>NC_086001.1:21827244-22181540 GCF_030014385.1 Trichomycterus rosablanca | reverse complement strand
AAACTAACAAACAAGTGATCCTTCTCTAACTAGCAGGTCCCATTGACCTGTGCTTCAAACGTTGTCTCTGACAAGTGTGAGGTCGTTTTAATGCCCCTCTCATTCAGGTCAGAAACATGCCATTATTTTAATTTGCCAAACTTAATTGCCCTGCTGTAAAAGTTAGCAAGTCATGTGACCCGTGTGTACCGTCCAATGAAACAGCTGTGCCTGCGTCTCTGTGGCGCAATCGGTTAGCGTGTTCGGCTGTTAACCGGAAGGTTGGTGGTTCGAGCCCACCCAGGGATGAGTGTCTTTTATTGCACAACCTGCCTGTTGATCAAACGGATTTTAGAAACAATAACTACATTCTGTAGTCCCACAGAATAGTGGAAATAAGTAACTGATAAACATCCAGTAAACAACAGTCCTACAAGCACAAATATCCACCTGATAAGTCACCAGACACCGGTTGTCCAAAGTGGAAGAACGTCCTTTTGGTTTCAGTAGATGTTAAATGAAGACACTCGGCCAACGTGGGGCTCGAACCAACGACTCGGAGAGTAAGAGTCTCATGCTCTACCGACTGAGCTAGCCGGGCTTAAGCAGCAGGTCAGAACAGACAGCTCATCGATCAGACCATCAGAGTGATGTAGGTTTAATTCACTAACATCACGACCAGATTAAGAACTAATTCACAGTTTACAAACAAACACAATTCAAGATGGTACTGACACACCCCCATACCATGACACACCCTGGTACTGGTACTAATAGTAATGCAGAGAGAAATTTTGACTGGGACAAACTAAGTCCCAGCTAACACAGAACGTTCCCGTAACGTTAGATTTTGGTTCCCCTATGGTTATTTTTAGGGAACCATCCCATAACGTTATGGTGACGTTCTATTTTCGTTAAAAAAATCAGCGCTGTTCCCGGAACGTTCCGGGAACTATGAAACCTAACGTTCTCTCATGGTTTTATGAAAACTAACAGAGAACGTTAGTTAAAGCTTGTAAAAGGTTTTCTTTCTTATGTGTATAAAGTAACGTTCCAGTAACGTTCCCAGAAGGTTTCTAAGTTAACCCAGCTAGCACAATCATCTGGCCCATGTTGAACAGCGTCACCATAGCAACAGTGCGACGCGAGCCGTTGAAAAAGAGGAATCGTTCGTTCGTGTGAGGTAAATAAACGTTTAATCTTAACAACTTTTTACTTAGTAAAATGTAAGCACAATGTCTATTAATGAGTTCTGGATTAAGATAGAGAACAATTTGGAAATGGAAACTGTTAGGTAATGTTATCTAGTGAGTTTCAGGTTAACTGGTAGTCTGAACTGAAACACTTCAGGTAACGTTAGCTAAAAGGCTAACAGTTTCTAGCATTAGACAACAGCTGCTAAATAATTGAAGCTCACTGAATACTGTAGATAACGTTAACTTAAAAGCTACAATAAGCAACAAGAACAAGAACAACAATAATAGTAATACAATAATAAGCAACAGACGACCTACCATCTCTGACTACATCCACAAGGTGGACCAACAAAGCAGGTGTGTATAATATAAGAGTGGACAGTGAGTGGACACGGTATTTGAAAACTCCAGCAGCGATGCTGTGTCTGATCCACTCATACCAGCACAACACACACTAACACACCACAACCATGTCAGTGTCACTGCAGTGCTGAGAATGATCCACCACCTAAATAATACCTGCTCTGAGGTGGTCATGTGGAGGTCCTGACTATTGAAGAACAGGGTAAAAGGGGGTAACAAAGTATGCAGAGTAACTGATGGACGACAGTGGAACTGTAGAGCTACAAAGTGCACCTATAGATAGATAACTTTATTAATCCCATAGGGAAAGTCAGTAAATGGTTAGTAAACTATCCGTAAACTATCTGTTAGTGGAGCAGATAGAAAAAGTGTATACATACAAGGAGGTTTAATGTTATGGCTGATCATATATAGTTTTATAACCCAAAGGTTGTCCCTTGTATTTTTTGTAGATATTCAAGTGTCCACTACCATCACTGAGCCACATTTGCTTATTCACCTCTCATACATGAGTAAAAACTATGAACACATCAGCCAAGGTTCAGCAAGAAGGTTCTGGGTTCGATCCCCAGGTGGGGCGGTCTGGGTCCTTTCTGTGTTGTTTGCATGTTCTCCCCATGTCCGTGCAGGTTTCATCCGGGTGCTCCGGTTTCCTCCCACAGTCCAAAGACATGCAAGTGAGGTGAATTGGAGACACTACATTGTTCATGACTGTGTTTGATATAACCTTGTGACCTGATGAATGTTGTGTAATGAGTAACTACCGTTCCTGTCATGAATGTAACCAAAGTGTAAAACATGAGGTTAAAATCCTAATAAACAAACAAACATTGCTTCTTTATATTGTTTATATACAGTATATATATATATACAGTGTATCACAAAAGTGAGTACACCCCTCACATTTCTGCAAATATTTCATTATATCTTTTCATGGGACAACACTATAGACATGAAACTTGGATATAACTTAGAGTAGTCAGTGTACAGCTTGTATAGCAGTGTAGATTTACTGTCTTCTGAAAATAACTCAACACACAGCCATTAATGTCTAAATAGCTGGCAACATAAGTGAGTACACCCCACAGTGAACATGTCCAAATTGTGCCCAAATGTGTCGTTGTCCCTCCCTGGTGTCATGTGTCAAGGTCCCAGGTGTAAATGGGGAGCAGGGCTGTTAAATTTGGTGTTTTGGGTACAATTCTCTCATACTGGCCACTGGATATTCAACATGGCACCTCATGGCAAAGAACTCTCTGAGGATGTGAGAAATAGAATTGTTGCTCTCCACAAAGATGGCCTGGGCTATAAGAAGATTGCTAACACCCTGAAACTGAGCTACAGCATGGTGGCCAAGGTCATACAGTTTTCCAGGACAGGTTCCACTCGGAACAGGCTTCGCCAGGGTCGACCAAAGAAGTTGAGTCCACGTGTTCGGCGTCATATCCAGAGGTTGGCTTTAAAAAATAGACACATGAGTGCTGCCAGCATTGCTGCAGAGGTTGAAGACGTGGGAGGTCAGCCTGTCAGTGCTCAGACCATACGCCGCACACTGCATCAACTCGGTCTGCATGGTCGTCATCCCAGAAGGAAGCTGATGCACAAGAAAGCCCGCAAACAGTTTGCTGAAAACAAGCAGTCCAAGAACATGGATTACTGGAATGCCCTGTGGTATATATACTGTATATATATACTGTATATATATACAGTATATATATATATATATATATACAGTGTATCACAAAAGTGAGTACACCCCTCAAATTTCTGCAAATATTTTATTATATCTTTTCATGGGACAACACTATAGACATGAAACTTGGATATAACTTAGAGTAGTCAGTGTACAGCTTGTATAGCAGTGTAGATTTACTGTCTTCTGAAAATAACTCAACACACAGCCATTAATGTCTAAATGGCTGGCAACATAAGTGAGTACACCCCACAGTGAACATGTCCAAATTGTGCCCAAAGTGTCAATATTTTGTGTGACCACCATTATTATCCAGCACTGCCTTAACCCTCCTGGGCATGGAATTCACCAGAGCTGCACAGGTTGCTACTGGAATCCTCTTCCACTCCTCCATGATGACATCACGGAGCTGGTGGATGTTAGACACCTTGAACTCCTCCACCTTCCACTTGAGGATGCGCCACAGGTGCTCAATTGGGTTTAGTCCATCACCTTTACCTTCAGCTTCCTCAGCAAGGCAGTTGTCATCTTGGAGGTTGTGTTTGGGGTCGTTATCCTGTTGGAAAACTGCCATGAGGCCCAGTTTTCGAAGGGAGGGGATCATGCTCTGTTTCAGAATGTCACAGTACATGTTGGAATTCATGTTTCCCTCAATGAACCGCAGCTCCCCAGTGCCAGCAACACTCATGCAGCCCAAGACCATGATGCTACCACCACCATGCTTGACTGTAGGCAAGATACAGTTGTCTTGGTACTTCTCACCAGGGTGCCGCCACACATGCTGGACACCATCTGAGCCAAACAAGTTTATCTTGGTCTCATCAGACCACAGGGCATTTCAGTAATCCATGTTCTTGGACTGCTTGTCTTCAGCAAACTGTTTGCTGGCGTATGGTCTGAGCACTGACAGGCTGACCTCCCACATCTTCAACCTCTGCAGCAATGCTGGCAGCACTCATGTGTCTATTTTTTAAAGCCAACCTCTGGATATGACGCCGAACACGTGGACTCAACTTCTTTGGTCGACCCTGGCGAAGCCTGTTCCGAGTGGAACCTGTCCTGGAAAACCGCTGTATGACCTTGGCCACCATGCTGTAGCTCAGTTTCAGGGTGTTAGCAATCTTCTAATAGCCCAGGCCATCTTTGTGGAGAGCAACAATTCTATTTCTCACATCCTCAGAGAGTTCTTTGCCATGAGGTGCCATGTTGAATATCCAGTGGCCAGTATGAGAGAATTGTACCCAAAACACCAAATTTAACAGCCCTGCTCCTCATTTACACCTGGGACCTTGACACATGACACCAGGGAGGGACAACGACACATTTGGGCACAATTTGGACATGTTCACTGTGGGGTGTACTCACTTATGTTGCCAGCTATTTAGACATTAATGGCTGTGTGTTGAGTTATTTTCAGAAGACAGTAAATCTACACTGCTATACATATATAAGCTGTACACAGACTACTCTAAGTTATATCCAAGTTTCATGTCTATAGTGTTGTCCCATGAAAATATATAATTATTATTATAGTTATTTTCTATGTATAGTATTCATATAGCTGTTATTTTGGTTCACTTTTGTAATTGGTCTTATTTATAATATCCTGATTATTATTATTATACTACTTGCTGCAATTATCTTAATAAAATACTTTCTACTGCACAATCTGTAGTTAATCTGTAGCATCTGTAGTTAATCTGTATCATAAATCTACTATTTTATCTATGAGGATATGTGAAAGGAGAAGAAAACGGTAAATAAATGATATCGTAGTGTTTCGGGGGCTATTCCGGCCCAGTTATGGGAGAGTCGGCGGAGATCTGGGATTTGGGCCAGTGTATTTGGCCCGATTCTGGGCAGTCATTTAAAAAGAGTCAGAGCCGACACGGGCTGCCGGTGTTACCGGAGTGTTATTGCAAGGTTGTCTAAAGTTTTCAATAATTTAAAGGTTAGTACAAGGTTCCCTTAAGGTTTCAATAATTTTAAGGTTACGGGAATGTTAGGGGAACGTTCCCACAACTATAATGCACAACCAAATGGGTACGTTCTATTTCCGTAAAGAAAACTTTCCCGAGGAACCAAAATGATCCGTTCCCAGAACGTTCTGGTAACCAAAAACTAACGTTCCCGGAACGTTCTGGGAACCAAAAATTGTTAGCTGGGGAAACAGTTGCAGGATGAGACATACATAAAAAGTAGATGTGTGTGTATTATTTAAAACTACACTGAATGATAATTGATTACCTTCAAATAATTGTGCAGCATGTGTTCCTGATTTACATTCAGTTAACAAGTAAAGAAGGACCCACCGCGACCCTGGCCAGGTTCCATCTCTCTCTCTCTCTCTCTCCTTTAGTTCAGTAGAAGTGAAACTGATCTGATCCTGTTCTGTTCGAGTGCGGATCTGTTCCGTGTCTGTGTTTGTAGTTTTGTTGATAATTGAAGTTGATGAACGCAGGTGAGTTTATACATTTCCACACTTCTGTACATTACTGTGTATTGTTACTTTATGTAGTTCTGATTGTTGATTTGATTTAAACACACTTGTTTTGAACAGAACACTCACGAACTAAACCAGGAAGTCTTGGACATTCGCCTGACATTCGAGTTTCTTTCGGCTAGTTCTCGGCTAATAAACATCCAAAAATGAGTGAAACTGCATTAACTGATTCTGCAGTAAACAAGGAACAAACTACAATCAAATATGTTTAAAACGTTTTTTCTGTAAATGTTTATTTTCTGTTATTTTGTAACTGTGAGGTTCATCTGCGTTGAAATGCTAAGGAAGTTTAAGGGAGCGTCTAAAAAGTGCATGAAGCTGAGGTGTAGTTATTACCCAGTGGCATGTTTGTTTGTTGTATGTTTATTAGGATTTTAACGTCATGTTTTACACTTTTGGTTACATTCATGACAGGAAACGGTGGTTTATCTTCACACAAGGTTCATCAGTTCACAAGTTTATATTGAACACAGTCATGGACAATTTAGTATCTCCAATTCACCTCACTTGCATGTTTTTGGACTGTGGGAGTGTAGTATTGTGTAAAGGGAACATAATAAGACTGACCTGTAATGGGGAGCTGATCCTGCGGGAGGCGCTGTTGCCTTTTGTTATTGTGGCGGTGCTGTAAAACAGGGTCAGAAGAAAGTTACGTTCGGAGAATGTGCACATGACTTTACGGCTTATCTAAGATTTGTTACTTTATAATAAAGATACTTAAACATATTATTTTGGGATGTGTTAATTGAAGATACCACATCTTACTGGCGACGAGGTGAACGGACTTCAGACAAGTTTGGCTGGAAAGTTGGAGTAATAGGACCTGCGGATAGCACACTAAGCTCAGTTGAAAAACTAGATAAATAAAAAGGGACAGCAGGGAGAGAGAAACAGAAAAATGGCAACTATTGGAAATCTGACAGCGTTTGACTCAAAAAGCCAGATCTGGGATGAATACTGTGAAGTTTTGGAACAATTTTTCATTGCAAACGGCATCTCTGAGGAGGAAAAGAAACGGGCCATCCTTATAAGTGTAGTAGGTGCGGCTACGTACAGTTTAATGAGAAATCTCCTAAGTCCTGTGAAACCCAGTGAGAAATCATATGCTGAGCTGGTGAGTCTCCTAAAAAATCATTTCAATCCAAGACCCAGTGAAATAGTGCAAAGGTTTAAGTTTGATTCCCGCACAAGAAAAGCCACAGAGACAGTGACTGAATTTGTAGCAGAACTGAGACGTCTGGCACAAGATTGTAATTATGGAGAGACTTTGGAGCAAATGTTAAGAGACAGGCTAGTGTGTGGCATTAATGATGATCGAATTCAGAGGAGGCTTTTATCTGAAACAAACTTGACTTTTGAAAAAGCATGGCAGATGGCACTGGCTGTAGAGGCTGCTAGTAAAAATGCCCAAGATTTACAAGGAAAGCAAGCGGACACCACCTGTAATGCCATACAAGTAAAAAGCAGAGCATCTGAAATAAAAAAGTCTGAAGGGAGAGTTATGAATGAATGTTATAGATGTAAAGGAAAGTCACATGCTGCCACAGAATGCCGGTTTAAACAAGAAAAGTGTCACGTGTGTGGAAAAATAGGCCACATTGCAAGAGCATGTCGGAACCGGAAGACAAAGCAACCCGGAGACAAAAAGGATTGGAGTTATGGGAATTCTCGAACAGGTAGATCTCATAAAGTTAGTGATGAGGAGGATACAACAGAAGCAGATGAACAAGCGTTTTCATTGTACAGCGTGGAAAGCACAGGCATGAAGAAAGTGAAGCCATTCCAAGTAGAAATGAAAATTCAGGGTCATCCCGTAAGTTTTGAGTTGGACACAGGCAGTAGTGTCACGATCATGAATGAATCAAACTTCAGGGCAGTTTGTAAGACGGAACCTCAGCACAAGTTAGCACCCACGGACTTACTCTTAAAAACATATACAGGGGAGCAAATTAGCATAGCTGGAATAGCTCAGGTTAAGGTTGCTTACCATAAACAAATAAAAACCCTGCCTTTAGTAGTAGTAAAGGGTACAGGTCCAAATCTGTTAGGCCGAGGCTGGCTGGAAGACATAAAGTTAAACTGGGCAGGGTTGAACTACACCAAAAGTGATGAGATAAGCCTGCAAAAAGTGCTACAGAAACATGCTGATGTGTTCCGGGAGGAGTTAGGAACACTGAAGGGCACCAAAGCTGTTGTCCATGTGGCTGCCAATGCCACTCCTCGCTTCTACAGACCCCGTGTTGTTCCTTATGCTATGAGAGTGAAATTAGAGCGAGAAATAGATAGGCTATTAAAGGAGAATATTATCACTCCAGTCAAGTATGCTGAATGGGCCGCTCCCGTGGTTCCAATACTAAAGCCTGATGGCACCATTAGATTGTGTGGGGATTATAAAATGACTGTAAATCAGGTAGCATCACTTGAGCAGTATCCAATCCCTAAAGTGGAAGATTTGTTTGCAGTGCTATCAGGAGGAGAGAAATTTTCAAAACTAGATATGAGTCATGCCTATCAACAAGTCACTTTAGATGAGGAATCGAAAAAATTGGTAACCATAAACACTCACAAAGGCTTGTATACTTACAATCGATTGCCTTTTGGAGTTTCTTCAGCACCTGCTATTTTTCAGAGGACCATGGAAAATTTGCTGCAAGGTGTGCCTCGTGTAGCAGTCTATTTGGATGACATTTTAGTCACTGGAGTAAATGACGATGAACATTTGAAGAATCTAGCAGAAGTGCTGAGGCGTCTGGAAGAGGCAGGATTGCGTTTAAAAAGAAACAAATGTGCTTTTATGGAATCAGAAGTTCAGTATTTAGGCCATATTGTAGATGCACGGGGGTTGCAACCCATGGAGGCAAAAATCCAGGCCTTGGAGGAAGCACCTGCACCGTCTAATGTGACAGAATTGAAAGCATATTTAGGTTTGCTGAACTATTATAGTAAGTTCCTACCTAATCTGGCTACACTGCTAAATCCCTTGTACCAGCTGCTGAGAAAGGACATACCATGGTCATGGCTAAAGCCACAAGAAGAAGCTTTTCAGAAATCCAAGCATTTGCTTAGGTCAGCGGATGTGCTTGTTCATTATTCAGTAGACAAGGAGCTCATACTCTCATGTGATGCTTCGCCTTATGGCGTAGGAGCGGTGTTATCACATAAAATGGAGGATGGCAGTGAAAGACCAGTGGGGTTCATGTCCCGCACATTGACGTCAGCTGAACGACGATATTCTCAGTTAGACAAGGAAGGTCTTGCTGTCATTTTCGGAATTCAAAGGTTCCATAAATACCTCTATGGACGAGTATTTACAATATATACAGACCATCAGCCACTAATTACACTTTTCAGTGAAAGGAAACAAGTTCCACAGATGGTTTCTCCCCGTGTTCAAAGATGGGCTGTGATGTTGAGAGCTTATGAATATAAAATTTATTACAAACCAGGAAAACAACATGCCAACGCGGATGCACTAAGCAGATTGCCAGTGCCTGGGAAGGATGAGAGCCCTGAGTTGGCTGAACAAGTGTTGATGTTAGACTTGTTAGATACTGGACCACTGACCGCTGAACAACTCAAAAAGTGGACAGCAAAAGATTCAACACTATTGCAAGTTCGAGAGTATGTGTTGAAAGGTTGGCCTTCCACGACGGATCCAGCATTACGACCATACCACACAAGACATCTACAGATGAGTGTTCGGGACGGTTGTCTGTTATGGGGGGCTAGAGTAGTAATTCCGCCCCAAGGCAGAAAAGTCATACTGAAGCAGTTACATCAGACGCACGCAGGGATGTCTAGGATGAAGGGCCTGGCCAGGTCATATGTGTGGTGGCCTGGAATGGACAATGACGTTGAAAATGAAGTAAGAGCATGTGTCGAATGCCAAAAGAATGCAAAGTCACCAGCAAGTGCTCCTTTACACCCGTGGGAATGGCCTGAGAAACCATGGTCCAGATTGCATGCAGATTATGCAGGTCCCTTCCTAGGAAAAATGTTTTTGGTACTGGTGGACGCACATTCAAAATGGATAGAGGCGTATGCCATGAATTCATCCACTGCTGTAGCCACTATTGAAAAACTGAGACAGAGCTTCAGTACACATGGGTTACCTGAATGTTTGGTCACAGACAATGGAACAAACTTCACAAGCGCAGAGTTTTCAGAATTCATGAAACAGAATGGCATTCGTCATTTAACATCAGCTCCTTTTCACCCTTCGTCAAATGGACTAGCCGAAAGAGCGGTACAAACGTTGAAGGAGGGGTTAAGGAAAATGGCTGGAGGAACAATTGAAACAAAACTGGCTAGAGTCTTGTTTAATTACAGAATCACTCCACATACAACAACAGGCCATTCTCCAGCTGAATTATTAATGTCACGAAAGTTGAGATCTACTTTTGACTTGCTTGTACCAGATCTAAAGGCAAAAGTGCAGCTTAAACAATGGAAACAAAAACAAGTCCATGATAGGGGCACTAAAATGCGAACATTCCAACCAGGAGATGAGGTGATGGTTCAGAACTACAGTTATGGGTCTAAATGGGTCCCTGCCACTGTGCATACTTGCACAGGTCCTGTGTCTTACACAGTCGTCACAGTAAATGGACAAATTTGGCGTAGACATGTAGATCAAATAAGAGCTAGAATCCAAGAGCCTATGCACCTGGAACTTGAAGACACCCTGGAGGAAAACGTTAAGGTACCAGAGGCTTGTGCCAGGGAACATCCGACTCCCTCAACCTTACTGGAAATTCCTACACCAGTAACGAGAGACACTATAACTGAAAAAACTATGTTAGAGCCTTCTACCAGTCCTCTACAAAAGGATGTTACACAAGAGTTTCAGACACTGAGGCGCTCTAACAGCGAGAGACGTTTCCCAGCACACATGAAAGACTATGTGAAATATATATAAATAAACACAAAAGAGTTTAAGTTAGACATTAAGGAGAATACAATTGAGGAATAAGGTTAAAATTTGTGTTACTGTTAGGTGAACTGTTGGGACCTTTGTGTTAGTGTTTTAGGGTTTATGCTACTTGCAAGACGTTAGTAAACTTTCAGCTTAAGGGAGGGGGGGTGTAGTATTGTGTAAAGGGAACATAATAAGACTGACCTGTAATGGGGAGCTGATCCTGCGGGAGGCGCTGTTGCCTTTTGTTATTGTGGCGGTGCTGTAAAACAGGGTCAGAAGAAAGTTACGTTCGGAGAATGTGCACATGACTTTACGGCTTATCTAAGATTTGTTACTTTATAATAAAGATACTTAAACATATTATTTTGGGATGTGTTAATTGAAGATACCACAGGGAGGAAACCGGAGCTCCCGGAGTAAAGCCACGCAGACACGGGGAGAACATGCAAACTCCACACAGAAAGGACCCGGACCTCCCCACCTTCTTGCTGTGAGGTGACAGCGCTACCCACTTAGCCACCGTGCCGCCCAGTGGCATGTACCATTCAATACAACTGTATAAAGTCCTACAGTATGGGTACAGTAACAATATATAGTGTCAAAAATTCTAAAATCAATCATTTTAATATAATAAACGATGCAATAGTTACCTAGTGACATGTACCACCCACTACACTTAAATTACAGAAACAATCCCTACAGTATGGGTACAGTAATAAAGAATTAAAAGTAAAAAAAAAGAAAGAAAGAAACTATTTCTTTTTATAACCAAAGATGTAGTAGTTAACTAGTCACTTGTACTAGTTACTACAACCACATTATAAAAGTTCTACAGCATGGGTACAGTAATAAATCATAAAATGTACTACAGTAAAGGTACAGTAATAATAAAATATAGAAGATTAACAAAAATCGAGAAACGGAAGTTTTGGTAAGACGAAGGCTGTAGTAGTTAACTAGTCACTTATACTACTTACTACAACAACATTACAAATTAAAAGTCCCACAGCATAAATACAATAGATAATCACGAACTAAACCAGAAAGTCTGAGCTGCTGTAAATAACTTGCTGTGTTTACTGGTGTTTCTGTTTACATGTAGAAAAATGGCTGAGTCTAAAATTTCAGTAACTCAGGACGAGTTCAGCTGTTCAATCTGTCTGGAAACACTGAAGGATCCAGTAACTACATCATGTGGACACAGTTTCTGTATGGTGTGTATTAATAACTGCTGGGATCAGGAGGATGATAAGGGAACATACAGCTGTCCACAGTGTAGACAAACCTTCACTCCAAGACCTGTTGTGAGGAGAAACACAATTCTGGCTGGAGTTGTGGAGAAACTGAAAAAAACAGAACTTCAAGCTCCACATCCTGGTCACTGTTCTGCTAAACCTGAAGATGTGGATTGTGATTTCTGTACAGAGAAAAGATGCAAAGCAGTAAAATCCTGTCTGGTGTGTTTGGCCTCTTTCTGTGAAACTCACCTTCAGCCTCATTATCGAATTCCTGTTTATAAGACTCACAAGCTGGTTAAAGCCTCCAGACGACTCCAGGATCAGATCTGCTCTCAGCATAATAAACTGCTGGAGGTTTACTGTCGTACTGATCAGCAGTGTATCTGTGTGTTGTGTACCATGGATGATCATAAAGGACATGATACAATATCAGCTGCAGCAGAAAGAACTGCGAAACAGGTACAAATATTATACAGCTCTCTTTAACAAGTAACAACTCATTAGCATTTACACTGATGTTGTTTATGTGGTGCTCATACACAATACAAGTAAATCCTGAATTGTTATTCTGTGTAGAAGCAGCTGCTGGAGATCCAGAGAAAATTCCAGGAGAAAATCCAGAACAGAGAGAAGGAACTTTGTGAGCTGATAAATGCTGTGGAGTCTCACAAGGTAAGTTTTATAAACAAAAAGCTCTCAGGATCAGTCTGACTTTCCTCCATTAAACCAATCTCCATAACAATGAGATATTTTATATCTCAGGTAACTTTGCAAGTGATGGAGCATTTTTGTTCATGAATTTAAAAAATCTTTAAATTCTGCCTGGTTATTTGGTAATTGATGCTGTACAGCAATTCTGAGGTTGTGCTAATAATTATAAGGGTGATAAGATCAGATTCGGACTGAGCCGCCCAAAAAGATTATTGATTGTTGCTTTGGATCAAGATGCTTAAACATAAATGACTGTATAAGATTTCTGGTAAAGACTTGAGAAGATCACTACATTGAATTTCCCAGTCCTGGCCAGGCTGCTGTTTTCTGTAACAGTATGCTACCACCAGCACATTTTACAGTATATATGGTGTTTTTAGGTTTTATTAGATTTAATCCACACATATAATTTTGAATTAAGGACATACAGGAGCAGGTGTGTTGTATCAAAATCTGTGAGGAAATATAACATGCTGATAAATGCAGTAAAAACTAAAGTGATGATGAACACTGAAGAAGTGCTGTAGTTTAAGGTGGAAGGTAGAAGACTGGAACTCTTTCTTATATTTGGGAAGTAGAGTATCAAATACTGCATCATGTGGACATGATGATGATGGAAACATTTTCAAGGGTATGAAGAATCAAGCCATTTAGCACCATCACCAAGCTATGAGTGATGAAAGTCTTAGTCTGGCCAGTAGCTACATGTGAATGTGAAGAATGGACAAATATCTGAGTGAGAAATGTTTCCTCTTTCTGAATCTTCTAACAGTGTTCTGCACAGACAGCAGTGAAGAACATTGAGAGGATCTGTACTGAACTAATCAACTCAATTAACAGAAGATGCTCTGAGCTAAAAGATCTGATCAGAGATCGAGAGACAGCAGAAGTAAGTCGAGCTGAAAAAGTCCTAAAAGTCCAGTTGGAGCAGCAGATTGTAGAGCTGAAGAGGAAAGATGCTGAACTGGAACAGCTTTCACACACAGAGGATCCCGTCCATTTCCTCCAGGTATCAGCACTAAAAATAATTATATTATTGCTGCACCAGTCCAAGTAATAAAATATGTTCAGAATGTTAAAAAACTTAATGACAGTAACATCAAAAAGATAAGAAATAGTATTTTGTGACTTGTAAACATCTGCTGGTTTTAGAAACACGTGATGCAGACAATAAAAGATTAGGTTTAATATTTAGGTAATGGTGCCTCTAGTGGACAGGTAGTGAAATAACAGGGCTTGTGTTGCTTGATGAAGAATGTTGTGTTTAAACTGTAGGATTATTTAATAATGCATTTTAGAGTCGTTGCTCATAAAAACTGGTCTGTACCTGAATGCTTCTTTTATACCCAAACACAGCTGGATTATCTGTTTAAGATGTTTTTGGAACATTTTACAATCTTCACAGTAGTCTAAATTTGTCCCTGTACCGACTATTTTCAACAGTTTTACAGAAACAAGTTTATTAGTTTATTAGTTTAATCTAATTCTGTGAACATTATCTGTCTGGATGTAGAATTTTCAGTCTCTCTCGGCTCCTGCTGGATCTGCAGAATCAGCCGCCATCACAATCAGTCCTTTCCTCTCATTTGATGATGTTACAAAGTCTGTATCTCAGCTGAGAGAGAAAGTAGAAGAATTCTGGAAAGATCAGTGTGAGAAGATACCAGATGAAGGTGAGTTCAAGCCCTCAGTGTTCCATTGTCTCCAAAATGCTTCAGTACTCAAACATCAAACAAAACAAACAAATCCACCAACATGAACATTTTACATCTAACAACATCATTCATTTACTCATTAACCCAGTACTGGTCATGGTCACAGTGAGTCCAGGGTTGAATGAAATACACTCACACTTGGTCAGTAACTTAGAATTAAGGTCACTTTAGACAAACACTAGGAGAACATGCCAAACTTCTTACTGGCGGTACCTGCGACAATTTCTGGTGCAAATATGTATTTACTGTGATTAGTGATTGTACTGTTACTCTTTCTGCAGTGAAGAAAGTCCGGATTACTTCACCTCCTGAACCTGAAATCAGAGAAGATTTTCTACAATGTAAGTTTCTTCCAAACACACAAACATACACAGTGCAGTGAAAAAGTATTTGCACCCCCCAGTTATCTGTATTTTTACATATTTGTCACGTTACTAGTTCAGATGCTACAGCAGCTCAGTCTGGTTTAAGTCTAAATCTGATTAAGTCCAAAACCTAAACTTTATTTCCTCAGATTTATTTTAACACAGATCTGCTCTTGTTATTTGGAATTGTTGTGTTTTTATATTGCACGAGTGTTTAATCTTTAAATCATGAACTGATGACCAGATGTTCTTCTTTAACTCTGAAACACCATCACACAACCACCACCATGACTGACTGTTAGTAAGATGTTTTTATTGTAAAATGCTGTTTTAGCTTCATTGCAAGTATAAGAATTCTGACTCATCAGTTCACAGAACATCATCACCAAAAAGCTTGAGGGTCATTAAGGTTCTTATATTGGTAAATGAGAGGCGAGGCTTTATGTTCCTCTTAGTTAACAGTGATTTTACCCTGTGACTCTCCCATGGATTTTATTTGTGCTCAGTCTCCTTCTAATACTGGAATCATTAAATCAGATCTAAATTGAGGTCAGCAGGTCCTGCGGTTTCCTAAATGTTTGTTTGGGTTCTTGTATGTTTTCCTTGATGAGACATTGATGAGCTCTTGAAGCAATCTTAACTGTTCCAAGTGTCATTTAGAGATCATGGCTCTTACTGTGGTTCGCTAAAGTACTAAAATCTTAGGATTGACTTTGTAACTTTTTCCAGACTGATATACAGGGTGGGCCATTTATATGGATACACCTAAATAAAATGGGAATGGTTGGTGATATTAACTTCCTGTTTGTGGCACATTAGTATATGGGAGGGGGAAAACTTTTCAAGATGGGTGGTGACCATGGTGGCCATTTTGAAGTCGGCCATTTTGTATCCAACTTTAGTTTTTTCAATGGGAAGAGGGTCATGTGACACATCAAACTTATTGAGAATTTCACAAGAAAAACAATGGTTTTCTCAAATTTCAATCTCTCTCTTCATTGGTTGTTGTATAAATGACAGTTTAGTGAGCGAATAACCAATGTAAGTTTTTTACTGGGAAAGCCGAGAGAATAAATGATCTACAATAGTTTTTATAAGGTGGGTATGGATTTATATATTCTGGAAACATACAAGATGGTCTTATATAAAGTGGATTATATATTTAATGGAACAACACATGGATATAGATCGGTAAGCAGATAAGTGGTTATGATTTTCTGCTGTTGTGTGATTGATCTGGGTCGCGGTTCTTCTGTTTACGGTACGCTTTCATTTTGCAACGATAGCAAAGCATTATGAAATATTGTGATTTTTGAAGTAAAACGGACAGCATAAATGTGATTGTAAGATTCTGCTGGTTTGTTTTTGATCATGTTCCTACGACGGTGTTGGATATGACGTCGACCCTGGTGAAGCCTGTTCCGAGTGGAACCTGTCCTGGAAAACCGCTGTATGACCTTGGCCACCATGCTGTAGCTCAGTTTCAGGGTGTTAGCAATCTTCTTATAGCCCCGGCCATCTTTGTGGAGAGCAACAATTCTATTTCTCACATCCTCAGAGAGTTCTTTGCCATGAGGTGCCATGTTGAATATCCAGGGGCCAGTATGAAAGAATTGTACCCAAAACACCAAATTTACCAGCCCTGCTCCCCATTTACACCTGGGACCTTGACACATGACACCAGGGAGGGACAACGACACACTTTGGCACAATGTGGACATGTTCACTGTGGGGTGTACTCACTTATGTTGCCAGCTATTTAGACATTAATGGCTGTGTGTTGAGTTATTTTCAGAAGACAGTAAATCTACACTGTTATACAAGTTGTACACTGACTACTCTAAGTTATATCCAAGTTTCATGTCTATAGTGTTGTCCCATGAAAAGATATAATGAAATCTTTGCAGAAATGTGAGGGGTGTACTCACTTTTGTAAGATACTGTATGTGTGTATGTGTTGTGTCTGTGTGATTGCGCAGTGTTTGTGTAATGTGTGTTTGAGTAGTATCTGTGTGTATATGTAGTGTTTGTGCAGTGTTTGTGTAATGTTTGTGTGTGATTGTGTAGTGTTTGTGTGATTGTGTAGGGTTTGTGTGTATGCGTAGGGTTTGTATGTGTTTGTGTAATGTTTGTGTGATGTATGTGTGTTTGTGTGATTGTGTAGGGTTTGTGTGATGTATGTGTGTGTAGTGTTTGTGTGTATGCGTAGGGTTTGTATGTGATTATTTAATGATTGTGTGATTGTGTCTGTGTTTGTGTGTGTTTGTGTAATGTATGTGTGTATGTGTAGTATCTGTGTGATTGTGCAGTGTTTGTGTAATGTTTGTGTTTGAGTTGTATTTGTGTGTATGTGTAGTGTCTGTGTGTATTTGTGTAGTGTTTGTGTGTTAGTGTAGGGTTTGTGTGTGTTTGTGTAATGTATGTTTGTGTGGTGAAGTCAAGATTCAAGAGTTTTACTGTCATGTGCACAGAAGAACCAGCAGTTACAATGTACAATGAAATTCTTACTTTGTTCATCCTCCAAACATCAATAAGTATTGTACATAAAACAAAATTAAACTAACACAATAAAAAAAATATTTACATTTAAACTATAAAAAAATGTTATAATATTATAAGTAATAAAAATAGAAATAAACTAAAGCAGTTCTGATAAATGTCCTGTAGTGCAGGGAAGGACGTTCCAGAAATTCTTTGTGCAGTTTTTATTACACGCTGGAGTGCCTTTTTTTAGTCTTCCTAGTACAGTCTCTGTTGTGACTTTTTGATGATGTGGTGTGTGTTGCAGGACCAGGTGAGATCCTCACTGATGTGCACACCCAGGAATTTGAAGGTTTTCACCTTCTCCACTACTGTTCCATCTATATACAGTGGTGTATGCTGTTCTCCTCTCCTCCTGGGGTCCACAATCAGTTCCTTTGTCTTGTTGATATTTAATGAAAGATTGTTGTTCTGACACCAGCCCACAAGATCTGCTACCTCCTTCCTGTACGCCGTCTCATCCTCCCCAGTAATAAGACCAATGACTGTGGTGTCATCAGCAAACTTAATAATACTGGTGGTGTTATAAGAGGCCACACAGTTATGTGTGAAGAGCGAGTACAGAAGAGGGCTCAGCATGCAGCCTTGAGGTGTCCCAATGTTTATGGTCTTTGTGCTGGATGTTCGCGTGCCAATCCTGACTGACTGAGATCGGTCAGATAGAAAATCTAGTATCCAGTTACAGCACAGCAGTCTCTGATCTCACGTTGTGTTGTTATCCTGGTTCTCAGCTCATCCAGCTTGTTTTCGAGGGAGCGAATGTTAGCCAGAAACAGGCTAGGTAGCGGTGGTCGTGTAGCCCTAGCCTTTAGCCTAGCATGAAGCCCACCTCTCCTGCCACGCTTCCGTTTTGGCCGCTCTGTTCGCCGTCTACGTCGCTCGTCCAATACCGGTGCTGCTGGGCCATGCTGCTCGAATTCGGGTTTGAGTGTGTTTGTGTAATGTATGTGTGTGTTTGTGTAGTGTTTGTGTGATTGTGTAGTGTTTGTGTGTATGCGTATGGTTTGTATGTGTTTGTGTAGTGTTTGGGTAATGTATGTGTGTGTTTGTGTAGTGTTTGTGTATGTGTAAGGTTTGTGTGTGTTTGTGTAGTGTTTGTGTGATTGTGTAGTGTTTGTGTGTATGCGTATGGTTTGTGTGTGTTTGTGTAGTGTTTGGGTAATGTATGTGTGTGTTTGTGTAGTGTTTGTGTATGTGTAAGGTTTGTGTGTGTTTGTGTAGTGTTTGGGTAATGTATGTGTGTGTTTGTGTAGTGTTTGTGTGTATGTGTATGGTTTGTATGTGTTTGTGTAGTGTTTGTGTAATGTATGTGTGTGTTTGTGTGATTGTGTAGTGTTTGTGTGATTGTGTAGGGTTTCTATGTGATTGTGTAGTGTTTGTGTGATTGTGTAGTGTTTGTGTAATGTGTGTGTGTTTGTGTGATTGTGTAGTGTTTGTGTGATTGTGTAAGGTTTCTATGTGATTGTGTAGTGTTTGTGTGATTGTGTAGGGTTTGTATGCATTTTTGTTCTGTTTGTGTAATGTGTTTTTTTGTAGTATTTGTGTATATGTGTAGTTTCTGTGTGTATTTGTGCATTGTGTGTGTAATGTGTGTGTTTTTGTTGTGTTTGTGTAATGTATGTGTGAGTTTATGTGATTGTGTTTTTGTGTAATGTATGTGTGTTTGTGTATTGTTTGTGTGTATGCGAATGGTTTGTGTGTATGCGAATGGTTTGTGTGTGATTGTGTAGTGTTTGTGTATGTGTAGTGTCTGTGTGATTGTGCAGTGTTTGTTTAATGTGTGTGTTTGTGTTGTATTTGTGTGTATGCGTAGGGTTTGTATGTGATTGTGTAGTTTGTGTAATATATGTGTGTGTTTGTGTAATGTATGTGTGTGTTTGTGTACTGTTTGTGTAATGTATGTTTGTGTTTCTTGTCATGTGTAGGGTTTGTGTGTGATTGTGTAGTGTTTGTGTAATGTATGTGTGTGTTTCTTGTCATGTGTAGGGTTTGTATGTGATTGTGTAGTGTTTTTGTAATGTATGTGTGTTTGTGTAGGGTTTGTGTGTTTATGTGATGTATGTGTGTGTTTGTGTAGTGTTTGTGTAATGTATGTGTGTATCTGTGTAGTTTTGTTATTGTGTAGTGTTTGTGTGTATGTGTAAAATGTGTGTGTGTTTGTGTGATTGTGTAGGGTTTGTGTAGTGTGTGTGTAATGTATATGTGTGTGATTGTGTAGTATCTGTGTGATTGTGTAGTGTTTGTGTGTAAGTGAGTTTGTGTGATTGTGTATTATTTGTGTAATGTATGTGTTTGTGTGTATGTGTGAGTTTATGTGTTTGTGTATGTGTGTATGCATGTGATTGTGTCTGTGTGTATGCTTAGGGTTTGTGTGTGATTGTGTAGTGTTTGATTGTGTAGGGTTTGTGTGATTGTGTAGGGTTTGTGTGATTATGTAGGGTTTGTGATTGTGTAGGGTTTGTATGATTGTGTAGTGTTTGTGTGACTGTGTAGGGTTTGTGTGACTGTGTAGGGTTTGTGTGATTGTGTAGGGTTTGTGTGATTGTGTAGGGTTTGTTTGATTGTGTAGGGTTTGTGTGGTTGTGTAGGGTTTGTGTGATTGTGTAGGGTTTGTGTAGTGTTTGGTTGTGTAGGGTTTGTGTGATTGTGCAGTGTTTGATTGTGTAGTGTTTGATTGTGTAGGGTTTGTGTGGTTGTGTAGGGTTTGTGTGATTGTGTAGTGTTTGGTTGTGTAGGGTTTGTGTGATCGTGTAGTGTTTGTGTGATTGTGTAGTGTTTGATTGTGTAGTGTTTGATTGTGTAGGGTTTGTGTGATTGTGCAGTGTTTGTGTAGTGTTTGGTTGTGTAGGGTTTGTGTGATCGTGTAGTGTTTGTGTGATTGTGTAGTGTTTGATTGTGTAGTGTTTGATTGTGTAGGGTTTGTGTGATTGTGTAGTATTTGATTGTGTAGGGTATTTGTGATTGTGTAGGGTTTGTGAGATTGTGTAGTTTTTGATTGTGTAGTGTTTGATTGTGTAGGGTTTGTGTGATTGTGTAGGGTTTGTGTGATTGTGTAGGGTTTGTGTGATGGTGTAGGGTTTATTTGATTGTGTAGGGTTTGTGTGATGGTGTAGGTTTTTTTTTTTATTGTGTAGGGTTTGTGTGATGGTGTAGGGTTTATTTGATTGTGTAGGGTTTGTGTGATGGTGTAGGGTTTATTTGATTGTGTAGGGTTTGTGTGATGGTGTAGGGTTTGTGTGATCTTGTAGTGTTTGATTGTGTAGGGTTTGTTCGATTGTGTAGTGTTTGCTTGATTGTGTAGTGTTTGATTGTGTAGGGTTTGTGTGATTGTGTACGGTTTGTGTGATTGTGTAGTGTTTGTGTAGGGTTTGTGTGATTGTGTTGGGTTTATTTGATTGTGTAGGGTTTGTGTGATGGTGTAGGGTTTGTGTGATCTTGTAGTGTTTGATTGTGTAGGGTTTGTGTGATTGTGTAGTGTTTGCTTGATTGTGTAGGGTTTGTGTGATTGTGTACGGTTTGTGTGATTGTGTTGGGTTTGTGTGATTGTGTAGGGTTTGTGTGATTGTGCAGTGTTTAATTGTGTAATGTTTGATTGTGTAGTGTTTGCTTGATTGTGTAGTGTTTGGTTGTGTAGGGTTTGTGTGATTGTGTAGAGTTTGTGTGATTGTGTAATGTTTGATGGTGTAGGGTTTGTGTGATTGTGTAGGGTTTGTTTGATTGTGTAGTGTTTGATTGTGTAGTGTGTCATTGTGTAAAGTTTGTGTGATTGTGTATGGTTTGTGTGATTGTGTAGTGTTTGATTGTGTAGGATTTGTGTGATTGTGTTGGGTTTGTTTGATTGTGTAGTGTTTGATTGTGTAGTGTGTGATTGTGTAGGGTTTGTGTGATTGTGTAGGGTTTGTGTGATTGTGTAGTGTTTGATTGTGTAGGGTTTCTGTGATTGTGTAGGGTTTTTTGATTGTGTAGTGTTTTATTGTGTAGGGTTTGTGTGGTTGTGTAGGGTTTATTTGATTGTGTAGGCTTTGTGTGATGGTGCAGTGTTTGTGTAGTGTTTGATTGTGTAGGGTTTGTGTGATTGTGTAGGGTTTGTGTGATTGTGTAGGGTTTGTGTGATTGTGTTGGGTTTGATTGTGTAGTGTTTGATTGTGTAGGGTTTGTGTGATTGTGTAGTGTGTGATTGTGTAGGGTTTGTGTGATTGTGTAGGGTTTGTGTGATTGTGTAGGGTTTGTGTGATTGTGTAGGGTTTGTGTGATTGTGTAGGGTTTGTGTGATTGTGCAGTGTTTGATTGTGTAGGGTTTGTGTGATTGTGTAGGGTTTGATTGTGTAGTGTTTGATTGTGTAGTGTTTGTGTGATTGTGTAGTGTTTGATTGTGTAGGGTTTGTGTGATTGTGTAGTGTTTGTGTGATTGTGTAGGGTTTGTGTGATGTGTAGGGTTTGTGTGATTGTGTAGTGTTTGTGTGATTGTGTAGGGTTTGTGTGATTGTGTAGGGTTTGTGTGATTGTGTAGGGTTTGTGTGATGTGTAGGGTTTGTGTGATTTTGTAGTGTTTGATTGTGTAGGGTTTGTGTGATTGTGTAGGGTTTGTGTGATTGTGTAGTGTTTGTGTGATTGTGTAGGGTTTGTGTGATGTGTAGGGTTTGTGTGATTGTGTAGTGTTTGTGTGATTGTGTAGGGTTTGTGTGATTGTGTAGGGTTTGTGTGATTGTGTAGGGTTTGTGTGATGTGTAGGGTTTGTGTGATGTGTAGTGTTTGATTGTGTAGTGTGTCATTGTGTAAAGTTTGTGTGATTGTGTATGGTTTGTGTGATTGTGTAGTGTTTGATTGTGTAGGGTTTGTGTGATTGTGTTGGGTTTGTTTGATTGTGTAGTGTTTGATTGTGTAGTGTGTGATTGTGTAGGGTTTGTGTGATTGTGTAGTGTTTGATTGTGTAGGGTTTGTGTGATTGTGTAGGGTTTTTTGATTGTGTAGTGTTTGATTGTGTAGGGTTTGTGTGGTTGTGTAGGGTTTATTTGATTGTGTAGGCTTTGTGTGATGGTGCAGTGTTTGTGTAGTGTTTGATTGTGTAGGGTTTGTGTGATTGTGTAGGGTTTGTTTGATTGTGTAGTGTTTGTGTGATTGTTACATTACATTACATTACATTTACATTTAGCCGACGCTTTTGTCCAAAGCGACTTACAATAAATGGAGTACATCTCTAAAAACAGCATAAATAATATAAAAAATAAGAAAAGAAAAATAAATAAACGAAATGATTTGCTAGATTACCAGGCCAGAAAGGTGGCATAGACAAAGAGGAAGAAGAACTAGAGGAGGAAGGGAATAAGGGAATAAGAATGAGGTTAGAGGTGTTAGTGTGTTAGAGGTGTTACGAGAGAAGGTGTTCCTTGAAGAGCTCGGTCTTCAGGAGTTTCTTTACCGTAGCAAGGGACGCCCCTGCTCTGGTAGTGGCTGGAAGCTTGTTCCACCATCGGGGGACTATGTATGAAAACAGCCTGGATTGCTTTGTGTGTACTTTCGGCAAAGCTAGACGGCGTTCTGTGGAGGAGCACAGCGGACGGAGGGTAACGTAAGCCTTTAGCAGTGAGTTCATGTAAGTGGGTGCCTGTCCCGTTATCACCTTGTAGGCGATTGTAAGAGCTTTGAACTGGATGCGAGCAGCAACCGGAAGCCAGTGGAGCTCAATGAGTAGTGGAGTAACATGTGCTCGTTTTGGTTGGTTGAATACCAAGCGAGCTGCTGCATTTTGTACCATCTGTAGTGGCTTTATGGTACAGGCCGGGAGGCCCGTTAGCAGCGCATTGCAGTAGTCAAGGCGGGAGATGACCACAGCTTGGACCAAGAGCTGGGTGGCATACTGCGTTAGGAACGGACGGATCTTTCTGATATTGTATAGTGCAAAGCGGCAGGACCGAGTCACTGAGGCAACATGGTTTGTAAAGGACAGCTGATCGTCAATCATGACTCCTAGGTTCCTAGCAACCTTTGTTGGAGAGAGTGAAAGCGAGTCGATGGTTATGCTGAGGCTGTGCTGTACGGTTTGTTTTGCTGGAAGAATCAGCAGTTCAGTCTTAGATAGATTCAGTTGAAGGTGGTGTTCCTTCATCCAGGAGGATATGTCTGAGAGGCAGTGTGATATCCGCGCCGAGATTGAGAAGTCGTCAGGCGGGAATGATAGATAGAGCTGTGTGTCATCAGCATAGCAATGGTAAGAGAAACCATGTGAGCGGATAATCTGACCCAGAGAGGTGGTGTAGATGGAGAAGAGAAGGGGTCCCAGTACTGAGCCCTGGGGGACTCCAGTGGATAGTGAGTGGGCTGAGGACAGTTGTCCTAGCCATGACACCTTGAAGGAACGCCCAGTGAGATATGAATTAAGCCATGAAAGTGGTTTGTTTGAGATGCCCATGTTTGAGAGTATAGTGAGCAGAAGGTCCTGATTGACCGTATCGAAAGCAGCTGAGAGGTCCAGTAGAATGAGGACTGAGGACTGCCCTGCAGCTTTGGCAGATTTTAAGGCTTCTGTCACAGACAGCAGAGCCGTTTCAGTGGAGTGCCCTTTTTTGAAGCCGGACTGGTTCTGGTCCAGGAGGTCATTCTGGGAGAGGAAACCAGAGAACTGTTTGTAGACTACTCTTTCTATCACTTTGGAAAGAAAAGGTAGTAGTGAGACCGGTCGATAGTTATCAACTTGGTCAGGGTTGAGAGTAGGTTTTTTGAGTAGTGGAGTTACTTGAGCCTGTTTGAAGGCAGTTGGGAACTCTCCATCGGCTAAGGAGGTGTTGATCACATGTGTGATAGCTGGAATTATCACAGGAGCAACTGTTTGTAACAGTTTTGTGGGAATTGGATCAAGCGGACATGTAGTAGGACGGCTACATGTAAGGAGAGTCAGTGCCTCGTCCTCAGTAAGAGGGGTAAACAAGGAGAAGGTTGCGCCCTTGACCGAGGTTGAATGAATATCTTTGGGTGGATCAGTGAACTGGCTGCTGATGGCCGACACTTTTCCAGTGAAGAACGATGCCAGCACATCGGCTGTGAGGCAGCTGGTAGGAGGAGGAGGTGGAGGGTTTAGTAGCGATTTGAATGCCGCAAACAATTTTCGTGAATCAGTGAGGGAGCTGATTTTATTTTGATAATAGTCAGCTTTAGCAGTAGTGATGCTGACCGAGAAGTTAGACAAGAGTAGTTGGTAACTGGCTAGGTCAGCCAGGTTCTTGCTTTTTTGCCATTTTCTTTCGGCAGCCCTGAGTTTTGAGCGTTGTTTCCGGAGTGTATCGTTATTTAGCCATGGCTGTGGTTTATTTGAGCGGATGGTTCGTGAGGACAGAGGGCAGAGACTGTCCAGGCATGAGCTCAGGGTAGAGCAAAGTGTATCTGTAGCCTCATTCACATTAAGAGTAGAGAAGGCGCTTAATGGAGGTATAGTATCAGTTACCAGTGAGGAGTACTGGTCTGCTGAGAGGTCTTTTAGATTGCGGCGGAAAGAGACCGTAGTTGGAGTAGCAGTTGGTATTTCTGGGATACGGACATTGAGTTGTACAAAGTAGTGATCAGAGAGGTGCAAAGGAGTGACAGTTAAAGAGTCGGTGTCACAATTCCTAGCAAAGATTAAGTCCAGGTTTTTACCGGCTTTATGGGTTGGAGGGCTGGGCACCCACTCCAGGTCGAATGACTGCATGAGAGTTTTGAAGTCTGCAGAACAGGGACTGTCAAGGTGGATGTTCATATCACCAAGAATGAGTATGGGACACTCATGTTCAGGGACAGAAGACAGCAGCATGTCTAGTTCATGTGTGAATTCGCCCATTTGCCCAGGTGGGCGGTAAATGACAATGATACCTAGTTTGACAGGAGTATTAACCAGTATGGCATGGTATTCAAAGGAATTGTAGGTAGTACTGGTCAACAGAGTAGCGTATTTTAAGCCATTCTTTATCAGTAAGCCTGTCCCTCCTCCCCGTCCTGATGGACGAGATGTGTGGGAGAAGGAATAGCCGTTTGAAAGTGCCGCTGGAGTAGCAGTGTTTTCTGGTTTGATCCAGGTTTCAGTTAAAGCCAGTAATTGTAGTGATAGGTGACTGGCATAGGAAGCAATGAAGTCAGCTTTGCTAACAGCTGATTGGCAGTTCCATAGCCCAACTGAGAAGGAGGCAGCAGTGGGTGTGGTTTGCCTGAGCGGCTTGAGGTTAGCATGGTTTTGGTGCCTGGAGCTATTTTTGCGCTTTCTGTGGGAACCAGAGATTACTGGAATATGCTCATAGCACATACTGTGAGGCAGTAGGACTGGCTGCCTTGTCGTTGGTCTTGCTCGATGGACTCGCGCAGGTAGACTCGCAGGTCTTTACCCGATAAGGTATTACAACCACTAGCTATGTACAAAACGTCATCTTAAAGAGTAGCAGCGGTGCTAACAGCCAGGTTCAGCAGAGTAGAGTAGCAGCGGTGCTAACAGCAGAGTAGAATAGCTGCGGTGCTAACAGCCGGGTTCAGCAGAGTAGAATAGCCGCGGTGCTAACAGCTGGGTTCAGCAGAGTAGAGTAGCAGCGGTGCTAACAGCTGGGTTCAGCAGAGTAGAATAGCCGCGGTGCTAACAGCCGGGTTCAGCAGAGTAGAATAGCCGCGGTGCTAACAGCCGGGTTCAGCAGAGTAGAATAGCCGCGGTGTATTTGTGTAGGGTTTGTGTGATTGTGTAGGGTTTGTGTGATTGTGTAGTGTTTGATTGTGTAGGGTTTGTGTGATTGTGTAGTGTGTGATTGTGTAGGGTTTGTGTGATTGTGTAGGGTTTGTGTGATTGTGCAGTGTTTGATTGTGTAGGGTTTGTGTGATTGTGTAGGGTTTGATTGTGTAGTGTTTGATTGTGTAGTGTTTGTGTGATTGTGTAGGGTTCGTGTGATTGTGTAGGGTTTGTGTGATTGTGCAGTGTTTGATTGTGTAGGGTTTGTGTGATTGTGTAGGGTTTGATTGTGTAGTGTTTGATTGTGTAGTGTTTGTGTGATTGTGTAGGGTTTGTGTGATTGTGTAGTGTTTGATTGTGTAGGGTTTGTGTGATTGTGTAGTGTTTGTGTGATTGTGTAGGGTTTGTGTGATTGTGTAGTGTTTGTGTGATTGTGTAGTGTTTGTGTGATTGTGTAGGGTTTGTGTGATTGTGTAGGGTTTGTGTGATGTGTAGGGTTTGTGTGATTGTGTAGGGTTTGTGTGATTGTGTAGGGTTTGTGTGATTGTGTAGGGTTTGATTGTGTAGTGTTTGATTGTGTAGGGTTTGTGTGATTGTGTAGGGTTTGTGTGATTGTGTAGTGTTTGTGTGATTGTGTAGGGTTTGTGTGATTGTGTAGGGTTTGTGTGATTGTGTAGGGTTTGTGTGATTGTGTAGTGTTTGTGTGATTGTGTAGGGTTTGTGTGATGTGTAGGGTTTGTGTGATTGTGTAGGGTTTGTGTGATTGTGTAGTGTTTGATTGTGTAGGGTTTGTGTGATGTGTAGGGTTTGTATGCATTTTTGTAGTGTTTTTTTAATGTGTTTGTGTGTTTGTGTAGTATTTGTGTGTATGTGTAATGTGTGTTTGTGTATTTTGTGTGTTTGTGTGTGTGGTGTTTGTGTAATGTGTGTGTGATTGTGTGTATGTGTAGGGTTTGTGTGTGTTTGGATTGTGTGTTGCTATGTATAATTACACACACACACACACACACACACACACACACACACACACACTGTACACACACACTGTACACACTCTCTCTCTCTCTCTCTCTCTCTCTCTCTCTCTCTTCTATGTTAATTGGTTTATTTTGTGTTTCCTCTGCAGATGTTTGTCGGTTCACACTGGATCCAAACACAGTAAATGAAAACCTCCGTCTGTCTGAGGAGAACAAAGTGGTGACCTACAGTAGAACATTACAGTATCCTGATCATCCAGATAGATTTGATATTTACTCTCAGGTTGTGTGTAGAGAGAGTGTGAGTGGACGCTGTTACTGGGAGGTTGAGTGGAGTGGGAATAATGGGGTTCGTATAGCAGTGTCATATAAAAGCATCAGCAGGAAGGGACGTGGTGATGAGTGTGGGTTTGGACGTAATGATCAGTCCTGGAGTTTGTTCTGTTCTCCATCCAGATTTTCATTCCTGCACAATAAGAAAGAGACTGAAATTCCCATAATGCCGAGTTCCTCTAGAATAGGAGTGTATGTGGATTATGAAGCAGGAACTCTGTCCTTCTACAGCGTCTCTGATACAATGAAGCTCCTCCACAGAGTTCAGACCACGTTCACTCAGCTCCTCTACCCGGGGTTTGGTCTTGGTTCAGGATCAAAAGTGAAACTGTCAGATTGAACAAATTAAATGTAAAATTTACATGAAAGTGTAACATTAAACTGTTTGAGTGATTTTAGAATCTGTGAGGCAGTGATACATTTATGAAGATTTTCTTTTTCAATTTATTAACCACCATTTATTCAGTGCTGTGAAAAAGTATTTACCCCCTTTTCTCATTTGGCAAGATGGCGGCGCGTGTACATCGCGTGTATTACTGCATTTCATTGGCTCTGTACTTGTTTACTCTGCACAATGACAATAAAGTTGAATCTAATCTAATCTGATTTCTTCTTTTCTTAAACATTTATCATCTAAATGGATTCAGATATTAAAACTAAATTAAATAAAAGACAAACTAAATATTTAAAAACATAAAAGAGAAGATTTCTGTACATTACAAAATGGTAAATGTGATCATTTTCACCTTAAACTTATTTCTTCTCAAGTCTATTACACTCCCCAAATCAGAAAAAGTTGGGACAGTATGAAAAATGCAAATAAAATAATGCAAATACTATTAAAAAGAATAAAAAATACATTAATAATAAAGTCACAAATCTGTACCTATTGAACAAGATGTAATGTATCTCTAGCACCACTAGATGAGGATGATGATCTCCACATGATTATAAACTCCACTTTAAAAGTCAGTTAAACAGTAAAGATTGTAATTTGGCTTTTTTAAGTTTAGCTAATAATAAATTCAGAACAAGGAGACCTTTGATTTTCAAAGGCAGTTAAACAAAGTTACTTGCTGATATCGGTGGTAATATTTTGTAATATTTATTTGTACCAGAAAAGTCGTCTTTGCTGCCTGCAACACCTTACAAACATATGGTACCGCTGAGGTAACTTGTATTTACATCATTTACTTTTCAGTCGCAATTTCATGGAATTACCCGGTGAATTTAAAGTGACAGCATCATTTATTTAAAAATGCATCAGCACTTTATTTGGCGGGCCGGATCGAGAGTTTTGCCGGGCCGGATCTGGCCCGCGGGCCGTATGTTGTGCACCCCTGCTTTAGACTGTTGTAATGGGCTGTTGTTATTGTTATAAACTGAAGCTACTGTGGCACCAGGCAGCAAAAAGTTATTTTGAATTCCTACAGTAAAATTATCTCAAAACCACAAGATTAGTACTAGAGTAAGTGTTCTTCATGGATGTCGGGGTGGCACCTGATAACAATTTGTTTTGTTTATTTTATTGCTCTTCAAAAAGTGGTATTAACAACCGAACAGACACTTCACATGAGTTTGAGATCCGATCACATCAAATTCCTCCAGTAAAAATGTCTGAAATGTATTTCATTAATAACAGAGTCGATGCTCTTCTTGAACTGAGTGGATTTTGTGCATCAGAACGCGGTAAATAATGTTTATTAAACTGTAAACAGCAGTTTTACCCTCTTTAACGCTTTGGGTACCGTAATACATGGTTTAGAGGTACAGTAACATGTTTAGTGTAGATGGTGCAGTGATAATTAAGTACACAATTAAGGACACTCGCTTACACTTTTCACCTGACTGTGACTATAAAACTCTACAAACAACCTGTAAACAAAGTTCAACTGTAAACAAAGTTCAACTGTAAACAAAGTTCAACTGTAAACAATGTTCAACTGTAAACAACGTACAACTATAAACAAAGTTCAACTGTAAACAAAATTCAACTGTAAACAAAGTTCAACTATAAACAAAGTTCAACTGTAAACAACGTACAACTATAAACAAAGTTCAACTGTAAACAAAGTTCAACTATAAACAAAATTCAACTGTAAACAAAGTTCAACTATAAACAAAGTTCAACTGTAAACAAAGTTCAACTATAAACAAAGTTAAACTGTAAACAAAGTTAAACTATAAACAAAGTTAAACTATAAACAAAGTTCACCTGTAAACAAAGTTAAACTATAAACAAAGTTCAACTGTAAACAAAGTTCAACTATAAACAAAATTCAACTGTAAACAAAGTTCAACTATAAACAAATTTCAACTGTAAACAAAGTTCAACTGTAAACAAAGTTCAACTATAAACAAAATTCACCTGTAAACAAAGTTCAACTGTAAACAAAGTTCAACTATAAACAAAGTTCAACTGTAAACAAAGTTCAACTATAAACAAAATTCAACTGTAAACAAAGTTCAACTATAAACAAAATTCAACTGTAAACAAAGTTCAACTATAAACAAAGTTCAACTGTAAACAAAGTTCACCTGTAAACAAAGTTCAACTATAAACAAAGTTCAACTGTAAACAAAGTTTAACTATAAACAAAATTCAACTGTAAACAAAGTTCAACTATAAACAAAGTTCAACTGTAAACAAAGTTCAACTATAAACAAAATTCAACTGTAAACAAAGTTCAACTATAAACAAAGTTCAACTGTAAACAAAGTTCACCTGTAAACAAAGTTCAACTATAAACAAAGTTCCACTGTAAACTATAAACAAAGTTCACCTGTAAACAAAGTTCAACTATAAACAAAGTTCAACTGTAAACAAAGTTCAACTATAAACAAAGTTCAACTATAAACAAAGTTCACCTGTAAACAAAGTTCAACTATAAACAAAGTTCAACTGTAAACAAAGTTCAACTATAAACAAAATTCAACTGTAAACAAAGTTCAACTGTAAACAAAGTTCAACTATAAACAAAATTCACCTGTTAACAAAGTTCAATTATATAAAAAAGTTCAAAAATATCACGTGTTTATATAAAAATGTGAGATTTAATCATGAAAAAGTTCCGCTCAATTGATTCATTTTGATGGATCGGTTCAAATGAATCGGTTCTTCAGTACTGAATCATGTGTGGTGCTAACAGTTAGCGGAGCAGCTAATAGTTTGTGTGTTTAAATAAAACTGGAGTTAAAGCTCCTCAAATCCTCACAGTGATGTTTTATTATGAACTTTAGTTTTATTATTAATTAGAATGTGGTTATAATTCAATATAAGGGTTATAATTAAATACATATTTTACTTACAGCAGCTTCTTGTTCTTCTTATGATGTTTAATGGCGGTTGGCAGAACAACTTAAGACGCACCAGCGCCACCAACTGGACTGGAGTTGAACAGCAGCTTAGCAGTAAAACATCTCCATTAGCAAGTCTGTACGGTGGCTGAGAAGTGCAAAACAATTTTACATTTCAGAAAACAAAATTACAAGAAAACAAAAACAAATTTACAAGTGCTTGGGTATCCAGTGTTTGTATATTTGTTTTGGCATATGTAAAAGTGTTTCAGCACTTGTAAATTTGTTTTCGGCATATGTAATTTTGTTTTCTAAAATGTTAATTTGTTTTGCACTTCTCGGCCGCTGATTTCTGACGGAAAAGGTAGGTACAATACACCGGAAGTGCGTGTTGCTTACCTGCTGTCAATCAAACTGTTTCTCAGTGGTAAAGTGAACGGAGTTTGTGATGGTAACGATAAACAAGGTTTTGTCTAGTTTGTGGAAATCATTTTATCCAGTTGATCCGCTATTGTTTTTCTTGTGGAAAGTTATTGGATTGTTTGTGCAGATGTTTAGACATGGCGTGTGCATCTCTATCTACCGTCCGCTATTCTAAACATCTAAGGAATTCCCACAAGAACAACAACACTGTAACACTTTTGTAACACTTGACTCAGTGTATCGGGGCTTGTATTAAACCAGCAGGAATGTCCGGGACTGATTCTAAGCTTTGGTGCTGTGTTTTATCTCACTCACTATATAAGAGACAATCAAACCAGGGTCACCAACCGTCCTGTAAAATACTTCTGTATAATAATTCTTTATTTGGAGTTCAGTATTGAACTGATACAGGACGCGCTTTGTTCCATATTTTTATCAATGGGAGATGAGGTGATGTGTATGAACCAGAAGGAAACTGCTACTGTGGGAATTAGAAAGTGTTTGGTTATTATATTAAGTAGTGTTCAGTTTTATTCTTGGTAACGCGGTGTGTGCGCAACATAACCTGTTTAATACACCGCTGTATGAGTAGCGCACTGGGCAGACTGCGTTTTTTGCCTAAAATATGGTTCTGACTTATTATTATAAAGAATGAAAATAATAAATGTTAAACACCATAAATAAAACTTTTGTTCTCATGACTGTGTAAGGTGCCCCCGTCCCCCCGCCCACTACGCTACTCATACAGCGGTGTATTAAACAGGTTATGTTGCGCACACACCGCGTTACCAAGAATAAAAGTGAACACTACTTAATATAATAACCAAACACTTTCTAATTCCCATAGCAGCAGTTTCCTTCTGTTTCATACACATCACCCCATCTCCCATTGATAAAAATACGGAACAAAGTATCAGTTCAATACTGAGCGCGGCATTTAGTCTCCAAATAAAGAAGGATTCTGTATTTTACATGATGGTTGGTAACCCTAGTTTGATTGTCTCTTATATAGTGAGTAAGATAAAACACAGTACTAAAGCTTACAATCAGTCCCAGACATTCCTGCTGGTTTACAGTTTTTCTCGATTGCTTTGGTGCATTTCTCTGATCAGAATTAAAATTCTCATAACTGTTAGTTCAACCTCCACAAGATTTAGTCATTTGTGCACATCATAGTAGCAGTTTATCATTCCTTCCAACAAATTGCAAATGCTTTTGGACATGCATCAATTGCTTCCATACAATTCTCTGCTGTTTTATAACATTATCATTTGCTTATGTCATGTCAGTCAAAATGAACTATACTTATGAATGCTGAATAGTCGTTCCCTATGAAACTAATAGTCCTCATTTCATTGCTTGAATCATTACATACAAAAATGTTGAACTAGTTGTCAAAATCAGTATGTTGTATGTTCCAATTCAGTTCCAATATGTACTGCAATATTGTTTACAGTTGTGCACAGCTCTACCCAAAGGGTGTTTCTTATGTTTGTTGTAAATAAGTTTGTACTTTGCTTTAGCACAATGCTGTGAACAAATTACAACCCCAATTCCAATGAAGTTGGGACGTTGTGTAAAACATAAATAAAAATAGAATACGAGGATTTGCAAATCCTTTTCAACCAATACTTTGTATTCAATTGAATACACTACAAAGACAAGATATTTAATGTTCAAACAGATAAACTTTATTGTTTTTTTTGCAAATATTCACTCATTTTGAATTCGATGCCTGCAACACGTTCCAAAGAAGTTGGGACAGGGGCAACAAAAGACTGGGAAAGTTGAGGAATTCTCAAAAAACACCTGTTTGGAACATTCCACAGGTGAACAGGTAATTGGAGACAGGTAAATGTCATAATTGGGTATAAAGGGAGCATCCCCGAAAGGCTCAGTCGTTCACAAGCAAGGTTCACCACTTTGTGAACAATTGCGTGAGCAAATAGTCCAACAGTTTAAGAACAACATTTCTCAATGTGCAATTGCAAGGAATTTAGGGATTTCATCATCCACAGTCCATAATATCATTAAAAAATTCAGAGAATCTGGAGAAATCTGTGCAAGTAAGCGGCAAGGCCGAAAACCAACATTGAATGCCCGTGACCTTCGATCCCTCAGGCGGCACTGCATAAAAAACCCACATCATTCTGTAACGGATATTACCACATGGGCTCAGGAACACTTCAGAAAACCATTGTCAGTGAACACTGACGCTGCCGCTCCATCTACAAGTGCAAGTTAAAACTCTACCATGCAAAGCGAAAGCCATATATCAACAACACCCAGAAACGCCGCCGGCTTCTCTGGGCCCGAGCTCATCTGAGATGGACTGACGCAAAGTGGAAAAGTGTCCTGTGGTCTGACGAGTCCACATTTCAAATTGTTTTTGGAAATCATGGACGTTGTGTCCTCCGGGCCAAAGAGGAAAAGGACTGTCCGGATTGTTATCAGCGCAAAGTTGAAAAGCCAGCATCTCTGATGGTATGGGGGTGTGTTAGTGCCCATGGCATGGGTAACTTGCACATCTGTGAAGGCACCATTAATGCTGAAAGGTACATACAGGTTTTGGAGCAACATATGCTGCCATCCAAGCAACGTCTTTTTCAGGGACGTCCCTGCTTATTTCAGCAAGACAATGCCAAGCCACATTCTGCACGTGTTACAACAGCGTGGCTTCGTAGTAAAAGAGTGCGGGTACTAGACTGGCCTGCCTGCAGTCCAGACCTGTCTCCCACTGAAAATGTGTGGCGAATTATGAAGCGCAAAATACGACAACGGAGACCCCGGACTGTTGAGCAACGGAAGTTGTACATCAAGCAAAAATGGGAAAGAATTCCACCTACAAAGCTTCAACAATTAGTGTCCTCAGTTCCCAAACGCTTATTGAGTGTTGTTAAAAGGAAAGGTGATGTAACACAGTGGTAAACATGCCCCTGTCCCAACTTCTTTGGAACGTGTTACAGGCATCAAATTCAAAATGAGTGAATATTTGAAAAACACAATAAAGTTTATCCGTTTGAACATTAAATACCTTGTCTTTGTAGTGTATTCAATTGAATATGTGTTGAAACGGATTTGCAAATCATCGTATTCTGTTTTTATTCATGTTTTACACAACGTCCCAACTTCATTGGAATTGGGGTTGTAGAATTGCAGTAAAAGAGCATATGCAGTAAAAATGTGAAACATACATATTGAGTGTCTTGTACTCATTTACCTCACTAAATACAGTAATGTGTAACTTAAATGTAGATTTCAAATGGGTGTGCTAATAGTGTACAGTGCTGTCTTGAGCATTTTCAGGTAGTGTCACCATGATCTGATTTTTTTGCATTGAAAAACACTTACAGAGTGAACTATCATAATGAAAACATGACAAAGCCATTTGACTATCTTGTTCATAAACAATGGTGTCAGGACTTTTTATTTTGATGACACTGACACTTTCATTGACATGAATACTTGCTTTTGAGAAATGAACTATCCATTTTGAGCAAGTGACACGCTTTTGCAGGTTATCAACTAGGTTTTGCAGTTTGTACTAATTGTTTTGAGAAATGCACTTACTGTTGTGCAAATGTTAATAGTGATGTGAGAAATGCACCAAAGCGACTGAGAAAAACTGTAATACAAGCCCCGATACACTGAGTCAAGTGTTACAAAAGTGAAACAAGCTTCAAAGCCTCGGTATCAATTGTTCCGTCCCTAAAAAACAATGTTTTGTCCATTTTGTGTTAATTATTTTCATTATTTTGCTTTTGTTTTTCTTGTGGGAATTCCTTAGATGTTTAGAAGAGCGGACGGTGGATAGAGATGCACACGCCACATCTAAACGTCTGCACAAACAATCTAATAACTTTCCACAAGGGGGGCTCTTGATGACAATTTGATTTGCTATTTTTATTGGACTTTAAACACAATCAAATAGAGACTTTAAGTACCATTCTATTATTTTAAATGCCTACAGTAAAAGTTTCCCAAAATCACAAGATACAGTGGGGCCAAAAATATTTAGTCAGCCACTGATTGTGCAAGTTCTCCTACTTAGAAAGATGAGAGAGGTCTGTAATTTTCATCATAGGTACACTTCAACTATGAGAGACAAAATGAGAAAAACAAATCCAGGAAATCACATTGTAGGATTTTTAAAGAATTTATTTGTAAATTATGGTGGAAAATAAGAAAATAGATTTGGTCACCCACAAACAAGCAAGATTTCTGGCTCTCACAGACCTGTAACTTCTTCTTTAAGAAGCTCTTCTGTCCTCCACTCGTTACCTGTATTAATGGCACCTGTTTGACCTCGTTATCTGTATAAAAGACACCTGTCCACAGCCTCAAACAGTCAGACTCCAAACTCAACCATGGCCAACACCAAAGAGCTGTCGAAAGACACCAGGAAGGAAATTGTAGACCTGCACCAGGCTGGGAAGAGTAAATCTACAATAGGCAAACAGGTTGGTGTGAATAAATCAACTGTGGGAGCAATTGCAAGAAAATGGAAGACATACAAGACCATTGATAATCTCCCTCGATCTGGGACCCCACGCAAGATCTCATCCCGTGGGGTCAAAATGATCATGAGAACGGTGAGCAAAAATCCCAGAACTACACGGAGGGACCTGATGAATGACCTGCAGAGAGCTGGGACCAAAGTAACAAAGGCTACCATCAGTAACACACTACGCCGAGAGGGACTCAAATCCTGCAGTGCCAGGCGTGTCCCCCTGCTTAAGCCAGTACATGTCCAGGCCCGTCTGAAGTTTGCCAGAGAGCATATGGATGATCCAGAAGAGGATTGGGAGAATATCATGTGGTCAGATGAAACCAAAATGGAACTTTTTGGTAAAAACTCAACTCATCGTGTTTGGAGGAAGAAGAAGAACCCAAGAACACCATACCTACTGTGAAGCATGGGGGTGGAAACATCATGCTTTGGGGCTGTTTTTCTGCAAAGGGGACAGGACGACTGATCCGTGTTAAGGGAATAATGAACGGGGCCATGTATCATGAGATTTTAAGCCAAAACCTCCTTCCATCAGTGAGAGCATTGAAGATGGAACGTGGCTGGGTCTTCCAGCATGACAATGATCTCAAACACCCCGCTCGGGCAACGAAGGAGTGGCTCCGTAAAAAGCATTTCAAGGTCTTAGAGTGGCCTAGCCAGTCTCCAGACCTCAACCCCATAGAAAATTTGTGGAGTCCGTGTTGCCCAGCGACAGCCCCAAAACATCACTGCTCTAGAGGAGATCTGCATGGAGGAATGGGCCAAAATACCAGCTACAGTGTGTGCAAACCTGGTGAAGACTTACAGGAAACGTTTGACCTCTGGCATTGCCAACAAAGGTTATGTTACAAAGTATTGAGTTGAACTTTTGTTATTGACCAAATACTTATTTTCCACCATAATTTACAAATAAATTCTTTAAAAATCCTACAATGTGATTTCCTGGATTTTTTTTCTCATTTTGTCTCTCTTAGTTGAAGTGTACCTATGATGAAAAGGTACACTTTTTTTTATAAATTTAGCGCATCCAATTTCATCCCCGTCAGTCAATCTCTCACTATCCCGGTCCCTGCTCTTGACTGGGGGCTGACGAGGCCGTTCCACGCCTCCTCCGATACGTGCACAGCAAATCGACCGTCTTATCACCCACACTTGACGAGTGGAGCGCGTCAGAGTATTGCGCACGGAGGATCACACACTCCACCGCACCCCCTCCCGTCTCCATGCAGGCGCCCCGAACCAACCAGCAGAGGGCGCAACCACCCCGTTCCTGAGAGAGTATCCCTCCGGTCTAAAGTCCCGCCCCCCACCTGAACAACAGGCCAATCGTTGTTCATATAGCCGCCCAGCCTTTCGACCGGTGAAGGCAGAGCTGGATTCGAAACGACGCTCCTTCGAAATCCAGCTCTGGTTGCAGCGCATGTTTTTACCGCTGCGCCACCTGAGCGGCGACTAAATACTTTTTGACCCCACTGTATATAATGACTCCCAGCAGTGCAGATCGGTTCCTTTATTTTAGTTTAAAGGGCCGTTCAATAGAATCGAATCATTCTACGACACATCACTAGTGGTTATACAGTTCAAAATGTTTTATGGAACTTAAATTACACATAACACATCACTAAATGTTTTAAATGTTGTATTAACATGTTTATTCTAATATATTTTAATTAAAAACAACTGTTGTGAGATTTATATCCACTTGTCTTGTTAAAAAAGTAACAAAGTAACGTTTACTCTGAGTACATTTTAAATGAGTTACTTTTTACTTGAGCAGATTTTTAGGCTAGTAACCAGTGGTGTATAAAGTACCGGAAGGCCATACTTGAGTAAAAGTACAAGTATCTTACCAGAAATGTACTTAGATAGAAGTAAAAGTCACCTTTTAGAATATTACTTGAGTAAAAGTCTAAAAGTATCTGATGTTTAATGTACTTAAGTATCAAAAGTAATTCGATATTAAATGTACTTAAGTATTAAAAGTAGAAGTAAAAGTAAATGTTAGTATAAATGGAAGTGGTCGTTTTAAATATAAAGATTGTTCTTTTAATCCTGTAAACCACCTTAACAATTAACCTGTTTTCTTCCTTTCATCTGAACATGATTTATGCCAATTCATGATCATAATCAACGGTTTGATTATGATCAAACCGTTGTTTGAAGTCAACCTGTTTGAAATCATGACATTAATCATTACTAGCCCTAAATGTTCCTGTTCCAACGTTTTTAGAATGTGAGTCCCATTTTTTTATTTGGGTAGTATATTTCAATAACAAAAAAATAATTTTGGCATAATAAATTTAAAGCAAAACTCAGGAGAGTTTAACAAAACGTGTGACACTTTTATCCCTTTAATGATCTGTTCAAGCATTAATTTAAATCAAAATATTTGAGTAAAATAAGCTGTATTTAAATCATCTTCTTTGGGCTGTATCTACTCACTGAATGGCATGTGTTAATCTAAAAAATATTGGTATTCTTACTTTAAGAAAACACCATTTCTAACTTGAAGCCAACAGCTGAAAAATCATTAATAATAAGTTGGATAAGTTGATTTTCTTGTTGAGATGATTAAAGTGTTTAATACAGAAGTTATCTGAGGAAATATTTGTCCGCAGGTGAGTTTTTAAAAATAATGGACGTGTCTTCATTTGTTTTGCAGTCAATGAATTCCAAACAAATTTAGTAATCGGTAAAAATGGTAGGTAGATATCTGAACAATGTTAATGCTAATAATATAAAAAACTGCTGATGCTGCAGCTTTAATTTGTTAATCATTGTTAACTTGCATCAGTGTGTTGGACAGGGAGCTTCTGAAATGTCCATATTTGCATGTCTTTGGGTGAACGACGCACTTTTAGAAAACTCTGATAGCTTTTAGAGAACGTTTGCACATGCGCATTAATGTGTTTAACCACCGTCTAACTTACAAGCGCAGATTCACCAAACCAGCTGCAGTCCGTCACACATCTCACATCATTTAACTTCATTCTGTAGTAACGAGTAACGAATTTACATACAGCGAATGTACCGGAGTAAAAGTACACAATTTCTTTAGAAAATGTAGTGGAGTAAAAGTGAAAGTTGCCGAAAATTTTTATACTCCAGTAAAGTACAAGTACTTCAAAAAACTACTTAAGTACTGTAACGAAGTATTATTACTTCATTACTATACACCACTGACACAGTGACTTTTTCTTCATCAAAGCTACATGAGACAAAGACACACATTTACCCCAATCATGTGTAAAAGACACACATTTACCCCAATCATGTGTAATTAATGGTCATTGTGAATTGCAAATGGACCTGATCACCAAGGACGGATTAAGGATAGTCTGGGCCCCTGAGCAAAGAGATCCTGAGTTCATTCTTAATACGAGCCAGTTTGGAGAATGAACGCTCCCCTTCACAATTTGTGATAGGCACAGTCAAAAAAAGTCTAAGTGCTATGTAGACATTTGGAAAGGTTGACTGTAAATTCAAATTTATCATGGTTTTGAGCATTTTGCTAGGACATTTTTCTTTTTCTGTTATGAATGATTTGTATTGTATCAATTCATCTGCCAGGCTCATGTTCAGATCTGAAGGATATGCTGCAGCGAGTGAGTTAGCCTTTAAAGTGAGCTCACTGTTGGACATATTGTCAGGCATGAAAAGAACATCAAATAGCTCAGTTAAGTGTGTGTATGCATTCAAACTGTGGTTGAGACAGGACACAAGTTTGTCAATGACAACATTGAAAGTTTCGATCCGAAACTTGTCCTTTCCGTTAAATGCTACACCTGGCTCTGCACTATCATCAGACATAATTTTGCGCTTCTTTGTACGCTGGAGGTCATGCCTGTACTCTTGGGAGACAGCAGTGGTGACATTTAAAGCTGCCCCTTCAAACACCTCCAAGTTATCTCTCTGTGCTGCCACAAAGTCTCGTAAAGACAAGAGAAGTTGTGTAGCTGTACATATGTCAATATCATGCTTCTGCAGCTGCAGGCTTGTGGCTTGGAACCTCTGTAGTATTGTGTCCCAGAAGTATGCCATGAAGGCCATCTCCAACGTGTCTAATTTGTCACAGAGTGCAGAGGCTTCACTTGGAGTTACACATTTCTCCTCCATATCTTTAGACATATCATTCAATGCCTCTCTCAGTTGTGCATAATATTTCCAAGAGCCTTAGTTGACTCAGCTCGTGTGCTCCATCGAGTACCTGACAGTGATTTCAGTGTGAGTTTGATATCAGTATCACGGAAAACCTTTCCCCACCTGTGTGTAGATGATGCACAAAATGTGTACATTGCCTGTACAAAGTCAAAAAAACGTCCAGCTTCTGGGCTACTGTCAACAGCATTGACACCAACTAAATTCAGTGAATGTGCTGCACAGGGGACATAACAAATCAAAGGGTTTCTTTGTTTAAGATGAGCTTGGACTCCATTGTACTTTCCCCACATGTTACTTGCATTATCATATGACTGGCCCCTACAGTTGGATAAGTCTAGGCCCAGATTCTCCACCATAGCAACGACACACTCTGCCAAACTGTCCCCACTATGGTTTTCAATAGGCTCAAAAGCTAGAAAACGCTCAACTACATGTCCGTCATTATTAACAAACCTGAAAATTAAAGTAAGTTGGTCCACATGAGCAAGGTCTGGAGTGGAGTCAACTATAACAGAGAAGTAATTTGGCTAGGGCCCAAAAGCATGGCTAGGGGCCCCAAAAGCATGGCTAGGCCCCCCAAGAGGCCCTGGGGTCGAAGTCCCTAATAGTCAGAGGATCCTTAAAATGGAGGGCCCTCGGAAATAAAAATATGTTGTATCATAAATGTTGATAGGCATCGCAAAATGTTTTGGTCCAGGGCCCCCCCGGGGCCCCCTGACCTCAAGGGCCCCTGGGCGCTGGCCCCACTGGCCCGGTCAGTAATCCAGCCATGCTGATCACCAGTTCCATTGTTATGCAATGGGCGGTGATCGGTCGTTATGCAAATCAACTGCATATAAGGTTGGGGTTCTTCACCACCAGCTCAGACTGAAGAAGTCATTCGGATTGAGTGACGAAACGTTTCTCTTAAGTATTGATGAACTGATTCAACTTTGTGGATTTAACTGTAATGCGTTACATTACTTTGTTACAGAAAACAAGAAAGAAGAACAAGAAGCTGCTGTTTGTACTGTAGAGCCTCATCTGTAAGTAAATAGTATTTAATTATAACCCTTATATTTAATTAACTACATTCTAATTAATAATAAAATTAGAGTTTATAATAAAACATCACTGTGAGGATTTGAGGAGCTTTAACTCCTCAAAACTTTAACAGATTTAGAGTTTATTCATTATTAAATCTAACATTTTTATATAAACACGTCACATTTACTTTGTTTACAGTTTTTAATGTTTAATACAAACAGCGAGTTCTTGTAGCTTTGTTTACAGGTTGTTTTACAGGTTTATAGTAAAAGTTAAAAGTATTAGTACAGCACTGTTATTGGGAGTGGATGAGAAACTAGATGTAAAGAACATCAGACTTAATCATTTCACTTTGGGCCACAAAACCACTTCCACCAAACTCAAAGGGTTGTTTCCCAGACAGGGATTAAGGCTTATAGTCCAGGACTACATTTAGCTTTAAATAGAGAATCTCCATTCAAAATGCTGTGTAGTCTAGGACTAGGCTTAATCCCTGTCTGTGAAACCAACCCAAAATGTTATATTAGAAGTCTTTTCTGCCTGATGCTGCTCAGTCCCACAATAGTTTCAACATTTTCACTCTGTTTACAGCCTCACAGTCTAAAAGAGTATTCCTGGATTTCTCTTTAATAGGGAATAAAGTACATTTGTCTATCTGTCCGTCTGCCTGTCAGATCTTTTAATAATACTGTGGAGAAGTGCTGATACACTCCAGTCTGGATTAAATGTAAGTAGTATTTATTTGTGGTAACTAAACCCACAACCTTCAGTTTCCTCCAGTTGTTGAGTTTCTTCTTCACATATTGATGAATTTCAGGTGAAGGAACCTCAATCCCTGTGGAACACGTCACCTCTGAGGAACACCTCACCCCAGAGGACCAACAGTGTGGAGGTTTCCAGATGAAGCCTGTGAAGAAGGAAGAACCTGAAGATAAAGATGAACTCAGTAAGATATTTTTTATCTTGAGTAAAATAAGATTTGGATTGAATAGAATCAGAGGAACCTGGGATGAAGCATCATACAGTGAAAGCTTGTATTGTGCTCATGCAGATCAGTGTGAGCAGGAAATGATGAATGCAGGATGAATCACGTTACAGGACTTTAGCATCAGATCTCAGTTTAACAATTACTAACAGTATTTATTATTTATAATGTTATAAATGTATTTGATTATTTATAATGTTATAAATGTATTTGATTATTTATAATGTTATAAATGTATTTTATTATTTATAATGTTATAAATGTATTTGATTATTTATAATGTTATAAATGTATTTGATTATTTATAATGTTATAAATGTATTTGATTATTTATAATGTTATAAATGTATTTTATTATTTATAATGTTATGAATGTATTAAATTATTTATAATGTTATAAATGTATTAAATTATTTATAATGTTATAAATGTATTTATTATTTATAATGTTATAGATGTATTTGATTATTTATAATGTTATAAATGTATTTGATTATTTATAATGTTATAAATGTATATTATTATTTATAATGTTATAAATGTATTTGATTATTTATAATATTATAAATATATTTGATTATTTATAATGTTATAAATGTATTTGATTATTTATAATGTTATTAATGTATTTGATTATTTATAATGTTATAAATGTATTTGATTATTTATAATGTTATAAATGTATTTGATTATTTATAATGTTATAAATGTATTTGATTATTTATAATGTTATAAATGTATATTATTATTTATAATGTTATAAATGTATTTGATTATTTATAATATTATAAATATATTTGATTATTTATAATGTTATAAATGTATTTGATTATTTATAATGTTATTAATGTATTTGATTATTTATAATGTTATAAATGTATTTGATTATTTATAATGTTATAAATGTATTTGATTATTTATAATGTTATAAATGTATATTATTATTTATAATGTTATAAATGTATTTGATTATTTATAATATTATAAATATATTTGATTATTTATAACGTTATAAATGTGTTTGATTATTTATAATGTTATAAATGTATTTGATTATTTATAATGTTATAAATGTATATTATTATTTATAATGTTATAAATGTATTTGATTATTTATGATGTTATAAATGTATATTATTATTTATAATGTTGTAAATGTATTTGATTATTTATAATGTTATAAATGTATTTTATTATTTATAATGTTATGAATGTATTTGATTATTTATAATGGTATAAATGTATTTGATTATTTATATTGTTATAAATGTATTTGATTATTTATAATGGTATAAATGTATTTGATTATTTATAATGTTATAAATGTATATTATTATTTATAATGTTATAAATGTATTTGATTATTTATAATATTATAAATATATTTGATTATTTATAATGTTATAAATGTATATTATTATTTATAATGTTATAAATGTATTTGATTATTTATAATATTATAAATATATTTGATTATTTATAACGTTATAAATGTGTTTGATTATTTATAATGTTATAAATGTATTTGATTATTTATAATGTTATAAATGTATATTATTATTTATAATGTTATAAATGTATTTGATTATTTATGATGTTATAAATGTATATTATTATTTATAATGTTGTAAATGTATTTGATTATTTATAATGTTATAAATGTATTTTATTATTTATAATGTTATGAATGTATTTGATTATTTATAATGGTATAAATGTATTTGATTATTTATATTGTTATAAATGTATTTGATTATTTATAATGGTATAAATGTATTTGATTATTTATAATGGTATAAATGTATTTGATTATTTATAATGTTATAAATGTATTTGATTATTTATAATGTTATAAATGTATTTGATTATTTATATTGTTATAAATGTATTTGATTATTTTCTGCTTCAGAACTGAACAAGGATTTCTGCTGCTCCTCGTGTCCACGTTCCTCTACAACCCAAAATCAGCTCCACAATCACATCAAGAGCTGCAACCATGATAAATATGAGACTCTGGTGAAGATTAAGACTGAACATGAGGATCTGACGCCCACCAGAAGCTCCAGTAATCAGCAAACGTCCTCTGGTACTGTCAGCATTAACACCTCTCTCAGTCCCACACAGGAAGAAGGAAACGTCTGCTCACAGTGTGGGAAGAGCTTCAGGCACCAGAGTGCTCTCAAAATACACCAGCGCATTCACACATGAGAGAAATCGTATCAGTGCTCACAGTGTGGGAAGAGTTTTAATATACAGGGTAATCTCAAAATACACCAGCGCATTCACACTGGAGTAAAACCTTATCAGTGCTCACAGTGTGAGAAGAGTTTTAACACACAGGAATCTCTCAATAAACACCAGCGCATTCACACTGGAGAGAAACCGTATAAGTGCTTAGAATGTGGAAAAAGTTTTATTCAACAGATTAATCTCAAAAGACACCAGCGCATTCACACTGGAGAGAAACCATATCAGTGTTCACACTGTGGAAAAAGTTTTATTCAACAGATTAATCTCAAAACACACCAGCACATTCACACTGGAGAGAACCCGTATCAGTGCTCACAATGTGGAAAGAGTTTTAATAGACAGAGTGATCTCAAAATACACCAGCGCATTCACATTGGAGAGAAACCGTATCCGTGCTCACAGTGTGGAAAGAGTTTTATTCAACAGAGTGATCTCAAAATACACCAGCGCATTCACATTGGAGAGAAACCGTATCCGTGCTCACAGTGTGGAAAGAGTTTTATTCAACAGAATAATCTCAAAAAACACCAGCACATTCACACTGGAGAGAAACCATATCAGTGCTCACAGTGTGGAAAGAGTTTTAATGGACAGAGTGATCTCAAAACACACCAGCGCATTCACACTGGAGAGAAACCGTATCAGTGCTCACAGTGTGGGAAGAGTTTTAATCAACAGAGTTCTCTCAAAAGACACCAGCGCATTCACACTGGAGAGAAACCGTTTCAGTGCTCACAGTGTGGGAAGAGTTTTAATGCAAAGAGTGAGCTTAAAATACACTTGTGCGTTCACCGTGGAGAGAAACCATATCAGTGCTTACAGTGTGGGAAGAATTTTTATACACAGTCTAGTCTCAAAATCCACCAGCGCATTCACACTGGATAGAAACCGTATCAGTGCTTACAGTGTGGAAAGAGTTTTAATATACTGTAAAGAGTGAGCTTAAAATACACCAGCGCATTCACACTGGAGAGAAACATTATCTGCATCCGGAATCGCATACTAACAGAGTCTGTACTAGATTGGAGGAAGTACGCAGCACTTTCAGTACAGAAGTAACAACACCCCTACTACATCTGCCATCTTACTAATGTCAAGTGATGACGTGATGACGTAATATCGCTATGGTTACAGACCACCATAGTTACAGACAAGTCCCACTTGCCAAATTTTTGGATATTTATCGTCTTTTTGCGCTAATCATAACGTTATTTAGGGTTGTACACAATAATAACATTTTTATTTTGTTTATCTTACTTAAACTTGTAAACAGAGGACTCCTCCTTCTCCCCAATTTCTTGTTTTCTCTTCCGCTTTGCAGCTACAGTTGCATTATGGGATACATTATGGGTTGCATACTCGAACATGGCTGCCCAAGAAGTAGGTCATCCGGGTACTTCCCGCGTACCTTTTTATGTATACTGAGTATTCAGACATACTAACCACTCTCGCGTACTGCTCTCGCGTACTATTGAGTATACAAGTATGCGATTCTGGACGCAGCTCTCATCAGTGCTCACAGTGTGGGAGGAGTTTTAATCAACAGAGTTTGTGCTGTTAATACAGTTCATGTGGTAAATGTTTACTGTTTGTTTAAGAGTCGTTTGGTAACTGATGATGATTCATAGTAGTGGTTCACTAAGTGAAGCGATTCATTAATGATGTTTTAATTTATGTTTATTAAGAGTATTAGTTGATTTTGTATTACAAGCTTGAATCAGGTTAGCTCATGATGCATTAAGTTAAATGAATTTGCACATGTTGGCTTATTAGTATTGAAATGCATAACTTGGAATAATATGCATATGGACTTTAAACTTAAATATTATTTGATATTCATGTCTTGATGTGCTGAAGTTTATAAATGTGTTGTTTTTACTTAATAATTTAATAAATTTTAATAAAAATGTAATTTAATACTTATTAAACAGAGTTGAACTAAACATCTTCTACAGCGTGGTGATTGGTGGAGGAGTTATCTGCCAGTTTATGCAGGGCGTATAAAGGTGGCAGAATAGAGTTAATACACACTGGAGAGAAACCATATCAGTGCTCTGTGTGAGAAAAGCTTTAATGTACAAAGTGACCATAAAATACACCAACGCATTCACAGTGGAGAGAAACCGTATCAGTGATCTTAGTGTGGATCCAAGAGTTTTAATCAACATTGTCATCTCAAATTACACCAACGCATTCACACTGGAGAGAAATTGTTTCTGGACTCTGTAAACACTGTAATACACAGGAATCAAACACAGGAGTTAGAGAAGCATGTTGGAGAACTAAACATGACATTAGAGGAACTGTTTGGAAGAACGTCTAGGACTGACTGTAGTCCTTTCTAAAGGTCTGCTGTTCAACTCCAAACATGCCATTATTTCAATTTGCCAAACTTGATGACCCTTCTGTAAATGGTTTAATGTGCACACTGCTGCTACTGGCTTGTTTTTATTTTCTACAATGTAAGTTCAGACCTTTAGGTTCATGTTATTTGAGGTCTGTGTTTTGTTCATTTATATGAATGCTTTCCATTCTTGCAGGAGTGTGGGTTTACCTTCCACTTCAATAGTGAGGCGTGTCCAGCCCTGTCCAGTCATTTTGATCCCTGTTAAAAACTTTAGCTTAGTTAAAGCAAATAAAGACACATTTAAAATGTTCATCTTGTATTACAGGTTTAAAGTTGCATATTTGAACCATGGTAAAAAAGAACCTCACAGTTGGGGTTTTGTAACAGCTCAGCACAGTGGTCAAACTGCACAGTTCATTGCATTCGGCCTTTTCTTTCCTGCATACCAAAAACAGTCGCCATTTCAGGTTTACAGAAACACTTGGGACAGAAGAGCCATAAAGTCACAAATCTGTACCCAAGCAACAAGCTGTAATTTATTTCTAGCACCACTAGATGGCAACGAGTTCTGTACAACATTTTCAACTTCACTTTAAAAGTCAGTTGAATGTGTTTTACTGTAGTAAGAATGAAAGTATCAGCTGATCTTTGTCTCAATGTGTGTGTTTGCAAACCTAGTGAGCTGCCTTGCTGTCTTACTGTCTACACAGGCAGCTGCCTCAGTAGAGAGGATTCTAATAAGTCAATGACTTATAAGGCAGGTTATTCGAACGCGCTACTTAGACAACGATTCCATCGGGTTTAGCATTAAGCATCTTGCCATTAAAACCAATGGATTGAGGTAGCACAGCACGCTAACATGTCAATATAGCCTCCCTTCATGTACCGATAACGGTTACATTTCCTGACAAGCCTGAACTTGCAAATAAAAACACGTGGTACAAGTTTATACAAGTTAAAAATCAGTAATATTTTATTTACGTTTGAAAATAACTCGTTTCTCCGCACCGTCAGCCATGTTTATTTTTCTGTGAGAGAAGAGCACCGACCCGCAATGAATTCTGGGATTGCCTTAATCACCAAGGCAGCGTTGGATGCTCACTCATTTCTGAGTCAAAATAACATTGAAATATTAAGATGCCTCAGTACTGAGGGTATTAAGGCATCTAGGATTTCGAACAGCCTCCTTCTCGGGAGCGCGCACAGGATGACGTAAAATGCTGCCTATGTAGAGAGAGAGCTAGCTTTTCCAACACACCCATTGTGTAGCTTTGATGAAGAAAAAGCCGCTGGGTCAGTGTGTAACAGGAGGTTTGGAGTGAAGGTGGGTGTGTGTGGATAAAAGCTTCCAGCACCTGGTATTCCCAGGCGGTCTCCCATCCAAATACTAACCAGGCCCGACCCTGCTTAGCTTCCGAGATCGGGCGTTCTCGGGAGGCCATGTGGTGGTAAAACCTAGCTTTCATACAGTAAACGCTGAAATGCCATACGGTTGTCTAGTTGCCAATCACATGCTTTGGAAAGAGGGAGTACTTATTAAATTAAAATTACTGGGAATTGGTGGAAATATATATAATTGGGTTTTGGACTTCTTATATAACAGATAAATACAAGTAAGAGTAGGAACAGAACATTCCAGAAAGCATACAGTGGAGAATGCTTCTCAGAAAAACACAAAATTACACCAATCTCAAAATATATGAACAACCTCTTCAGCAAGTAAAGGCTATTAGATTTCTTGGAGTCTGGTTTGATGAAAAATTACCATGGCACATTCATTTAGAGAAAGTTAAAAATAAATGTAAAAACATCATTAACATACTACAATGTATGGCAGGACAGGACTGGGGAGCAAGTAGAAAATCAATGCAAAATATTTATGAAGCACTCATGAGAACAGTTTTTGATTACGGATGTGTAGCTTATATGTCAGCAGCAGAGTCAAACCTTAAGCAACTAGACACATTACAAGCCCAGGCGTTGCGAATATGTAGTGGGTCATTCAAAACATCCCCATTAGCAGCAATGCAAGTGGAAATGGGACAAATGCCACTAAGAATAAGAAGAATTAAGCTAATGATGACATACTGGGCTAATCTACAGGGACAATGGGATACACATCCTGCCAAGAATATAATAAGAAATTGCTGGGAACACAATAAGACAAATTATAAAAGTTTTGGATGGATTGGCAATGCAAAGGCAAGAAGCATGGGATTACATAAATTACAGTATAGTCCCACAGTACCAATATCCCACATTCCTCCTTGGCTATTTCCCTTGCCAAAGGTAGATCTTAACCTTCAGAAAGAATTAAAAAACAAATTTTTGCATGCGACATAGTACAGAAATACATAGATAGATATTACTCAAACTTTATTCTCGTGTTTACAGATGGTTCCAAAGACCCCAAAACAGGAATTACAGGTGTGGCAGTGTATATACCAATAAATAATATACATATTAAGAAAAGGACATCAGACCATCTGGCAGTATACCCCATAGAATTATTGGCCATATTTTTAGCACTACAATTGATAGAAAAAAGGGAAATAAATAATACAGTTATTCTTTCGGACAGTTTTTCAGCTCTGATAAGCATAAAGTATGGTAAATCCTCAGCCAGGACAGATATTGTTAACAAAATATTCTATATGTTACACAATTTGAAAGATAAATGTATATCCACCAGCTTTCTGTGGGTTTCTGCCCATGTAGGAGTGGAGGGAAATGAAACAGTAGATATCCTAGCCAAACAAACCCTTAGATTAAAACAAATAAATCTACCGGTACCTTTGAGCAAAAATGAAGTTAAGGCCATAATTAGAACATGTGCAATATGGCAGGAGCATTGGGATTTTGTTCAAACTGGAAGACATATGTACAATATTCAAAAACAGGTTGGAGCTGGGAGGATGGCAGGTTCTAGAAGAAGAGAAGAAAACATTATCACACGTCTAAGAATAGGTCACACAGGACTTAACTATACTTTATGAAAAATAGGCAAACACCCAACCGGAATGTGTAGCTTTTGTAAAGAACCCGAAACAGTAGAACATATACTCCTCAATTGTAAGCAATATAGTACCAATAGAACACAACTGTTTGAATCAGTACAGCAGGCAAAACATAATGATCTTTCATTATCAGGACTCTTAGGAAAAGAGGTAGGGAGGATAAGTTATTACATCAAGTTCTTAACAGAAACAGGTCTAGCGGAAATAATCTAACAGAAATGTGGTATATTATTTATTATTATTATTATTATTTTTTTTTTTTTATGTTTCTTTATGTATTTATGTATTTTTTATTTTATTTTATTTTATTTTATTTTATTTTATTTTATTTTATTTTATTTTATTTATGTTTTGTTTGTTTTGTTTTATTTTATTTTATTTTATTTTATTTTATTTTATTTTATTTTATTTTATTTTATTTTTTTATTTTATTATTTTATTTATTATTTTATTTATTTTATTTTATTTTATTTCCCTCCTTCCTTCTGTACAATCTCCTGTTCCAAACACAAAACAGTAAGTGGCGGTAATGCACCTTTAAGCTGGTATGCCAACCGCCAATAAACACAAAAGAAGAAGAAGAAGTTCAGCAGAAGTGAAACTGATCTGATTCTGTTCTGTTCGAGTGTGGATCTGTTCCGTGTCTGTGTTTGTAGTTTTGTTGATAATTGAAGTTGATGAACGCAGGTGAGTTTATACATTTCCACACTTCTGTACATTACTGTGTATTGTTACTTTATGTAGTTCAGATTGTTGATTTGATTTAAACACACTTGTTTTGAACAGAACACTCACGAACTAAACCAGGAAGTCTTGGACATTCGCCTGACATTCGAGTTTCTTTCGGATCGTTCTCGGCTAATAAACATCCAAAAATGAGTGAAACTGCATTAACTGATTCTGCAGTAAACAAGGAACAAACTACAATCAAATATGTTTAAAACGTTTTTTCTGTAAATGTTTATTTTCTGTTATTTTGTAAATGTGAGGTTCATCTGTGTTGAAATGATAAGGAAGTGCTAAGGGAGCGTCTACAAAGTGCATGAAGCCGAGGTGTAGTTCTTACCCAGTGGCATGTACCATTCAATACAACTGTATAAAGTCCTACAGTATGGGTACAGTAACAATATGTAGTGTCAACTAGGGGTGTGCTATATCGTATCGTTTACGATAATACCGGTATAATTTTTAAAACGATAAAAAAATCCCATATCGTGATAACAGCGATATTCTGCGTTGTTTACGTAATGACGTCACACACACAGCTATGCAAATGGCGTACGTTCGTTACGTGGATCATTTGGGCACAGCAACGAGTATGGCGGAAAGCGGCTCTGCAGTGGAGGAGCTCGTTCCACAAACTCCAAGTCCACCATAAATTAATATTTGGCAACCCAAACCCCAACCACCGCTTTGCCGGCGACTTTTTTGCGGAAGTATTTCTGCACAGGGACTCAATTCAACAGCGCACCTCCACCAAACAGTGCAGGAATACTCTTAACATTAATGTCAACCACCAACACAGAAGTATTACTACTGCTACTTAGCACTACTACTACTGTACTTAGTAGTAATTGTGGCGCGCTACAAGTAAAGGCGCCACCGGGCTCTGCTCGTTCCAGTGTTGCCAGATTGGGCGGTTATCCACCAAATTGGACGGATTTTGTTGGGAAACAATTTAATAGCAGTTAAATAACACTTCTATTTAAAAGAAAATATTCCGTTTTAAGAAGCTCCAGCATTGTAGAAGGCTATTAAAGTAAAGTCAATTTTCAATGCTGATTTGGCTTAATAGTGTTGGTCAGTCTGTATCATATTGTTGAAAGAAAATTAAACTTAGTTTACCATGCATTCACACTGGCATGCTCTGGGGTTCAAATGAGTCTCATCATTACACACAAGTTGGCAGCCAAATGATAAAGTATTGCAAAGGAATATCTTTCTTCCTCATAATGTTAAGGTTGCTATATTTTGGTTTTTCACTTGTCAGGGAAAATGAAAAGAAAAAAAGCGTATTATTATTATGCGGGTCTTCGTGATGTAATTCTACATGGCATTCACTGCCTGTATAGGTAAATGAGTGAGTGACTACATAAGAAAAAGGTATCAGTTTCTGTGTGACCCCTGTGTGTGAGCAATGGTCAGTCTGGCCACCCCTATGAAAATTGTCTGACTCCGCCATTACATTGTTACATTATTTTTATTGGAAAGACAAAATTCAGAAAAGTGTGCGTAATTCTTACATACTTCTTACATTTTTCTACGAAGTGTTTGAAACTTATATTAATTCTAAATCAAACCTGAACATTATTTTTTTTGCAATAGTGTTTTCTTGAAATAAATAAAATATTTTTCAGTGTTTTGTTATATCGCCAAAAATATCGTTATCGCAAAAATAACCTGAAATATCGTGATATTATTTTAAAGCCATATCGCCCACCCCTAGTGTCAACAATTCTACAAACATATATAACATATATAATATAATAAAAGATGCAAGAGTTACCTAGTGACATGTACCACCCGCTACACTTAAATTACAGAAACAAACCCTACAGTATGGGTAGGGTCATTCCTACTATTTGGTGCCATTTCAGCTTGGTAACTTTCTATCAAAAATGCAAAACTTTCCATAATTTTATCATTTTATCTGAAGGAGGGCTTGTTAAACTATAAGAAATATATATTAGTCCAGCTCAGGATATTATACTCTAATAATTTTGACCAAATTATTTGCATAGGACATAGTTGACATAGGACAAATGTCTCCCCTGTTACAGGACGTTCTCGTCTTTATTATTAAGTGTTTTGAATGCACAGTTATTGCAATATTTACATTTTTTAAGAGCTTAAATGTCCCTCACTTTAGCCTGCAAATGTATTTTAAGAATGAATTAATAAACAAGCATTATCTAAAAACAGATATGTTGTATTTTAAGGCACAATGTAATTTGAATACATTTCTTTTAGAATAAAAAGGAATTTCAGTGGAATTTGGCTCCATTTTAATTGATTTCATTTTACTGATTCATTTCCTGCATGTAACCACAAAGATATGAATACTCATTGTTGATTTTATTAAATTAATATAAAAAAAGCACACAGGTAACAGGGTGGACAGAGGAGAAACAGAGTGGACAGGACGAAACAGGTTGGACATCATACCAGTGAACAACAGTACATCACAAAAAAAGAGCAACTCGTGTCCCCCACCCTGACCCCCCACCTTCAACCATCAAATGTACTGAACACCTAAAGTAATTATCAGGAAAATTTTTCAGTCTAGTGATCTTATAGATGTTTCAGCAACAGTACGTTATGTAACAACCCAGCATCCCAAGTGTTTTTCTAGGAAATTCCACACTGTCTTCTCTAGTTTATTTAAAGGTTGTGGCTCTTTCATCAGGCATATAATCTGTTCATCCCTGTACCAGCTAATATCCTCTCGTGGACTTGGCCAATAGAACTTGTTTGCCCCATTCTTATGCATGCATTTCACTCTTGCATCTTCTTCAACCTCCAGAATGATTCCTGGGTAGGGTTCACCATCATTGTTGACAATGCACCACTGCCCAATATTTTCTTTCATGATGACCTCAGGCCGTGATAGTTCTTCAATGAAATGTGGCCTTCGTCTTCTCCCAGGCTATAAACATTTCCTTCTCCCACAAGTAAAAGTTCCACCAAAGTGTTCATGTTCCTTAAATGGAAGAACATGGTCTCTGCAATGGGAATGTCTCCTCCATAGTGGACAAATTTGTCAGCTGATTCTTTAAGGGTAGCCCCAACACCATCTGGAGCCCCCTTTCCATGGCTGGCCTTAAAAAAACAGCTGATGTCTTTAAAGCCTTTTTTAAAAGGTTCTTTTAATAGTAGGTAAAAGTTGCCCTTCTGTTTGTATTGAGTATCTGGGCCATCACTGAAGACATGGAGATATCTCTCCCTCACCATGTCTAACACAGGGCTGAGGTGGGCCCAGATAGCTGGGTGATTGTGCCACTTGGAAGGTGAGATGGAGCAGAAAGTCACTAATAATAAATACAATACTTGCTGGAAACACCTATTCATCTTACATCCACCCTACTATGTGTCCACCCTGTCACTGTGCAAAACAGCAACAGGGTGGACAGTAACAGGAGGGACATTTTATTCTAAACTTACCATGATGAACAACAGGCTAGTTCATGGTGACCACAGATGAAGATTTTTAACATGTTTATTAACCATATTGTAAAAATTACAAAAATGTACCAGTTTCCTCTATAAATAAGCATAACAGAGTGGACATGTTATGCTTTACCACATCAGTGAACCTTTTTAAAACATTGGAAAAAGATTAATTAAAGAATGATATTTACTCTAGATGATTATCCTCCAAAATGTATGCTACTTCCTGAGAGTCATGTGACTAGAGGAAGAGTCAGGGAGACAGTCCAGACAGATTTTCCTTCACAGTAACAGGTGGGACAGTCGACTCTGGGACACAACTTATTTTAAAGACTAAGTATTAAAAATGTATTAATAACAAAAAATAACATTTGGTGAGGAATATTATAAATAAGGCTATACAAAAATAATGAAAAATGTAGAATTAGTTTGTTTTTTATTACTTATATTTGTTAATGAATTTGAGAAAACGTGATTGGGGACATGGCAGTTTAGCCTTCTTGCGCTAAAATTGAGTAATTATTTTAAATTAAATAATCCTGGGAACACAATTGTTTTCTATGGTAGAGGAGGGTTAATCATGTAAGACAAGCTTTTAAAAATATGTATTAGCCCATTTTTACACAAAATATACCATATTATGTCATGGGGACTCAAATGGCACCAAATGCTAGTAATGACCCGGTACAGTAATAAAAAAATTTAAGTAAAATGAATAACAAAAATAAAGAAACATATTTTTTTCATATAACCAAGGATGTAGTAGTTAACTAGTCATTTGTACTAGTTACTACAACCGCATTATAGAAGTCATACAGAATGGGTACAATAACGAATCATAAAATGTTCTACAGTAAAGGTACAGTAATAATAAAATATAGAAGAACAATTGAAAAACACAGATTTTCATATAACGAAGGTTGTAGTAATTAACTAGTCACTTGTACTACTTACTACAACAACATTGCAAATTAAAAGTCCCACAGCATGAGTACAATAGGTCATCAAAATTCTTTTTAAATTAACAGAAATTGAGAAACGTAAACATGAACATAACGCTCACAAAAGAAACCAGGAAGTCTGAGCTGCTGTGAATAACTTTTTTGTTTCTGTTTACGTGTAGAAAAATGGCTGAGTCCAAAATTTCAGTAACTCAGGATGAGTTCAGCTGTTCAGTCTGTCTGGAAACACTGAAGGATCCAGCTGCTATTCCATGTGGACACAGTTTCTGTATGGTGTGTATTAACAACTGCTGGGATTGGGAGGATGATAAGGGAACATACAGATGTCCACAGTGTAGACAAACCTTCACTCCAAGACCTGTTGTGAGGAGAAACACCATGCTGGCTGGAGTTGTGGAGAAACTGAAGAAAACAGAACTTCAAGCTCCACATCCTGGTCACTGTTTTTCTGAACCTGAAGATGTGGATTGTGATTCCTGCACTGGGACAAAATCCAAAGCTATAAAATCCTGTCTGGTGTGTTTGGCCTCTTTCTGTGAAACTCACCTTCAGCCTCATTATCAAATTCCGTCTTATAAGAAGCACAAGCTGGTTAAGGCTTCCAGACGATTCCAGGATCAGATCTGCTCTCAGCATGATAAACTGCTGGAGGTTTACTGTCGTACTGATCAGCAGTGTATCTGCGTGTTGTGCACCATGGATGATCATAAAGGACATGATACAATATCAGCTGCAGCAGAAAGAACTGAGAAAAAGGTAAAAATATTATACAGCTCTCTTTAACAAGTAACAACTCATTAGCATTTACACTGACGTTGTTTATCTGGTGCTCGTACACAATACAAGTAAATCCTAAATTATTTTGTGTAGAAGCAGCTGCTGGAGATCCAGAGAAAATTCCAGGAGAAAATCCAGAACAAAGAGAAGGAACTTTGTGAACTGATAAACGCTGTGGAGTCTCACAAGGTAATAAAACAAACAAAAAGCTCTCAGGATCAGTCCGACTCTCCTCCATAAAACCAATCTCCATTAAAAATGAGATATTTTATATCTCAGGTAACTTTGCAAGTGATGGAGCAATTTTGTTAATGAATTTAAAAAATATTTAAATTATGCCTGGTTAGTTGATGATTGATGCTGTACAACAATTCTGAGGTTGTGCTAATAATGTTTACTGATACTCAAAATAATTTCTGTAACAGTATGCTACCACCAGCACATGTTACAGTACATATGGTGTTTTTTTATTTTTATTAGATTTAATCCAGACATATAATTTTGAATTAAGGACATACAGGAGCAGATGTTTTGTATCAAAATCTGTGAGGAAATATAACATGCTGATAAATGCAGTAAAAACTAAAGTGATGATGAACACTGAAGAAGTGCTGGAGTTTAAGGTGGAAGGTAAAACTGGAACTTTCTCTTATATTCGGGAAGTAGAGTATGAAATACTGCATCATATGGACATGATGATGACGGTAACATTTACAAGAGTATGAAAAATCAAGTCATTTAGCACCATCACCAAGCTATGAGTGATAAGTATTAGTCTGGCCAGTAAGCTACATATGAATGTGAAGGATGGACAAATATCTGAGTGAGAAACGTTTTCCTCTTTCTAAATCCTCTAACAGTGTTCTGCACAGGCAGCAGTAGAGAACATTGAGAGGATCTGTACTGAACTAATCAACTCAATTAACAGAAGATGCTCTGAGCTAAAAGATCTGATCAGAGATCAAGAGACAGCAGAAGTAGGTCGAGCTGAAAAAGTCCTGAAGCAGGTGGAGCAGCAGATTGAAGAGCTGAAGAGGAAAGATGCTGAACTGGAACAGCTTTCACACACAGAGGATCCTGTCCATTTCCTCCAGGTAACAGCACTAAAAATAATTATATTATTGCTGCACCAGTCCAAGTAATAAATTACAGCGGTATCTTGTAACTTGACGTCCCCTAAACTCAAAATCTTTAAAACGTTGATGCCTTTCGTCAAGAAGTTTGTTCTTTTAAACTCGATTATTTTCATTCATTCAGACATGTTGGGGAGAGCCGGAAACGCAACAGCAAAGCATTTAAAGGCGTCTCACCCCTGATGGTAGCTTTGCGCATCTTTGTTCATCTTCCACAACTCTATAACATAGGGAAACCCCCCCTACACAAGACACATTATGACCCATAAAGTCTCGGGGTTCTAAGAAATTGTAAGAATCCAAATCAGCTTTTTTGAGAGATCATGAAATACTGTTAATGTTATTTGGAGAAACATCACACTGTGCTTCATGTCTGTCGTCTATTATTTGTGATTCATCATCATCTTGTTGTTTCTCTGTGAACATTATTTGTCTGGATGTAGAATTTTCAATCTCTCTCGGCTCCTGCTGGATCTGCAGAATCAGCCGCCATCACAATCAGTCCTTTCCCCTCATTTGATGATGTTACAAAGTCTGTATCTCAGCTGAGAGAGAAAGTAGAAGAATTCTGCAAAGAGCAGTGTGAGAAGATACCAGATGAAGGTGAGTTCAAGCCCTCAGTGTTCCATTGTCTCCAAAATGCTTCGGTACTCAAACATCAAACAAAACAATCAAATCCACATTTTGTTCATTCTTTTTGCAGTGAAGAAAGTCTGGATCACTCTGCCTACTGAACTTAAAATCAGAGAAGATTTTCTACACTGTAAGTTTCTCACAAGCACACAAACATACACAGTGCAGTGAAAAAGTATTTGCACCCCCAGTTATCTGTATTTTTACAGATTTGTCAGTTCAGATGCTACAGCAGCTCAGTTTGGTCTAAATCTAAGTCTAAATCTGATTAAGTCCAAAACCTAAACTTTATTTCCTCAGATTTAATTTAACAAAGATCTGCTCTTGTTATTTGGAATTGTTGTGTTTTTGTTTTACACAAGTGTTTAATCTTTAAATCATGAACTGATGACCAGACATTCTTTAGCCCTGAAACACCATCACACAACCACAACCATGACTGACTGTTAGTAAGATGTTTTTATTGTAAAATGCTGTTATAGCTTCATTGCAAGTATAAGAATTCTGACACATCAGTTCACAGAACATCATCACCAAAAGGCTTGAGGGTCATTAAGGTTCTTATATTGCTAAATGAGAGGCGAGGCTTTATGTTCCTCTTAGTTAACAGTGATTTTACCTTGTGACTCTCCCATGGATTTTATTTGTGTTCAGTCTCCTTCTAATACTGGAATCATTCAATCAGATCTAAATTGAGGTCAGCAGGTCCTGCAGTTTCCTAAATGTTTGTTTGGGTTCTTGTATGTTTTCCTCGATGAGACATTGATGAGCTCTTGAAGTATCTTAACTGTTCCAAGTGTCATATGGATATCATGACTCTTACTGTGGTTCACTGCAGTACTAATACATTAGGATTGGCTTTGTAACTTTTTTCAGACTGATATGTTACATTTACTTTTTGGTTTATTTTGGAATTTGTTTGGACAGTGGTGAATCATTCAGAATCCTCAGATTAGGAACATTTTGAGTCACGTTTCAGTAACGTTTGTTTGTGTGTGTTTGTGTGATTGTGTAGTGTTTGGTGTATGTGTAGGGTTTGTTTGTGTGTGTGTTTGTGTAGTGTCTGTGTATGTGTGTGTTTGTATGCGTGTATTTGTGTAGTGTCTTTTTGTATGTGTGTTTGTGTAGTGTTTGTGTATGTGTAAAGTCTGTATGTGTTTGTGTGATTGTGTAGTATTAGTATTTGTGTGATTGTGTATTGTCTTTGTGTATGTGTGTGTTTGCATGTTTGTGTGATTGTGTAGTGTCTGTGTGTATGTGTAGGGTGTGTATGTGTGTGATTCTGTAGTGTCTGTGTATGTGTGTGTTTGCATGTTTGTGCAGTTGTGTAGTGTCTGTGTAGGGTGTGTATGTGTGTGATTCTGTAGTGTCTGTGTGTATTTGCAGCGTTTGTATGTGTGTGTATGTGTGATTGTGTATGTGTAGGGTTTGTATGTGTATGATTGTGTAGTGTATGTGTGTATGTGTAGGGTTTGTATGTTTTTGTGTGATTGTGTAGTGTCTGTGTGTTTGTGTAGGGTTTGTATGTGTGTTTGTGTGATTGTGTAGTGATTGTGTAGTGTCTGTGTATTGTTTTTATGTGTGTATTTGTGTGATTGTGTAGTGCCTGTGTGTATGTGTAGGGATTTTATGTGTGTGTTTGTGTGATTGTGTAGTGTCTGTGTGTATGTGTAGGGTTTGTGTGTATTTGCAGGGTTTGTATGTGTGTGTTTGTGTGATTGTGTAGTGTCTGTGTATGTGTTTGTAATTGTGTAGTTCCTGTGTGTGTGTGTGTGATTGTGTAGTGTCTGTGTGTATGTGTAACGTTTGTTTGTGTGATTGTGTAGTGTTTGGTGTATGTGTAGGGTTTGTGTAGTGTCTGTGTATGTGTGTGTTTGTATGCGTGTGTTTGTGTAGTGTCTTTGTGTATGTGTGTTTGATTGTGTAGTGTTTGTGTGTATGTGTAAAGTCTGTATGTGTTTGTGTGATTGTGTAGTATTAGTATTTGTGTGATTGTGTATTGTCTTTGTGTATGTGTGTGTTTGCATGTTTGTGTGATTGTGTAGTGTCTGTGTGTATGTGTAGGGTGTGTATGTGTGTGATTCTGTAGTGTCTGTGTGTATGTGTGTGTTTGCATGTTTGTGTAATTGTGTAGTGTCTGTGTATGTGTAGGGTGTGTATGTGTGTGATTGTGTAGTGTCTGTGTATTTGCAGCGTTTGTATGTGTGTATGTGTGATTGTGTATGTGTAGGGTTTGTATGTGTGTGATTGTGTAGTGTATGTGTGTATGTGTAGGGTTTGTATGTTTTTGTGTGATTGTGTAGTGTGTATGTGTAGGGTTTGTATGTGTGTGATTGTGTAGTGTCTGTGTAAATGTGTAGGGTTTGTATGTGTTTGTGTAGCATTTGTGTGTTTGTCTAGTTTCACACTCACACACACACACACTTTCTCGCTCTCTCTTCTATGTTAATTGGTTTATTTTGTGTTTCCTCTCCAGATGTTTGTCAGTTCACACTGGATCCAAACACAGTAAACAAATTCCTCCGTCTGTCTGAGGAGAACAAAGTGGTGACCCGGAGTGAAACAGAACAGTCGTATCCTGATCATCCAGATACATTTGATATTTACTCTCAGGTTGTGTGTAGAGAGAGTGTGAGTGGACGCTGTTACTGGGAGGTTGAGTGGAGTGGGAATGTTGGGGTTTATATAGCTGTGTCATATAAAAGCATCAGCAGGAAGGGACGTGGTGATGAGTGTGTGTTTGGATGTAATGATCAGTCCTGGAGTTTGTTCTGTTCTCTATTCGGATTGTCATTCAGGCACAATAACAAAGACACTAAAATTCCCACAATGCCGAGTTCCTCTAGAATAGGAGTGTATGTGGATTATGACGCAGGAACTCTGTCCTTCTACAGCGTCTCTGATACAATGAAGCTCCTCCACAGAGTTCAGACCACGTTCACTCAGCTCCTCTACCCGGGGTTTGGTCTTTGTTTAGGATCAGAAGTGAAACTGTCAGATTTAACAAATTAAATGTAAAATTTACATGAAAGTGTAACATTAAACTGTTTAAGTGATTTTAGAATCTGTGAGGCAGTGATACATTTATGAAGATTTTTTTTTATTTAATTTATTAACCACCATTTATTTAGTGCTGTGAAAAAGTATTTACCCCCCTTCCTGATTTCTTCTTTTCTTAAATATTTATCATCTAAATCAGTGGTTCTCAAACTGTGGTATGCGTACCACTGGTGGTACCTGAAGCAGCATGAGGTGGTACGCCAGATAATCTCGGAAAAGTAATTATATGCACCGAAAAAATAAATCATTTAATAATTATAAATAAATAAAAAATAATGAAACAAAATGTGTAAATTAATAATAAAATCTGTTTCAAAGTTCTTATAATTCTGTTTTAATAAAATCAGTTTAATTAAAACAAATTGAATTAAAACGAATGTGTTTTTAAAATTTTTCGGGGCTACGCAGACACCGTACTTCATTACGTCTATACTTCACATTCGTGGTTTCCATCTCGAAATTTCCGAAACGTTATCAGTAGCTCTCTCGCTTTTGTCAGAGCCAGATCTGAGTTTGAAGCTCACTAATCTCGTTCCTGACTTCACCAGGCTGTGCTCTGCTATACAGGCGCTCCCCTCTCACTCACATGCTCAGTGCTAACTGCATATATAGTGATGGGTCGTTTGCGAACGATCCGATTCTATTGAACGGATCTTTGAAATGAACGAAAGGAGTCTTTTATTTCTGCACAGTTCCTATCGACTGTAATCCACTCATTCAGCTTTGCATCAGTAGAGGGAATTATCGTAATGAGAGCTGTTTATTGTCGATATACAAATCCGAAACACAGTATTACGGAGAGCGAGCAACACACACACACACACACACACACACAATCTCAATCCGCTCCCTACTCACTCCGCCTCCGTTTGCGCATTATTATTATTATTTTTTTATTTTAAACAACATAACATACAGAACAATAAAAAAGAATACAATTTCTCGTGGAGGATGTCATACCTATAGATTACAATCTAGGGGGCGCAAAATAATAATAATAAAAAGAAAATAAGATAAAAAAACAGAGGAACAAGCCATACAATAATACAATGAGAATCTTAAAACAGTAAGTTTTTAGAGATCTGATGTGAGATGATTCTAGCAGTTTTACAGTTTTTCAATCTATTTAATACAGAATAGTATGATTTAAATTCAGTCATGAAGCAGAGGAAAGAGGGCTTGTTACCCCTCCACTTACTGCAGTGAATGTGGTATTTTGCTAAAAGTACTACTACATTTATAGCATCAAAGCAAGCTGAACTTAAGTTTTCCACATAAATAAAATGGCATCAATTTCAAAAGAAGGAATGTTAAGTTTAAGATTAATTCAGTTTCTAATGTCCATCCAAAAACTTTGTGAATATTGACATGAAAAAAACAAATGCTCCAGGGATTCTTCTTCTGACATACAAAAGGCACATAAATCAACATCAAATTTAAATCTTCTTTCAAGAAACATGGCTACAGGATATATCTTATTTATTATTTTGAAATGAGTCTCTTCACTTTAGGAAATAGGGGCCATTTGACAAATTTGTAATGAGTAAAAGTCATTATGGTTTTATAATTTGTATTAGGAAGTTTCTTGAAAAAATCTCTATTATATTCATAGTGAATCTTTTGTCTCTGACCATCATTGATAATATTGTTATTACACTTGAAGTCAACCAAGTTACAGCCATTTACTTTTAATGTAGGCACTGAAACAGTCACCTTTGAAAATATCATGACATTTTTAATAAGTTGAAGCAATGCTAAAGGAATCGCTTTGCATACCTTCTTAAAATCGTTATAACTACAACTAAGATCATATTTTCCAACAAAGGATGAGAAATTTAAAAGATCTCCATGACAATCTAAAAGATCCTTTACAAATATAATACCTTTTTCATACCAATCTTTTTTAAATATTGACTTCCTACCAACTGTGATTACCCTATTATTCCATAAAATTGATCCATGAGGAGAGAAGTTATGTTGAAATATCATTTTCCAGAACTGGAGAATTTGTTTGTGGAAGTATGATAGTTTAACTGGAATCTTACTCATTTCAAAGTCACACTTCGCAAAGAATTCAATTCCTCCCAGTTTCTTAAAAATGGAACCAGGAATATGAAACCACATTGAATTTTGTTGCATAATAAAGGTTTTTAGCCATTTAATCCTAAATGCACCAATCATGGCTTCAAAGTCCAATGCATTAATACCACCCTTCTCATATTTTTTTACTAATTGGGACCTTTTAATATAATGAGTCTTATTTTTCCACAAAAACTGAAAAATAATGGAATTAGCTTTCCTTATATTATGTGGTGATATATACATAGAATGACTTGGATAGACCACCTTTGAAATGCCGTCTGCTTTAGTCAACAGGTTTCTTCCAAAAATAGTCAAATCCCTTGTCAACCAACGGCTAAGACTTTTTTTCATATCTATTAAGCAGTCTGAGATGTTAACGTCTTCTCTTCTAAGTACATTCTTAGATACTAATATTCCCAAATATTTCACTTCATTTTCGACCCTGATTGACGAAATGTTTTTTTGTATACAATTATGAATGGGGAGAATCTCACATTTTTTAATGTTAAGTCCTAAACCTGAAGCCTTGGAGAATAATGAAATTGTATTAAGGGCTCTTTCAACCATTAAATCATTTTTTAAAAACAGCGCTGTATCATCAGCAAAACTGGCTAATCTTGTATTCTCGATCAAAAATATTAATACCTATAAACTCGGAACTATTATTAATTTGAAGGGCTAATAATTGAGTAGTCAAAATGAACAGCTTTGGGGAAATAGGGCAACCCTGACGAATACCTCGCTTGATCTTAAATCTAGAAGTAAGTCCTGGATTTAAGGAAATCGAGCTATATATATCACTATATAACATCTTTATTAGTCCACAAAAATTATTCCCAAATCTCAAAAACTTTAAAGCATCTAACAAGAAAGCATGTTCGATCGTATCGAACGCCTTATAAAAATCAAGGAATAAAATCAGGCTATCATTGTCAATAAAGTCACAATAATCTAACATATCAAATACCAATCTAATGTGATTATGTATGTTTCTCCCCTTAACAAAGGCTGATTGACTTTCATCAATTATATCTTTCAATCCTCTATTCATTCGGTCAGCAAAGACATGAGCCAAAATTTTATAATCAGTGCATAGCAAAGTAATGGGTCTCCAATTATCTAAAAAAATTATATCTTTATTAGGTTTTGGAATTAAAGTGATTATTCCTTGTTTCATTGTATTAGAGAGATTGCCTGTCTCAATACACTCTAAGAAAGCTTTGTACAACATCTCTCTAATATCATTCCAAAAAAACCCATAAAATTCGGTTGTTAGCCCATCCAAGCCAGGCGACTTCCCAGAGGACATCTTTAAAATAACCTTATCTAACTCGTCAATCTTAATTTGTTCATCCATAATTTTTTTAAAATCTGTATCAATCACTTTTTCAAAATCCCTTATAGTATTTATAAAAAGAGAGCAATTTATCTCAGAATAATTGGATTTGTACAAGTTGCAATAAAAGTCATGTATTTCTCTCTTAATTTGGCTTTCATCTTCAGAAACAGATCCATTTATATTCAATTTAGTAATTTTCTTTTTTGACTGCCTATGTTTTTCAAGATTAAAAAAATAAGAAGTATTTTTCTCCCCTTCTTCAATCCAGCGAGCTCGAGAACGTACAAAAGCACCCTTGGCTTTTTCTAAGTATAAGTTATCAAGTTCGCTCTGAAATTTATTTAATTCAGCAAGTTCCTCAGGTGACAAATCAGTCTTTTCACAAAGATTATTAATATTATTAATGATTTTAAGTTGTTTTTGTTTTTTAACTTTAGATAATTTTTTACTCGTATGAATAGCCAGTTCTCTTATCTTAAATTTAAGCCATTCCCATTTGCTTACAGGTGACATTTCCAAGGCATTGATTTCCATAACCAGTTGTCTTATATCTTTACAAAAACCAGAATGCTCTAAAAGAGTATTATTGAATTTCCAAACATGAGTAAGACCAGGATCTGACCTTAAAAACAACAGAGATATAGAAATAACACAGTGATCGGTTAAAGGTGAAGCAGAGATATCACACTTATTAATATAATTTATCAAGGAGGTAGAAATGAGCCAGTAGTCTATTCTAGAACTTAGACCATTCCCAGAGGCATTGAACCAGGAAAACTGTGAAGTCCCAGGATTTTTAACCCTCCAGTAATCAATCAAATTTGCACTATTCATCAATTGAACAATTAGGTCATCATATTTATGACATTGGACCCTAGGTGGATTTCTGTCTAGCCAAAGATCGGGCACCAAATTAAAATCCCCCCCAACTATAATTTTATCAGTTGAATAAGAATGCATACTATCTGTGATATATTTACATAAGTCAGAAATCAAAGTCCTGTTTTTGCCTCTCTCATTGTAACCATAAACACACACTAGGATAAAGTTTTCATCATTAATTTCTGTTATCACTATCAACCAATGCCCATTTGTATCACTAGTATGAGTTATAATTTTACCAGGAAATCTGTTAAACAGAACCATAACACCAGCTGAGTGTGATGTCCCATGACTGACAAAAATTGACTCACCCCACTGTAACTTCCAAAAATTCACATCATCTTCAACAGAATGAGTTTCTTGTAGAAAAACACAATTAGCTTTTTGTTCCTTACAAAAAACAAAAATAGCTTTTCGCTTCACATTGTTTCTTAGCCCCCTAGCATTTAAAGAAATAAAAGATAATATACTTAAGTATTTAGATGAAACACTAAATTATAAGATGCGCAGGAATGAGAATTCTCGTCCTATCAACAGTCAGAATAAGGTGCATTTTACCTTCAAAACTTGTCAGATGAATCAGAACAACAAATATTTCAAATGAATAGCTCTGCCTAAGTAGGGTCGACCCTTTGATTGTTAATCAGCGCATATCCTTCCTTTAGGAAAGCTCTCTGCCCTTTCTGTCTGGCATCCCATACCAGCGGCCACAGCTTCTTGCGAGCTTCCCTATCTTCTTTGGAGAAATCTTCTTTAATCTGAATATGCAGCTCCTTACAGACCCTGGCATCCTTGGATCTCCTCCAAACGTCATCTCGAACCACCCTCGCCACGAACTGGATTATTATTGACCGCGGAGCGTTGTTTGAAGTAGTGGGATTACTCTTCTTACCCAAGCGATGTACGACGTCAATCGTCTCGCGAAGCCGATCCACTGAAATGGGCACCACTCTTGTCAAAATGCCAATGACAACCTCTCTGGTATCCTCTCCCTCTTTTTCAGCCAGGCCATTTAACCTCAGATTCCACCTTCTTTTATATCGAGCTTGTTCTGTCACAAATTCCTTGAGCCGTTTGTTTTCCTCTTGAAGCTCACTGACTTTTTCCTGCAACCTTCCAATGTTTTTTTTGTTCTCAATAATAGCGTATAGTGTTCTCCTCAATTCTTCTCTCAAACTTCAGCAGAAGTTCAGTCTGTGTATCCATCTTCTTCGTCAATGAATTCACTGCCAGCAGAATGGTCTCTCCGATACCATCACCATGAGGGTTTTTAATGCTTTTCTTACATTTTTTAGGATTAGGAGATTTAATTGGAGTGTGTGCCTGGTTGATTTTCCCAGCCTTAGATATCTGCTCGTCAATTTCAATGTCAGCAACCTCGCCGTCTTCTTCATCACTCGCTCCGTGAAGAGCGGCCAGTCCATAGTCGTGGTCATCCATTGTAACTATCACCCGTGTTTGGTAAAGTTAACAATAGGCTTATGGAGTTCGTATTTTGTCACAAAAATTCACCAGACTTCACAAAAACTTTTAAATAACTCACTGTCTGTATCAAAATGCACACAAAATTTTACTCAAGGACTGAAAGAAAAAACTATTTACACCGAAGCCTGCAAAGTGCAACTGCTCATTCCGCCATCTTGAATCCCACCCTAAGCTGCAATGTTTACCCTGCTATTTTTTACTTCCGCATTCCAAACCCGGAAATGTGAAAAGGGCCTATCCGCTTGTTAAGTCGTGACGTGTCGACCTTATGAAACGTCACATCCGGGTCCAAGTTGGCTGAGACCCCTCGTATTTTCAATATACCACAGTGCTGTGTCCGAGTCGGAAAAAAACTACCCAACTGTCTTTCTACCGCTTTTCTTGCAATTAGATATCATGAAGTAATATTTTTGTTCATAATTTAATGTAAACTGTCAAATTGTATATTCATTACACGTGTTTCAAGCTGTTTTTAATTTACATGTAATATGTTCATATAATTTACATGTGATATCCTGGATTTTTGATTTTTATAAGCTATAAGCTATACTGATTAAAAGTAAAACCAAAGAGTCAGAAATGTCAGTTTTCATGTAATGAATTAAAAATATGACCGCTTACCTCTTGATGAGTTGACATGAAATTAAATAATGACATGAACTAGTGTACTGCACATCTTGTCTATATATATATATATATATATATATATATATATATATATATATATAAAAGACCTTTTCTCGTCCAGATCGCTATTGAGAAGGACTAGAAGTTTATGACTCGTGTTTGTAAACCCAATTTCCAATGACAGCGACACAGAGTTCCATAAGTTTTCCACAAACATTATTTATTTTAACTTTCTTCTTAAATTGGCTTATCCATTAATCCAAGTTTCTTATAAAAACAAAATAAAAACTCAATATGTTCGCAATTGGCGTATAACAAACAAAACTACGGTAAAAAAATCTATTGCTCCGCGTCCTCTTTCTTTCCGTATATTTTATATATGTTTTCCGTATATAGAGCCAATACAATTCTGCCCTCTTAAGGGCTAACCAAAGAGGACTAATGAATAACAGCATACATTGATTACCAGGAAAAATTATCAATAGTTAAAATACCAAGTCTCCACTTCAAATAAGTATTATTTAACCAAACAGGAAATATTTATGACAATAAACATAGAAAATTACAATTAGTGCAATATTGCTTTTACAATATATATAAAAAGGTTCAGAGGTTCAGCCTTATCTTATCTTATCATAGTTGTTTGCGTTTGGACCCGGAAATGGTCCGAACGTCACGTGTGACGTCAGACTTAACAAGCCCATTACAGGACGCTGTTTCTGCTGCTTGTTATTAAACTCACCTGTGGCTCATTTGAGTGGAGAAAACGTGCTGAGTTCTTGTTGTGTTCTTGTTTTTTATTGAGTTTTCTTGCTAGAAAAGAGATTTATGAAGCTTTTTGAGGATGAAACTGGGTGCTGCATTTGTTTTAGATCTTCTGGACTTGCTCGGTCGCTCTATTTCTACTTAATAAAGTTTTAGTGCGCATTTAAACCCTGTTTTACGGTACTGATCACCTTAGGCTTGTTCGACTTAACCCGGTGCTGCGCAGACCGATCGCCGCCTGGCTCGGTACGGTGTACGCCGGTTAGTTTTTTTGTCCGACTTGCGTCGGCGCCACCGGCGCGTCTCGGTGACAGACTCGTTATAATCTCGTGAGAGCGGGGCGGCTGCAGGCGGCGGAACCAGTTCCCTGCAGTTGCTCTCCACGGGCTGCGCTGCCTGAGAGACGGCTTGATGACGACAGAGCTTAATCCTTATTGGCTAGAAGCTCCGCTGAATCCTCTGGCGGTTGTTTCGTTTCATTCTAAAATGTAAATCTCAGTTTATTTGTCTTAAAGACCCGATATGTGCGAAATACTATCATGCTTTCTAGTAGCATGACAGTTTATTTTCAAATTGCAACATATGTCATAATTATCATTCCATATCATGAAAAGACTCAAGTAAGCTACCTGATATTTCTTTAATGTAACATATCTTTTTATCTTGATGTTTTTCTAGAACTTCTGATGGGTCTTGTCTTCTAATTTTATTAATATGAAGCAATCTAAATTGCTTTAATATTTTATATCTTAACTGTTTTTAATACCACTATCACTACTACACTTTGATTTATTTTTCATTCTTCTCTGTAAACTTTGTAAACATTTTAAAATATGCTACATAAATAAAAATGTGTGGATGTGCATGGTGTCATGTTTCTTTACAAGAACCAAGGCCAGAAGGTAAGCTGTTCTGGAAGAACAAAACAATCTTGTTCAGATGATGATTGTGTTAAGAGATTCATCTTCAATAAACCACAGCCACTATTCATCATCAATGCTTAAATAACTGATTTGTCAGTGCTCGAAGAAGCACAAACTTCTACACAATTGTACAATGTACTTATTAACCACATTACTCATTAGTGACTCATACCAGGCACATCGGTGAGCATACTGAAGTATACTGTTTAACAATGCATCTATAAAATACAGTGACATGCCAACATTTGGGCACCCCGGTCAAAATTACTGTTACTGTGAACAGTTAAGCAAGTTAAAGATAAAATTATCTCCAAAAGGCATAAAGTTAAAGATGACACAAAACATTTTTTTTATTATGTTTCTATAATGAACTGCATCTTGGTTGTGAGGTTGTAGTGAATGCTGTTCATCATCCTCTTCATCCTGCACATCATCACCATGGTCTCCTGGCTCCAAGCAAACATTGTGTAGAATGCAACAATCTGACACTGCTGAGCTGATGGACTGGACATTCCTCATGTGCAGGCATCGGAGTCTCCTAAACTTTGCTTTCAGAAATCCAGTGAGAATGATAGAATAGAACTGTTTCCTGTTAAAATATGCCAGGGGGTTGTCACAGTGTGGCTTCTGAATATGAATGTGGCACAGATAGTGTTTGGAAATCCAGCTGCTTCAAAGCTTAACAAAGAATTGTTGTTTAGGGTTTGTCCTAAAGGCCAGGAAATGTGGTGTGCCATGTGCGTATTTACCAGAGTACAAAACTCATGGAGATGTTTGGCAAGAGTGGATTTTGTGATATTGAATCGGTCTGAAATACCCCTATATGACTCCTGGTTCGACAGTGTCCATAGACAGGCTAGGACACTCTTTGTCAGTGGCAATTTTGTCTGCTGTGTATTCATATACACGGGGCCAATGGTGTTTATAAGATCCTACATAGTAAGTGAGAGAAAATAAGGTTATCATATCGTACCTCCACTTGTCCTTTGGAGAGTCTGAAATGACCTCTTAATTCTGAGAGACTATAGAAGGGGACAACATCCTCTACAAAATGTATTTTTGGAACAAGCCTAAAGAAGGGTAAATGTGATTAAGTCCTTACGTAGACAATATAATTAGACAGTTTGGACTTCAAGCCACTTTAACACAATATAATTGCAGTTTATTTACCATATACACAACCATAATGATTAAGGTCTGATTGAGTGCACTTTATAATTTCCATCTAATTATTTCTAGAACACTTTCTCGTACATTGTTTATCATATTGACTAATTCTACCTTGAACAAACCGTATATTTGGAATTATGTATTCACACGTTTTCATGTGAAATGTTTCAATAGACGGTCTTGAAAAATAGGCTACTTAGGTCTATTCATTTAAATTGTTGTAGACAAATATTTAAATCTATTCATTAACATAAATATGTGTTTGATAACTGTCACACTTTGAGCCTCTGTGTGTGCTCCTGAGCTGCCACACCCCATTCCTGATTGGCTCTTCTGGGCTAATTAGCTCCAGCTGCTCCTAATAAAAGGAGGCAGCTTCTCTACAGACTCTGAGAACTATTGAACTGAACTGGATTTATGGTGTGGAACTCTGTTTTGGAACTCTGTTTTGGAACTCTGTTTTGGAACTCTGTTTTGGAACTCTGTTTTGGAACTCTGTTTTGGAACTCTGTTTTGGAACTCTGTTTTGGAACTCTGTTTTGGAACTCTGTTTTGGAACTCTGCTTAGCTTGTGTTACTAGCCGTGTGCTTAGCTTATGTTACTAGCCGTGTGCTTAGCTTATGTTACTAGCCGTGTGCTTAGTTTGTGTTACTAGCCGTGTGCTTAGCTTGTGTTACTAGCCGTGTGCTTAGCTTGTGTTACTAGCCGTGTGCTTAGCTTGTGTTACTAGCCATGTGCTTAGCTTGTGTTACTAGCCGTGTGGTTAGCTTATGTTACTATGTAAATAGCTAATGTTCTGAATAAATCCCGGTTTTCATATACATCTCTGCGCGTGTGTCCGCCCCTGTGTCTTGTCCTAGCCCCTCCGTGACATAATAGTTCTCCAAATTAGGACACAGCGAGATGTTGCTTGTTCACGTTTTCCCAGACTTTGGCTCTATGAGGTTTCCTCTGGTCTTCCCGCTTAGTAGGCCGGCTCCTTATGATGGAAGCAACCATAGTGTTGAAGGCTTCCTTCTACAGAGCCAGCTCTACCTGCAGAACCTTCTGGACCCCCAGCCAACTGAAATCGACAAGGTACGATTTATGATGTCTAGACTGAGGGGTGCTGCTCGTGAGTGGGCTAAGCAGCTTTGGTCTGACAGGGGAGTTGTGCTGAACTCGGTGAAGGATTTTGAGGGCCTCATGAGAACCAAATTTTCATGTAGCAAAGTGCCCACTGCAGCTTATACCTGGCATCCAGTGCCCACTGGGGAGGTTAAATTTTCCCCAGTGCCCACTGCGGAAGTGGTCCAGGAGCCAGTGCCCGCTTATAAAGTTCGTGACTGTCCCAAGTCCACGTTAGGAGCCAGCCAAAATGATTTAGGTCCTGTTTCCTGTTTCGACCCCAAGGGCTCCGGGGGTCCTTCTGTTTGTTCGCCGGCTCCAGTCCCGTGTACTCAGGTTCAGGTCAGTCCTCTGCCAGTTCCGTCTGTTTCCTCGACTCGTAGTCAGTCTAAGTTTCTGTTCAGGAAAGTCTATGACTGTATTCTGCCAGTTCGGTTGTGTTCATGTTCGCCTGTGTCGAAGTCAAACAGTTCCAAGTCCTCTCCAGTGTTTTCGCAGCCGAGTCCAGTTTCTCCAGGGTCCAAACAGCTGACTTTTGACACATACCCAGGGTCCAAGCAGCTGATTTCGGACACCCCTCCAGTGTTTTCGCAGCCGAGTCCAGTCTCTCCAGGGTCCAAACAGCTGACTTCTGACGCATATCCAGGGTCCAAGCAGCTGATTTCGGACGCCTCTCCAGTGTTTTCGCAGCCGAGTCCAGTCTCTCCAGGGTCCAAACAGCTGACTTTTGACGCATATCCAGGGTCCAAGCAGCTGATTTCGGACACCCCTCCAGTGTTTTCGCAGCCGAGTCCAGTCTCTCCAGGGTCCAAACAGCTGACTTCTGACGCATATCCAGGGTCCAAGCAGCTGATTTCGGACGCCTCTCCAGTGTCCTCGCAGCTGAGCGATATTTCTCCAGTGTTTTCTCAGCTGAGTGATGATTCTCCAGTGTTTTCGCAGCTGACTCAAGGAGTTTCTCAAGGGTTTTTGCAGCTGATTCCGGACGCCTCTCCAGGGTCCTCACAGCTGAATCAAGAAGATTCTCAAGGATTTGTGCAGCTGATTAATGACGTTTCTCCAGTGTTTTCGCAGCTGATTTCGGATGCCTCTCCAGGGTCTTCGCAGCTGACTCAAGGAGTTTCTCAAGGATTTTTGCAGCTGATTCCGGACACCTCTCCAGAGTCCTCACAGCTGTTTCAAGGAGTTTCTCAAGGATTTTCGCAGCTGACTTCGGACGCCTCTCCAGGGTCCTCGCAGCTGAGTGACGTTTCTCTAGTGTTTTCGCAGTTAACTTTGGACACCTCTCCAGGGTCCTCGCAGCTGAATGACGTTTCTCCAGTGTTTTCGCAGCTGACTTCGGACGCCTCACAAGGGTCCATGCAGCTGACTCCGGACGCCTCTTCTCAAGGGTCCACGCAGCTGACTCCGGATGCTTCTTCTCAAGGGTCCTCGCAGCTGACTCCGGACGCCTCTTCTCAAGGGTCCACACTGCTGACTCCGGACGCCTCTTCTCAAGGGTCCACGCAGCTGACTCCGGATGCCTCTTCTCAAGGGTCCTCGCAGCTGACTCCGGATGCCTCTTCTCAAGGGTCCTCGCAGCTGACTCCGGACGCCTCTTCGCCAGGGTCCTCACAGCTGAATCAAGGAGATTCTCAAGGATTTGTGCAGCTGATTAATGACGTTTCTCCAGTGTTTTTGCAGCTTATTCCGGACGCCTCTTCGCCAGGGTCCTCGCAGCTGACTCCGGACGCCTCTTCTCAAGGGTCCTCGCAGCTGACTCCGGACGCCTCTTCTCAAGGGTCCTGGCAGCTGACTCCGGACGCCTCTTCGCCAGGGTCCTCGCAGCTGACTCCGGACGCCTCTTCTCAAGGGTCCTCGCAGCTGACTTCGGACGCCTCTTCGCCAGGGTCCTCGCAGCTGACTCCGGATGCTGCTTCGCCAGGGTCCTCGCAGCTAACTCCGGACGCCTCTTCTCAAGGGTCCTCGCAGCTGACTCCCGAAGCCTCTTCGCCAGGCTCCACGCAGCTGACTCCCGAAGCCTCTTCTGTTCCTGAGTTGGCGCATCCCGATGGTGCTTCTGTTTCCATGTTGGCGCTCCCTGACAGCGCTTCTGTTCCCATGTTGGTGTCCTCCGACGGCACTTCTGTTCGAGTTGGTGCTCCCTGAGGGCGCTTCTGTTCCTGAGTTGGTGTCCTCCGATGGCGCTTCTGTTTCCTCGTTGGCGCTTCCTGACAGCGCTTCTGTTTTCAAGTCAGCACCCCCTGATGGTGCTTCTGTCCTCAAGTTGGCGCCCTCTGATGGCGCTCCTGTTCCTGAGTTGGCGCCCCCTGATGGCGCTCCTGTTCCAGAGTTGTGTCCTTCGATGACGCTTCTGTTTCCGAGTTGGCGCCCCCCGATGGCGCTTCTGTTCCCGAGTTGGCGCCCCCCGATGGCGCTTCTGTTCCCGAGTTGGCACCCTCCGAAGGCGCTCCTGTCTCCAATGGCGCTCCTGTCAAATCAGGTTCCTCCTCAGCTTCTGGTTCCTCATCAGTGCCCACTGACGGAACTTCTGAACTTTTGTCACACTTGCCTCAAGATCTTCTTAATGACTTTAAATTTGCCCCTCAGGGACCGGGACCTCCTTTTGTTTTCCTTTTTGGGCACTCCAGGAGGCGTGCCATTGGGGAGGGGCTACTGTCACACTTTGAGCCTCTGTGTGTGCTCCTGAGCTGCCACACCCCATTCCTGATTGGCTCTTCTGGGCTAATTAGCTCCAGCTGCTCCTAATAAAAGGAGGCAGCTTCTCTACAGACTCTGAGAACTATTGAACTGAACTGGATTTATGGTGTGGAACTCTGATTTGGACTCTGTTTGACGGTTTGTGCTTAGCTTGTGTTACTAGCCGTGTGCTTAGCTTATGTTACTAGCCGTGTGCTTAGTGTTACTAGCCGTGTGCTTAGCTTATGTTACTAGCCGTGTGCTTAGCTTGTGTTACTAGCCGTATGCTTAGCTTGTGTTACTAGCCGTGTGCTTAGCTTGTGTTACTAGCCGTGTGGTTAGCTTATGTTACTATGTAAATAGCTAATGTTCTGAATAAATCCCGGTTTTCATATACATCTCTGCGCGTGTGTCCGCCCCTGTGTCTTGTCCTAGCCCCTCCGTGACAATAACATGTTTGTTAGAACTTTTCTTTTTCACCAATCTACAAGATAAATGAATGATGAGTAAAACTATATTTATTTACAGATTTTACAGAAACTTAGTTTGACACTTTATGGTCATCTATAGTCACCACTGTGGATTTGGAAAACAAACGCTGGGTTTAACCTGCTCAATGATCAAGAGTGTGTAGTTCGATTTCACGCAAAAGCAGATCAATTTCTACTGCATTTACTTCATCAACCACGTAGAACGCAAACGCCGCGAGATCCGCTGTAGCTCACGTGGGTTGCAGGTGGCGACTGTCCGACTTGACTGCTTTCTTTTAACCTCCTCCCCCAACTGCAACCGGCAGCTCTCACTGACCATCAAGGCGAGGCGCAGTTCATCTCGAACAAGCCTACTGTCTACACTAAAAGTTTTAGTGTGCATCTAAACCATGTTTTACGGTAGTGATCACATTGTCTACATTTAATGATTTAGTACATTAATACACATCTAGTGTATGGATTTTATTTGTATGGTCTTTAGTACCACCTAGTGGCGGTTGCCAGTAGCTGCTCTGAAGAAGAAGTGAGCTAATAGAAATTCTTTAGAGAGAAAACAGGAAGTAGCTCAGAAACTCCTCCTTTACTCTTCATGGGTTTGTAGAGTGAGCAGCTCAGTTAACAATTTTCTTAATTATTTGTTAGCAGAACCGGCTTTATCTGTGAGTTTTGCACTGTTTACAGTTATAGTACCATGTTTTGTTAATATTTCTTAGATTGAGTACTGTATTTCTGATTCATTTATCAGCTACACAGATGTATTATCATTTAGTAAATAAGCATGAGCACTTGTGTGAAGGAAACTTAGTTTTATTTTCATCTTTCATTACTCACATTGAATTGTCAGTAATCTTTTCTCTGTGGATGTACTAGAGATAGTTAATACTTACATGGGTATTTACCTTTTTGTATTTTGTAGTTTGTTCTCTAGCTGTATAGCTGAATACTCGACTTTTAGTGAGGACAGCATAATGGCAAAGTTCCAGAGGGGAAGAAAAGGCTGGGTAAATCCTAAGTGAATGAAATACTAAGTAAGTATCTTTTTAGCTTTCTCATTTCATACTGAAGCAACCTTAGATGTACACAGTGTGGGTAGCGGTCATTACATTGTGGTCAGTATAACCAGTATAGCAGTGCTGTGGATAGATGTGTTGTAGACTGATAGTACTCATTTATAAAGCCAATCACTGTATATACGTTCATTTTATTTTCTACTGCAGCTTATACCATGATCTGTGGTAAACTGCATAGATGGCAACCAGTTGAGAAAGCCAAACTGAAGAAAGCCATTATCAACAAATGTCGTATCAGGTCCAAGTCAAAGGCTTTATAAAGGAAGGGAAGAAAAGGACTCGGTGCTGTTTTTGGATACAGAAAGCCCTTTGTCTTTACTACCCACCCTGTTTTGTGTCCCTGATCCATATTTTGAGTTAAATTAAGACAAAGTTCTACAGTTCGTCTCAAATTAATCCTGTTGTTGTGAAATCCTCTTAAATTCTACACTTTTTCTAGATAAAGTTTTATTCCTTTTAGGGCTGGACGATATGGCTAAAATTTATATCACGATATAACTCCTAATTTCGGTCGATACGATATAATTCCGATATCGATATGAATAATACAAATGTCAGAAAAACTGCCAGGAACACCAACATTGAAAGGCTGTACCTGCAAACCTCTGAACTCTGCAAAAGTCTATGAAATCTCACCCTCCCAAGTTCTCTATGGGATTGAGGTCAGGGGATTGGGCTGGCCACTCTATTACCTTAATCTTGTTTGTCTGTAACCAAGATGTTTTGGGTCATTGTCATGTTGAAACACCCATTTTAAGGACATTTCTTCTTCGACATAGGGCCTGTATTTTTATATAATAAAATCGATCCATGATCCCTTGTATGTGATAAATAGGTGTAACACCATGGTATGAAAAACATCCCCATATCATCATTTTGTACCACCATGCTTTACTGTCTGCACAGTGAACTTGAACTTGACTTGAATTCAGTCCTCGAGGGTCGTCTGACATACTGTCTATGGCCACTAGACCCAAAAAGAACTATTTTGCTTTCACCAGTCCACAAAATGTTAAGCCATTTTTCTTTGGACCAGTCAATGTGTTCCTTGGTAAATTTGAACCCATTCAGGACACGTCTTTTTCTTAACAACGGAACTTTGCGAGAAGTTCTTGCTGGTAAATTGGCTTCACTTAATCATCTTCTGTACTCACTGGTAAATCCAGATGTTCCTTGATCTTTCTGGAGGTGATCATTGGCTGAGTATTTGCCATTTTGGCTATTCATCGATCCATTGGAACAGTAGTTCCATGCTTCCTTCCGTGTCTTTCAGGTTTTGGTTGTCACTTCAAGGCATTTGAGATCATTTTAGCTGAGCAGCCAATAATTTGCTGCACTTCTCTGTATGTTTTTTCTCTCTACAATCAACTTTTTAATCAAAGTACGCTGTTCATCAGAACAATGTCTGGAACAACCCATTTTACTCAGTATTTCATGACCATTCATTACTATGACCAACCTGTGCAACATTTGCCCCCCTCCTACATTAAATAGGGCGAAAATTGACACCCATTCTTCTGCAGAATGAATGACTTCACCAATTGAACTTCTCACTGTTATTATTTTGAACAAGCCCCTTTCAATCAATGCTTCGATTACTCAGAATGAACGGCATGCATGTCCTAATTGTTGGGTTTGTTTTGTTTTCATTACTCTACTACACTTTCAAGTGAATTTTTTGCCATGTTAAATAGCATTTCTACTAAAAACACTGATTTATCAGGTTAATGGTGTTGGACTGCTATTTTTTGAACACCACTGTATATGGACTAGATTTAAGATGATTTCACTTGTGAAGATGTGATGTGTGTTATGAACATAAGCTTTAAATTAATATTAGCTAAACATTTTAGACTGTTTTCTGAGGAGTTTATATGGTGTCAATAACTCAGTTGCTTTAGATTCTATCTGATTTATTATTGTAAGTTGTTCTGTTGGGAATATTGTGTTACTACTACTGTCAGCTGTATAACCCATTTATCTGTTGTATAATGATTGCAGTCCCACACTACATACTGCATTCTTAAATATTTGCTACTGTTCAGTTGTATTCAGTTGTACATTGAAGTTTCAGCACCTGAAATTATACTTCAGCTGTTATTTCTGTAATATGTTATTTTTTTACTATGCAAAATGATTTCTGTTCAAGAATAAAAGGTAAAACTGATTGGACAGTTGTTTGTGTTGATTGAATTGAATGTGTTTAATTTGGGTTACAAAGCTTTAGTTCTTAACTTCTGAATGATTTTGCTAACTTTAAAAAAATATAGAGATGGAGAATTGTTAAATAAAAATAATATGATAGATAGACACAGAGAACTTTCTTAATCCCGATGGAAATTGTTTCGTTACAGCAGTAAAACACAGAACTCTACACAGAACTCTACACATATTGCACAACCATAGAATATAGAACAAAAACAGTAAGGGAGGAATATACAAGAGCACCACTATATACAAATATGGAGTAAAAACAGTATACTGGAGCAATAAAGTATCAACATACACATTTATTATTACCATTATAATTACCACTACCATTATCACCACTATTATCAACATTTTACCATTACTATCACTAGATTATTAATAACAATAATAATAATGACAATAACAAAATGTGACATCAAATTTAAGGTGTATAAAATAAAGTGACTTCAGTGAATAAGTGGTTTACGATCAAGGAAAAACCGCCCTAATCAGTCCAGCAACATTAGATCTAGCTGCCTCGACTGTGAAGAGACTCGTTGTAGAGTCTGATGGTGGTGGGTAAAAAAGATCATTAAAGATTTTATGGATTTTACTGTTTTTACTTCAAAAGAAAGGAACCAGATCCTGAACCAACCACTATTTCTGAACCCAGCCATAAGATTAAAATATAAATGAGCAAAAATCAACAGCTAAAAGACGTTTTATATGAATTTACACACAGATTTTTACCCACACAGGCATGCACTGACTTAATGAAAGAAAAAGAAGTAAAAATAAAATGGAAATAAAAAAACATCAAACAATAAAACAACAAAACCTTTTAAATGGATAAAATAAATAAAGGAGAATAAAACAGAGGAAAAACATGTCTTGCTAAAAGTCTTAAGTTAAAAGAATCAAGAAACAGTCATTGAATGAAAGCCTGGGTTGTTCTCAAACATACCACATTTGTATGGTATAAAGTGGTATAAAGAAATCTTCTGGAAAAAATAAACATTACATTGCTACATATTACGTTGCTACATATGTAACTTAGCTGGACCAGACTTAAATAACAGAAAAAACAGCAGAAGCACTGGGGACACAATCTAACTGAGTGACTGGTGTGATTTTATAGAAGTGGTGAGCTACTCTCACAGCTGAAGAAATGAAGATGAACAAAGAGCATTATACATGATTATATAATCGTACACTCACCTAAACTGGGAGGAGCTACAGGTTGGTTTTTAAAATCTAAAACATGACATCCATGCACCTAGACTGTCAGGGGGAAGCAATAATTTAGTTTTAATATCTGAATGTCTTGAAATGTTTTTCTATTAAAAAGAAAATTTTCATAAATGTATCACTGCCTCACAGATTCTAAAATCACCCAAAAAGTTTAATGTTACACTTTCATGTAAATTTTACATTTAATTTGTTCAATCTGACAGTTTCACTTTTGATCCTGAATGAAGACAAAACCCCGGGTAGAGGAGCTGAGTGAACGTGGTCTGAACTCTGTGGAGGAGCTTCATTGTATCAGAGACGCTGTAGAAGGATAGAGTTCCTGCTTCATAATCCACATACACTCCTATTCTAGAGGAACTCGGCATTATGGGAATTTTAGTCTCATTGATATTGTGCCAGAATGAAAAGCTGGATGAAGAACAGAACAAACTCCAGGACTGATCATTCCGTCCAAACCAACCCTCAATACCACGTCCCTTCCTGCTGATGCTTTTATATGACACTGCTATATAAACATCATTATCCCCACTCAACTCAACCTCCCAGTAACAGCGTCCACTCACACTCTCTCTACACAGAACCTGAGGCCAATGATCAAATCTATCTGAATGATCAGGATACGACTGTAATGTTCCACTGCAGGTCACCACTTTGTTCTCCTCAGACAGACGGAGGTTTTTATTTACTGTGTTTGGATCCAGTGTGAACCGACAAACATCTGGAGAGAAAACACAAAATAAACCAATTAACATAGAAGAGAGAGAAAGAGAGAGAGAGTGTGTGTACAGTGTGTAGTGTGTGTGTACAGTGTGTGTATGTCTAAGTATGTGTGTGAGAGAGTGTGACACTAGACACACAAATACACAGAAACACCGCACAACCAAAGATACAGAGCAACACTATTCAACACCAAACACACACAAACACTGCACACACACACACAAATACACACAAACACTGCACAACCAAAGATACAGTGCAACACTATTTAACACCAAACACACAAACACTGCACACACACTTCACAAACACTAGATATTCACACATACATTACACAAACACTACACATAGACATGTGTGTACTGTGGGCAAATACTTTTTCAGTGCACTGTGTATGTTTGTGTGTTTGTGAGAAACTTACATTGTAGAAAATCTTCTCTGATTTCAGGTTCAGGAGGTATCTGGACATTCTTCATTAACGAAAAAGTAACAGTACAATCAACAGTTAAAATTTCTCCCAGTGTTTGTGTAAAAATACCTTGATTTTGAGTAACGGATTAAGTGTGAGTGTATTTCATTTAACCCTGGACTCACTGTGACTCACTGTGTGTTGGTGGATTTGATTGTTTTGTTTGATGTTTGTGTACCGAAGGATTTTGGAGACAATGGAACACTGAGGGCTTGAACTCACCTCCATCTGGTATCTTCCCACACTTTTCAGGACTGATTGTGATGGCGACTGATTGTTCAGATCCAGCAGGAGCCGAGAGAGACTGAAAATTCTACATCCAGACAGATAATGTTCACAGAGAAACAACAAGATGATGATAAAGCACAGAGTGCTGTTCCACCAAATAACATTAACAGTATTTCATGATCTCTAATACAAATCAAACATCCAGAAAAGTTGGGACAGTAAGTAAAATATATTTATTTTAGAGTTAAATACACCTGATTCTAACAATATATTCATCAATATGTATATTTATGAGCACTGTAATGACATACAGTGTCTCACAAAAGTGAGTACACCCCTCACATTTCTGCAAATATTTCATTATATCTTTTCATGGGACAACACTATAGAAATGAGACTTGGATATAACTTAGAGTAGTCAGTGTACAGCTTGTATAGCAGTGTAGATTTACTGTCTTCTGAAAATAACTCAACACACAGCCATTAATGTCTAAATAGCTGGCAACATAAGTGAGTACACCCCACAGTGAACATGTTCAAATTGTGCCCAAAGTGTCAATATTTTGTGTGACGACCATTATTATCCAGCACTGCCTTAACCCTCCTGGGCATGGAATTCACCAGAGCTGCACAGGTTGCTACTGGAATCCTCTTCTACTCCTCCATGATGACATCACGTTGCTGGTGGACCATGCAGCCCAGTTTCCAGAGTGAGGGGAGCATGATCTGTTTCAGAATGTCACAATACATGTTGGAATTCATGTTTCCCCTCAATGAACCACAGCTCCCAAGTGCCGGCAGCACTCATGCTTGACTGTAGGCAACAGACAGTTGTCTTGGTACTACTCACCAGGGCGCCGCCACACATGCTGGACACCATCTAAGCCCAACAAGTTTAATTTGGTCTTGTCAGACCACAGCGCATTCCAGTAATCCAGGTTCTTGGACTGCTTGTCTTCAGCAAACTGTTTGTGAGCTTTCTTGTGCGTCAGCACGGGATTTGGACACAGTTTCAATGTTTAAGTCTAGACTGAAAACATTTTTATATTCTTAGGCTTTTGATTAGTATAGACAAAATAGCAGAGCTTGGGGGTTCTTGGTCATAGAAACTTGTGGTGATCAGGGATGTTGGGTTGCTGTCGTTCTGCCTCTCCTGTCCGATCACTCAGGTTTGGGTAGGGGAGGTGGGCGCTGATGTCCTATGAAAGCCTTCATGACCTTGTTACCTGCTCGCTCTCCCTTTTAGTTATGCTGTAATAATTAGGGCTGCCGGAGTCTAAAACTCTCTGTAAAACTGTTTTACTCAACTAGCATTGTACATTATTAACTACATTTCCTTTTGTTTTACCCCGAGGGCATTCTGATGGAAACCTGTTTACCCGCCGAGGTTAAGGATTGAAGTCGAGACTGCAGTGCCAACGATGCTGCTCCTGCCGGATGGTACGGGGCTGGAGTAATTGCACCAAGAATGACAAGAACTCACTACAGACTACTACTACAAGAACTCACTACTAGACCGAATAACAACTCTACTATTATTATTTATTTATTTATTGCCAGTTATAACTTTTAGTTCATTTAATTCTGTGTTTGTATGATTTGTGTAAATCCTATTTATTTAAAGTTTCCTCCAGACCACCCAAAAAGGATGGGCCCTGCTGAGTCTGGTTCCTCTCAAGGTTTTTTCCTGTAATTTTCAGGACGTTTTTCCTTGCCACAGTCGCCCTCGGCTTGCTCAACAGGGGTTTTTGTATCTGTTGGTCCTGGATTTTGTAAAGTTGTTTTGAGACAATGTCTACTGTAAAAAGCGCTATATAAATAAAGTTGACTCGACTTGACTTAAATTTAATATACCTCTCAAATACTTGTTTTCATAATAGACGTTTGGTATATTTTTGCATAAATGTTAAACAAATTGTATTTTTTAACATAAAGTTACTGATTGGAACAGTAGTAAAATGTTTTTACTGCTTTTGTTATTTTAAAATGTAATAATTTTAAATATATTTTAGCACTCTAATTCTAATATGGAAAATAAATTAATTATATTAAAGAACATATTTAGATACTTTTTAATACTCTGTTACTTTGCATGTAATTAATGAATTTCACATGATGCAGTGATTATATTTGCCAGGAATTCACTACATGAATATTTATTCAGTGTGTTTGGATGAACGAGTTAAAATATACATTTCAAGTGTATTTTAAAGTGACTAGAACTTACAATAAAGCTAAACAGTTTATTTAACATACCTTCAGTATTACAGATTGAACCGTTACTGCCCAAGTGGCGCAGCGGTAAACTCACTGACATATAAAGAACTGACATGTCAAAGTCGCATGTTCGAACCTTGCGTCTGCTAAAGGTCTCAAAACCACCTCAGAACATAAAAAATAGCGACCCCTACTGGTTGATGGTTACAGGTCTTAGCATGGCCGATAAGCTTTGCTATGAACTACAAAGAATCAGGTCTAGGAAGTATATTTTTATATATAATTTTTTAATGTACTCCAAGTGCACTTGGAATACTGATTAAGTGTGTTTCAATTTCACTTTAAGTGTATGTGAAACATGGAATTAAATACACACGCTGTAGTATACTTAAGTTGAATGAAATATACTTAAAATGGTCTCAGTGATCATTAGTGTGACAATAATACACTTTAGTGCAGTTTAGCATTTTAAAGATTAGTATACTTAAGTATACTTTTTTTCCCCACCAGGGGTATCATGTCCTTTATGATCATCCATGGTACACAACATGCAGATACACTGCTGATCAGTACACCTCCTGCTGACAGTAAACCTGCAGTTTGTGAGCGTCATGTTAAAAACAAGTGTGTTAAAAAAAAAAAATAATTTCCACTACATAAAGTAACAATACACAGTAATGTACAGAAGTGTGGAAATGTAGAAACTCACCTGCGTTTATCAACTTCAATTATCAACAAAACTACAAACACAAACACGGAACAGATCCACACTCAAACAGAACAGGATCAGATCAGTTTAACTTCTGCTGAACTAAAAGACAGAGAGAGAGTTTGAGTTTTAACAGGAATTGATTTACATTTTCAGTTCACACAACCACAATCACGTACATTTAAACTAATGGCTTCACTTCAACAGATCAGCTAAATTTAAAACTCCATCAGTGATTTTACATAATGCTTTCTCAATAGTGGCATTCCTCAAACACATCATGATACTTCATGACATCGTAAAATATAAAATCCACCTTTATCTGTACCTCTATCAACCCTGTAAAAAACAAACAAACATCACAGTTCTGGCCCGAGTCTATTTTTTTCCTCTTTCTGCTAGAATATATTGCCAGTTTTGCCTGTCCCAAAATAAAATTAAGCAGATGACATTTCTTCTTCTTTTGACAATACAAAAATCCAAGATAAAAAACACGTATTGTAATACAATACAATGTATTGTAAAACATTCATCAAAGCAAGTAAAAAGAGAAGTTAAAACCTTAAACAGAAATTTCAGTCTTGTACACTGTGTAAAACAATGAAAAACAGTTTTCCTTTCAAAACGAAAAGGACACTCAGCGGTCACTGCAGGGTTTAAAATGGACACGAATGCATTAACTGCAACTGCACCATGTAAAACTCTCTATTGTAAACCTCCAGCTGTTTTGGTCAAAGGTGGTTTGTAAAGTGCTCTCCATGCAGGTTTGACCTCACTCTCAAAGGCTTCAATACACTCTCAATGTCACTAGAGCACCTTCACCACTAAATTAAACTCCTCCAGGAAGCCAAAAGCATTAAAAGCATCCCACAGATAATCATGTTCCACCAGATCAAAAGCTTTTTCTTGGTCTAGGGAGACCAGTCCAAAACCCACACAGATACTTCCAGCATATCTCTAATCATTGAAATATTATCAAAGATAGACCTGCCTGGGACACAGTATGCCTGATCCGTATGTATGTACTTTATAGTCGGCACACAGAAAACTCACTGGCCTCCTTTCTCTCACTGAGGTCTCCTGTCCAGACTACTGTTGAGTACAGCAAGCAGGTCCACTTCTAGCACTTATATGCACTTCTAGGTTTTACATTATTGATAAAACCCACCCTGTCACCATACTATGATCACTAAAACCAAGGGGGGTGATTAAACAATCCTTACAAATTTGCAGTTGATGTTTAAAACAATAAAACCTGTCCAGCCTAGCCATGAAAATGTAACCATCCCTTGTGTGCATCCATGTGCAACACATCAGCCAGGTTGTGTATTTCAAACACTTTCTTTAATATATTTCTGAAGGCTGTGTCAGGTTCAATGTGATTTCTATCTACAACAGCCCCTGTGCAGTTCAAATTACCCCCCACTATTAAAAAAATGCTGTGTCACACTGTGCTTATGTCTCTGTAAGTTTTTTTCTAAGAAAGCACACCTTCCTTGGGGAACCGCAGGTGAATAAACACAAATAAAAACTAAATAAATATTTTCAAACTTAGCAGTGACCTTAAAAAAGACGTCCCGCTACCACCTCCTCAGATACGCAGGACTGTGGAAGAAAATACTTGGAAAATAACACTGGTTACTGTGGAAATGTATAAACTCACCAGCGTTCATAAACTTAAATTACCAACAAAACTACAAACACAGACACAGAACAGATCTGCACTCGAACAGAACAGGATCAGATCAGTTTCACTTTCATTTCTGCTGAACTAAAGGTGAGAGAGAGAGTTTGAGTTTTAACAGGAATTGATTTACATTTTTAGGTCACACAACCATCACGTACATCGAAACTACTGCACTCGAACAGAACTGAATCAGATCAGTTTCACTTTCATTTCTGCTGAACTAAAGGTGAGAGAGTTTGAGTTTTTACAGGAATTGATTTACATTTACACAACCATCACGTACATCAAAACTAATTCACTTCAACAGATCAGCAAAATGTATAACTCCATCAGTGATTTTACATAATGCTTCCTGCATAGTGCCATATATTCTGGATTACTAGTCCAGTACCTTAACCGCTAGGCCACATCTGTTAAAAGTTAAAACCTTAAAAAATTTCAGACTTGTACATGGTGTAAAACAATGAAAAACAGTTTCCCTTTTCAAAACACCTTTTTCTACACGTAAACAGAAACATCAGTAAACACAGCAAGTTATTTACAGCAGATGGTTTAGTTTGTGAGTGTTCTGTTCAAAACAAGTGTGTTTAAATCAAATCAACAATCTGAACTACATAAAGTAACAATACACAGTAATGTACAGAAGTGTGGAAATGAATAAACTCACCTGCGTTCATCAACTACAATTATCAACAATACTACAAACACAGACACGGAACAGATCCGCACTCAAACAGAACAGGATCAGAGTTTGAGTTTTAACAGGAATTGATTTACATTTTCAGGTCACACAACCATCACGTATTGATTACAGCAAACACCTCCCAGAATGACTTATAAGAGTCTACAGGCAGACCATCAATACCTGGAGCCTTCCTATTGGCCATGCCTTGCAGTGCCCTTTTTGCAGTGCCCTTTGCAGCTCCTGCATGGTCATTGGCCCTGCCAACTCCTCATTAACTTCAGGTGGCACTTGTCTCAAGCCCTCATAAAACCTCTGCTGTGCCGACTGGTCCTCCATCCGCACAGAAGAATAGAGCTCAGAATAAAATTCCACAGCTCTCTTCCTAATCTCTGTAGGGTCAGTGAGCTTCCTACCATTAGCAGAGCGGAGGTAATGAATGATCTTGCTCTGACCATTCTTTATCTCCAGACAAAAAGAACTGTGATGGGGTATCCATTTCAGAACAATTCTGAAAACAACAAAAACAAGCAGATTTGCTAGGTCAGCCTTCTTACCCTTGAGTGTCTGGGCATGGCTCTGATCCCCCTGGGGACTCTAAAACCTGTTGGAGTGGCATGATTCCTGCCTCTAGGTCATTAACATATTTTACAATGTTGTTTATAACATTGAGAGTGTACTGTTTACAAATGTGCTGAATCCGTATCTTTCCTACATCCCACCACTGCTGTATAGAACTAAAATCTTTTTAGCCCTCGAAGTGCCCCAAAAAAAAGTAAAACTAAGTTTAAATTTAGCATCACTTAAAAGAATAGCATTAAAATGCCAGTATGCAATTCTAGGTTTTACATTATTAATAAAAACACATCCTGTCACCATACTATGATCACTAAAACCAAGGGTGGTGATTAAACAATCCTTAAAAATTTGCAGTTGATGTTAAAACAATGAAACCTGTCCAGCCTAGCCATGGAAATATAACCACCCCTTGTGTGCATCCATATATTTCTGGAGGCTGTGTCAGGTTCAATGTGATTTCTATCTAAATCACCCCCCACTATTAAAAAAAATTATCTGTGTCACACTGTGCTGTTGTCTCTGAAAGTTTTTTTTCTAAAAAAGCACGCCTTTCTTGGGGAACCACAGGTGAATAAACACAAATAAAAACTAAATAAATATTTTCAAACTTAGCAGTGACCTTAAAAAGACGTCCCCCTACCACCTCCTCAGATACACAGGACTGTGAAATAAAATACAAATACAAATACAAAATGAACAATTTGAACTACATAAAGTAACAATACACAGTAATGTACAGAAGTGTGGAAATGTATAAACTCACCAGCGTTCATAAACTTAAATTACCAACAAAACTACAAACACAGATACGGAACAGATCCGCACTCGAACAGAACAGGATCAGATCAGTTAAATTTCTGCTAAACTAAAGGTGAGAGAGAGAGTTTGAGTTTTAACAGGAATTGATTTACATTTTCAGGTCACACAACCATCACATACAGGGGTTGGACAAAATAACTGAAACACCTGTCATTTTAGTGTGGGAGGTTTCATGGCTAAATTGGACCAGTCTGGTGGCCAATCTTCATTAATTGCACATTGCACCAGTAAGAGCAGAGTGTGAAGGTTCAATTAGCAGGGTAAGAGCACAGTTTTGCTCAAAATATTGCAATGCACACAACATTATGGGTGACATACCAGAGTTCAAAAGAGGACAAATTGTTGGTGCACGTCTTGCTGGCGCATCTGTGACCAAGACAGCAAGTCTTTGTGATGTATCAAGAGCCACGGTATCCAGGGTAATGTCAGCATACCACCAAGAAGGACAAACCACATCCAACAGGATTAACTGTGAACGCAAGAGGAAGCTGTCTGAAAGGGATGTTCGGGTGCTAACCCGGATTGTATCCAAAAAACATAAAACCACGGCTGCCCAAATCACGGCAGAATTAAATGTGCACCTCAACTCTCCTGTTTCCACCAGAACTGTCCGTCAGGAGCTCCACAGGGTCAATATACACGGCCGGGCTGCTATAGCCAAACCTTTGGTCACTCGTGCCAATGCCAAACGTCGGTTTCAATGGTGCAAGGAGCGCAAATCTTGGGCTGTGGACAATGTGAAACATGTATTGTTCTCTGATGAGTCCACCTTTACTGTTTTCCCCACATTCGGGAGAGTTACGGTGTGGAGAAGCCCCAAAGAAGCGTACCACCCAGACTGTTGCATGCCCAGAGTGAAGCATGGGGGTGGATCAGTGATGGTTTGGGCTGCCATATCATGGCATTCCCTTGGCCCAATACTTGTGCTAGATGGGCGCGTCACTGCCAAGGACTACCGAACCATTCTGGAGGACCATGTGCATCCAATGGCGGTGCCGTGTATCAGGATGACAATGCACCAATACACACAGCAAGACTGGTGAAAGATTGGTTTGATGAACATGAAAGTGAAGTTGAACATCTCCCATGGCCTGCACAGTCACCAGATCTAAATATTATTGAGCCACTTTGGGGTGTTTTGGAGAAGCGAGTCAGGAAACGTTTTCCTCCACCAGCATCACGTAGTGACCTGGCCACTATCCTGCAAGAAGAATGGCTTAAAATCCCTCTGACCACTGTACAGGACTTGTATATGTCATTTCCAAGACGAATTGACGCTGTGTTGGGCGCAAAAGGAGGCCCTACACCATACTAATAAATTATTGTGGTCTAAAACCAGGTGTTTCAGTTATTTTGTCCAACCCCTGTACATCAAAACTACTGCACTCAAACAGAATAGGATCAGATCAGTTTCACTTTCATTTCTGCTGAACTAAAGGAGAGAGTTTGAGTTTTACAGGAATTGATTAACATTTACACAAACATCACCTACATGGAAACTAATAACTTCACTTCAACAGCAAAATCTATAGCAAAATTTAAAACTCCATCAGTGATTTTACATAATACTTCCTGCATAGTGCGATATATTCTCAAACCCATCATGATTCTGCATGACGTTGTAAAATATAAAATCCACCTTTATCAGTACCTGTATCAATCTTGTAAAAAAACAAACAGCACAGTTCTGACCTGAGTCTACTTTGTTTTCTTCTTTCTGCAAGTTTTACCTGTCCCAAAATAAAATTAAGCAGATGACATTTCTTCATCTTTTGACAATACGGAAATCCAAGATAAAAAACACGTATTATAAAACCTTCAGCAAAGCAAGTAAAAAGAGAAGTTAAAACCTTAATTAAACAGAAATTTCAGTCTTGTACACAGCAAAAACGGGAATGTTAAAATTCAGAGTTAAACATTTCAGAGTTGATTTTCACTCTCAAAGTGACATTTTAACACATTCGGATTTAAATTGTGTTCAGTGTTGGAGTTATTTGGCAGAGCTGATTCGATCTGTGTTATCCTAACTCCGCAGAGATTTAATTAAACTCCGCATTTTACTTCTTTGGTTGGAGACAAAGAGACGACTGCGCCATTTTCCCCTTCTCAAGTTTACGCGGTGAGTGTAATTAATTCAGTCTTAATGAAAGTATACATTGATGATGAAATTGTCAGTATAGAACACAGCTGTACTGAAGGATCTGTAAGAAGCACGGCTGGACAAACTGATTAGCCGTGCTGGGGCAGTGGTCGGCATTGAACTGGAATCTCTGGTGACTGTGGCTGAAAGAAGGACACAGCAAACTTCACTCCATTATGGACAATGTGAACCACCCCCTGCACACTGTTGTTATAAAACAGAGAAGTATGTTCAGTGACAGACTGCTGTCACGAGCTGCTCCACGGACAGATTAAAAAGGTCATTCGTCCCCAGAGCAATTAGGCTCTATAACTCCAGCATTCGTGGACAACGGTGATCACTAAGGACTGAGCGTATATACATGTATATATGTGTACTTAAGTATATTCATACACATGCATATGTATGCTAATGTACATATTGTTATGGCTATATTGGCCCAATCCAATGTGCAATACTTGTCACTTATCACTTTATATTTAATATTTAATCTATATTTAATCTGCACCATATACTGTATACTTGGAACTGCACCCTCCTGCACTTTTTAGCTCCATTCATTTTGTTTATTTTGTTTATTTACACTCAAGCCATCCTCATCATTAATAACTGCTCTGTAGCTATGCAGTATATGTAAAACTCAGGTTACATTCCATCTGTGAAAAGTGTTTGTACTTTTTCGAATTTATATAGTTGTAATTTTTTTCTTCTTCATAGTGTGTATTTGATTTGATTTACAATGCTACTGGGACTCTAATTTCCTTCGGGATCAATAAAGTATCTATCTATCTATCTATCTATCTATCTATCTATCTATCTATCTATCTATCTATCTATCTATCTATCTATCTATCTATCTATCTATCTATCTACGTAGACTAGATTTAAGATGATTTCACTTGTGAAGATGTGATGTGTGTTATGAACATAAGCTTTAAATTAATATTAGACTGTTTTCTGAGGTGTTTATATGGTGTCAATAACTCAGTTGCTTTAGATTCTATCTGATTTATTATTGTAAGTTGTTTTGCTGGGAATATTATCTGTTGTATAATGATTGCAGTCCCACACTACATACTGCATTTTTAAATATTTGCTACTGTTCAGTTGTATTCAGTTGTACATTTAAGTTTCAGCACCTGAAATTGTACTTCAGCTGTTATTTCTGTAATCTGGTTTTTTTTTTTTTACTATGCAAAATGATTACTGTTCAAGAATTAAAGGTAAAACTGATTGGACAGTTGTTTGTGTTGATTGAATTGAATGTGTTTAATTGGGGTTACAAAGCTTTAGTTCTTAACTTCTGAATGATTTTGCTAACTTAAAAAAAAACTTTGTGATGTCCTCTTGTGGCACTTTTGATGAATTGTTAAATAAAAATAATATGATATAGATAGATAGTGTAAGAATTACAGCATAGACCCAATGATGACTGGTTTTACTCCACTGCACTCAATGGCATTAGTGTCATAATTTCTGAACCAGGGTGTCTCTTTGGGAGACCACCTGGCTTAGTTTAGCATATGAAACAAGAAGAGCAGAGACAGCTCTCACAAGTTCTAACCAACTTTAAAGGATTATTATAATAAGGGATCGACAGCCACCACATACAGAGGGAACTGGCCTACACATGAAAGTGATTAAAGACAATTAGATCTATTAGAACTGAGGTGACAGTTCCATCTTGTCTGCACTGCTTTTGGGTAATACATATCCTTTACAGGAAACCCCTAAAATGGTAGCATAGGAAGCCCATATAAGGTATTTCTTAAATGTATATATGTTGTGTATTTTAATCCCGAATTGTTCAGTCAACAATTTCCTCAGAATTTTAACCCTGTGGTGCTTTCACAAATAACACTGATCCTGTGAATTGCATTTTAGTACTTTAGTGCCCCTTGTATTTGCTTGTTGTATCTGATAAAAGGTAAACATACCTAATAAACTGTACAATTACAGAATAGAAAAACATTATAATAACCTAATTCTGCTCAAGTAAAATGTTTGTCATTTATACATAGCATAATTAACCTAAATGATCTTTTACTTGTTGAAGAGAGCTGTATAAAATAAAATTTATGTATAAAATATAAACAGAACTAATGAATTGTTATTTGTTAATGAAAGCTGTATAATATTTTACCTGTTTTTCAGTTCTTTCTGCTGCAGCTGATATTGTAATATGTCCGTTATTATTGTCTGGCATACACAACGTGCAGATACACTGCTGATCAGTATGACGGTAGAACTCCATCAGTTTATCATGTTGAGAGCAGATCTGATCCTGGAGTCATCTGGAGGCTTTAACCAGCTTGTGATTCTTATAAACAGGAATTTGATAATGAGGCTGAAGGTGTGTTTCACAGAAAGAGGCCAAACACGCTAGACAGGATTTTACTGCTTTGTATTTTTTCCAAGTGCAGAAATCACACTCCACATCTTCAGGTCTGGAAGAAAGTGAACCTTGGGCTTCTCTCTCCTTCAGGTTCTCTACAACGTTTGCCAGCATAATGTTTTAACTCACTTCAGGTCTTGGAGTGAAGGTTTGTGTAGTGTTTAATAAGGATCTACTTCCTATAGCGGAAGCACACCCTGGTGTAATTCGTTTGTGAGTATTGATACGTTGTTGGAAAAAGAAAGTAAAAGGAAATTCAGCTAATAGATACCTCTGTGTGTGTGTTGTGGTTATTTTTATATGTAGTTGTAAAACACAACAAATTGGCGACAAGTTATTTATGAACCCAACGGATTACAAGTCAGCCAGAAAAAAAAAAAAGAAAAAAAAGAGAGAGAGAGAGAGAGAAAAATAAATGCGCAGTAGCACTGGAGAAAAAGCAAAAGGATACGTGAGTAACCGTGCATGGTACACAGTAAATCACGCATTGGCAAGCTAAACGGACATTATTAAGACTGAAAATGCCTTTCGTCTGAAAAATAGGTGAGTTTGATAGTGCCAATGAAAACTGGGAAGCGTATATTGAAAGAGTGGAATTGTATTGTGATGCCAATGACGTGGAAGAAGAAAAGAAAGTTTCCGTTCTCCTCAGTCTGATGGGAGCTAAAACATACAATCTCCTGCGCAACCTAGTTAGCCCAGACAAACCATCCAACAAGACATTCGACGACATTGTTAAAATTTTACAAAACCACTTGAACCCCAAACCTCTAGTAATAGCAGAAAGGTTCAGATTTCATAAAAGAAATCAAGCAAAGGATGAAAGCATATGTGATTATATGGCTGAATTGCGCAAACTTTCACAAAATTGTGATTTCAAAGAGGGACTGTCTGATGCATTAAGAGACTGGTATGTGGCATGCATTGCCCAAGCACACAAAAAAGGTTATTGTCTGAAAAGGACTTGGACAAAGCACTGGCTATTGCTATTTCAATAGAAACAGCTGCTAAGGATGCATCAGAGCTACAAAAGAAAAGTGTAGAAACGGAAATGCACAAAATGTCTATAAATAATGCAAAAAGACAGAAATGTTACAGATGTGGCAAATATTCCCATGATGCAAATGACTGTTGGTTTAAAGACAAGACCTGCAGAAAATGCCACAAACAAGGCCACATTGAAAGAGCATGTAAAAGTGACAAAAAGCACAGCCAAAAAGAAAAACCTGACAAAAACTGAAATTTCAAGCAGAAGGCAAAATACATGCACAAAGTGACAGAATGTGAAAAATCAGATAACACAGATACCGATGAAGATGACTTAGCATGTTTAGAGCTACATAACATAACAGAAACAGACCGGAAAATAATATGGATAACAACAGATGTGTCTGGAGTAAAACTGAAAATGGAGCTGGACACGGGCTCTGCCTTGTCTATAATTTCTGAAGCTGACTACAAAAGGCTGTTTTCCAAGCTACCATTAGAAAAGACCTCGGTGATGTTAAAGACATACACTGGCGAGGAAGTGTCTCCTAAAGGAAAACTTAAAGTGGACGTGACTCATGGTAACAAGACACACCAGTTAGAGCTTTATGTCTTAAAAAGTGGAGGACCTGCTCTTCTGGGGCGTGAGCGGCTAAGAAAAATCCAAATAGACTGGCATGAAATTAAGGCCCTCAGCATATCACCAAGTCTCAAGAGCCCCAACTGTAGCTCTGAACAAAGACTGACACAGATTCTAAAAGATAATGCAATGACATTTGAGAAAGGTATTGGCAAACTTAAACATATTAAAGCAAAAATTGAACTGGATGATAATGCGACTCCAAGATTTCACAAGGCACGTCCAACACCGTATGCATTGCGTAAAAAAATTGACACAGAACTTCAGAGCCTGGAGGCATCTGGAATCCTCTCAAAGGTTGACTGGAGCGACTGGGCCACACCAATCGTTCCAGTGATAAAGAAAGGAAAAAGTGGAGGTGTTCGAATATGCGGCGATTTCAAAGTGAGTTTAAATCCAGTGCTGCGTACCGTACAGTACCCTTTGCCACGTATTGAGGACATCTTCTCTTCACTAGCTGGAGGTGAGAAGTTTTCAAAAATCGACTTGTCTCAGGCCTATCTTCAGATGGAAGTGGAGGAGTCAAGTAGGAAGTTTTTAACCATCAACACGCATAAGGGGCTGTACCAGTATAACCGGCTTGTGTTTGGTGTCGCATCAGCGCCTGCCATCTGGCAAAGAGCAATGGACCAAGTACTTCAGGATATACCAGGAACGCAATGCTATCTTGATGATATACTGGTGACAGGAAAGAATGATATAGATTATCTTCAAAACCTCAGCAAAGTGCTCAAAAGACTCAGTGATTACGGCCTACGGGCGAAAAGAGAAAAATGCGAGTTCTTTAAGAGTAAAATATCGTACTGTGGCCATGTCATTGATAAATTCGGCTTACACAAATCGCAAGAGAAAGTTGAGGCAGTGCTAAAGGCACCCAGACCAGAAAACGTGTCCCAGCTAAGATCATACTTAGGTCTTGTCAACTATTATCACAAGTTTCTCCCAAACCTTGCCTCAGTTTTACACCCGCTGAACAAATTGCTACAGATAGGAACCAAATGGGAGTGGTCTGAAAGATGTAAAAAGGCATTTAAGGAAACAAAAAGTCTGATAACTTCAGATGAACTGCTCACACATTATGATCCATCATGGCCCATCCGCCTGGCATGTGATGCGTCTCCGTACGGTATCGGTGCCGTTTTGTCACACACTATGGCTGATGGATCTGAGCGTCCAATTGCATTCGCTTCAAGGTCTCTAACAAGCGCCGAGCGTAATTATGCACAAATTGATCGAGAGGCCCTTAGCCTTGTGTGGGGCATAAAGAAGTTTCACCATTACCTTTATGGACAAAGATTCACATTAGTGACAGACCATCAGCCTTTGATATCCATCTTTAACCCCCGGAAAGGAATTCCTGTCATGTCAGCCACCCGACTGCAACGATGGGCATTGTTCCTTGGGGCGCACTCATACGACATTGAGTTTAAGGGTACAAAGCAACATAGTAATGCTGACGGCTTATCACACCTGCCGCTGCTGACAACTGAGGAAGAAAAGACTACAGCGCTAGACCCAGCAGATGTGTTTCACACAACACTAGTGGAACAGCTTCCAGTGACTAGTGCTGAGATTCAGAGAGAAACACGAAATGAACCTACAATATCCAAGGTGTATGGCATCACGGTTCAAGGTTGGCCTGCACATGGAAATGCCATGTTTCCTGACTTCTCTGCAAGACAACAGTTGACAGTTGAGGAACACCAAGATGGAGTAACCACAGCACAGATGTTTCCCTGTTCCTCTTTATAAACTGTGAAGCTAACGGCATCAAGATATGACTTTGAGTGGTCAAGAAGAAGACACCACTCACTTCCTCTTTTTCTAATAAAAAGGCTACAAATGCCATAGATAGACACACTTCTGCATGCAGCTGTCTGTGTGCTTGTGTGTCCTGAGCTCAGTAATTACTTTTACCAATTTGTGTTTGAATTCTTAATAAATCGTCATTCTTAACTAATTAGTATTCGTCCTTCTTTCCTGGATAAAAGAACAAAAAATCAGCAATTTTGGTGATCCCGACGTGATCTGGGAAGAAAGGAGTCAAGAAGGGTTCTTGGACCGTGGAGAGGAGACGAATTCTCACAGTCACAGACCGGTCAATTAAAAAGGTAAGCAGAAAACCTATTAAAATTGAATTTCTGCATAGGATTAGATAGGACATATTAGTTGTGACTGTGTGGATTCCTCCTATCCAGTAAGTGTCTTTAAATTATTGCGTATCATTTTAACTAGAAAATTGTTCTCTAGAAATTGGTAAAAGTAAATGGCGGTAGAGAATTGACTCCTGCCTTATTATTTCTTATTATTTGTGTAAGGGAATTGAGGATTGACTCTTCCCAAGTGCCAGTAGAGGATTGACTCCTGGCGGGGTTGAATAAAAATTCACCTCGAAATTTGTAAGTTTGTCTTTAAGTGCCAGTAGAGGATTGACTCCTGGCGGGCCTGAGTGAAAAACTCTGTTCGATATTTGTTGTTTGTACGGGGTTGGGTCGGTAAGTCTGGACGCGGGATTGTTGTGGAGATGCGTGCCGTCGCTCGGTCCGAGTGACTTCTTCAGACTGGGGGGGTCGTTCGGATTGGGTGAGGAGGCGTGTCAGTCTTGTGTCCGGATGAGCTGATTCAACTTTGTGGATTTGTGTACGTGGATTATTGAGCATGCATCAATAATCTTTTTGTTTTTTGTTTGTCTGGTTTAGTGAATTAACCTATTAGAATTTGGTTTATTGTAATTAGTATTGTTGCTTTGATTATTTTTATAATGGGAATTTGCTGTGAATGTTTTTAGAATATATGCATATTTTCTGGTGTCTCTGTGTCTAATGATACAGAAGGGTTAATAAAACTGGCCAGAAAATTAGGAATATAAGGGTGGTATAGTATTGTGAACCTAACCTACCTTGTAGTAGAAGTTTGACCGTTTGGACAACAAATTAAGGTCTAATAAGGAGGAACTTGGGTTCGTTGTGTGGACGGGGTGGTATTGAATTGTATTTGTATTGTTTTATCTGAATTTACTGGCAAATTAAAAACATGCCTGAGTGTACTGAAAAGGAAGTAGGTACTGCTGGAAAACTGAAAGTGCGTATTTTTAGTAGAATTGAAACTACCAGTATTGTTAAAGTTAAAAAGTTTAAAATTAAAAAAGGAGGCTAAAGAACTATTCCCAGAGTGACAGGACAAACGTTTGTGTCCAGCAGACTCGGATCTGGCCTCTATAAAAGAAGACAGAAAGCGTATACTTTCTGTGGAAAAAAAGGGAATCTGTAACACCTTTTGTGGATTCTGAAGTGACTGTCGTAATGAACAGGACTGCATTTCCCAGGAGTCAGTGGGTGATCAGGTCACGCAATTAGCTAATCGGACAGAGCCGAGGACCTCTGTTTATTAATTAAGACCTGAACCTAATTTAGAAAAGATTATATAAGTGTTGGAATACCAGTGAAACTTTGTGAGGTATTGCTGTGTTTCTCCTGAACACTGTGCACTTTGAATGTTGATTGCGATTTTGTGTATGACAGTTTATGCCTGTTTCTGACTTCGACTTTTCTTTTTCCCTTTGGATTGTGATTGTTGATGATTGATGGAGATGGATCGTTCTTGTGTAATTTGAACTGATAATTAAAAGGTCTCTGATTATCTGCGAGCGTCTGCCGGCTTTGTTTACGTTCGTGACAGAATTAAAGTCTAGCTTTGGCTCTGTGACGAAGGGGAGAAGAACACAGATTTGGCCCATAGAAAAATGCCCTGGATAAAGCCAACGATCGATTGGCAAATGCCATTGACCTACTCTTAGAAATGAAGGCCATCAGTATAAATGTGGATGCCTCCCCTGAGAAAAACATAGATAGTGAATCTTTAGATGTCCCATTAAGTCCACTCACTGTAAAGGTAGCGGACATTGCTCCTCCTGAAAAAAAAAGAAAAAAAAAGCAGGCAGTAGCCTGCGTTGGAGGTGAAGTTTGGGGTTCGCTTACACACCATCAATTCCATAATTGGGACAAACATCCATTAGAGACCCTGCACACAGAGTTCTGTACAACCATCCTAAAGGTGCACAGATACACCACGAACACACACCAACACACCACTAACACACACACCAACACACCACGAACACACAACACTAACACACACCACTAACACACACCAACACACACCAACACACCACGAACACACAACACTAACACACACCAACACACCACTAACACACACCAACACACCACTAACACACACCAACACACCACGAACACACACCAACACACCACTAACACACACCAACACACCACTAACACACACACACACCACGAACAATGCGTGCAGGGCAGAATGAGGCCGATTTCCACTAATTATAAACATACAGAGAAGAGCATCAACTTCTGGAACCATCTAAATGAGAGCGACCCCCAAACTTATCATTATAAAGCCCTGAAACACCAAGAGCTGAGCAAACATACTAGTCCCCTCATCCAACTGGTCCTGAGTCACTACACCCATACACCACTAACACACACACACACCACGAACAATGCGTGCAGGGCAGAATGAGGCCGATTTCCACTAATTATAAACATACAGAGAAGAGCAATCAACTTCTGGAACCATCTAAATGAGAGCGACCCCCAAACTTATCATTATAAAGCCCTGAAACACCAAGAGCTGAGCAAACATACCAGTCCCCTCATCCAACTGGTTGGAGGTCAAAATACTGATCTCTTTGTCCCAATAATCCTTAAATTCTACCTAATATTGGCTGAAGCAAACAAAACCACCCACTTATAATGAAGCAGCTCACTGTTTTGACCAACTAATACCAGGTCTACCTGCTACCATCTCCCCTATCCCTAATGCACCTATACCCAGGGTACAAGCCCCAGTTTTGACAATAAATGGTGGTGTAGTAGATATAACAGGGGGAGAATTAGACATGATTGTTAAGAGAGATCTTATAAATAACCAATAACCAGTGGTATATTTTTCCGAAGTAATAATACTTTGTTACAGTAGTTAAGTAGTTATTTGAAGTATTTGTACTTTACTGGAGTATTAAAATGTTCGGCAACTTTTACATTTACTGCACTACATTTTCTAAAGAAATGGTGTACTTTTACTCCATTACATTCGCTGTATTTAAATTCGTTACTCGTTACTACAGAATGAAGGTAAATGATGTGAGATGTGTGACGGACTGCACGCTGATTTGGTGAATCTGTGTGTGTAGTATAGGGTGTACAGTATCTGTGTGTTAGTGTGTGTGTGTGTAGTATAGGGTGTACAGTATCTGTGTGTGTAGTATATGGTATACAGTATCTGTGTGTAAGTCTGTGTGTGTGTAGTATAGAGTGTACAGTATCTGTGTGTTAGTGTGTGTGTGTGTGTGTAGTATAGGGTGTACAGTATATGTGTGTTAGTGTGTGTGTGTGTAGTATAGGGTGTACAGTATCTGTGTGTTAGTGTGTGTGTGTGTGTGTAGTATAGGGTGTACAGTATATGTGTTAGTGTTTGTGTAATATAGGGTGTACAATATCTGTGTGTTAGTGTGTGTGTGTGTAGTATAGGGTGTACAGTATCTGTGTAATAGTGTATGTGTGTGTAGTATAGGGTTTACAGTATCTGTGTGTTAGTGTGTGTGTGTAGTATAGGGTGTACAGTATCTGTGTGTTAGTGTATGTGTGTGTAGTATAGGGTGTACTGTATCTGTGTGTTAGTGTGTGTGTAGTAAAGGGTGTACAGTATCTGTTTGTTAGTGTGTGTAGTATAGGGTGTACAGTATCTGTGTGTTTGTGTGTGTGTGTAGTATAAGGTGTACAGTTATCTGTGTGTTAGTTTGTGTATAGTATAGGGTGTACAGTATCTGTGTGTTAGTGTGTGTTTAGTATAGTGTGTACAGTATCCGGTGTTAGTGTGTGTGTAGTAAAGGGTGTACAGTATCTGTGTGTTAATGTGTGTGTTTAGTATATGGTGTACAGTATCTGTGTGTGAGTGTGTTTGTGTAGTATAGGGTGTACAGTATCTGTGTATTAGTGTGTGTGTGTAGTATATGGTGTACAGTATCTGTGTGTTAGTGTGTGTGTGTGTGGTATAGGGTGTACAGTATCTGTGTATTAGTGTGTGTGTGTGTGTGTGTGTGTGTGTGTGTGTGTAGTATAGGGTGTACTGTATCTGTGTGTTAGTGTGTGTGTAATATAGGGTGTACAGTATCTGTGTGTAAGTGTGTGTGTGTGTAGTATAGTGTGTACAGTATCTGTGTGTTAGTGTGTGTGTAGTAAAGGATGTACAGTATCTGTGTGTTAATGTGTGTGTTTAGTATATGGTGTACAGTATCTGTGTGTGAGTGTGTTTGTGTAGTATAGGGTGTACAGTATCTGTGTATTAGTGTGTGTGTGTGTGTGTGTGTGTAGTATAGGGTGTACAGTATCTGTGTGTTAGTGTGTGTGTGTAGTATAGGGTGTACAGTATCTGTGTGTTAGTGTGTGTGTAGTAAATGGTATACAGTATCTGGGTGTTCATGTGTTTGTGTGTGTGTGTAGTATAGTGTGTACAGTATCTGTGTGTTAGTGTGTGTGTAGTAAAGGGTGTACAGTATCTGTGTGTTAATGTGTGTGTTTAGTATATGGTGTACAGTATCTGTGTGTGAGTGTGTTTGTGTAGTATAGGGTGTACAGTATCTGTGTATTAGTGTGTGTGTGTGTGTGTGTGTGTAGTATAGGGTGTACAGTATCTGTGTGTTAGTGTGTGTGTGTAGTATAGGGTGTACAGTATCTGTGTGTTAGTGTGTGTGTGTAGTATAGGGTGTACAGTATCTGTGTGTTAGTGTGTGTGTAATATAGGGTGTACAGTATCTGTGTGTTAGTGTGTGTGTGTAGTATAGGGTGTACAGTATCTGTGTGTTAGTGTGTGTGTAGTATGTGGTGTACAGTATCTGTGTGTTCATGTTTGTGTGTGTAGTATAGGGTGTACAGTATCTGTGTGTTAGTGTGTGTGTAGTATACGGTGTACAGTATCTGTGTGTTTATGTGTGTGTGTAGTATAGGGTGTACAGTATCTGTGTGTTAGTGTGTGTGTAGTATAGGGTGTACAGTTATCTGTGTGTTAGTTTGTGTATAGTATAGGGTGTACAGTATCTGTGTGTTAGTGTGTGTGTGTAGTATAGGGTGTACAGTATCTGTGTGTTAGTGTGTGTGTAATATAGGGTGTACAATATCTGTGTGTTAGTGTGTGTGTGTAGTATAGGGTGTACAGTATCTGTGTGTTAGTGTGTGTGTGTAGTATAGGGTGTACAGTATCTGTGTGTTGTTGTGTGTGTGTAGTATAGGGTGTACAGTATCTGTGTGTTAGTATGTGTGTAGTATAGGGTGTACCGTATCTGTGTGTTAGTGTGTGTGTAGTATAGGGTGTACAGTATCTGTGTGTTAGTGTGTGTGTAGTATAGAGTGTACAGTATCTGTGTGTTAGTGTGTGTGTGTGTGTGTAGTATAGGGTGTACAGTATCTGTGTGTTAGTGTGTGTGTAGTATAGAGTGTACAGTATCTGTGTGTTAGTGTGTGTGCAGTATAGAGTGTACAGTATCTGTGTGTAGTGTGTAGTATAGGGTAGTATAGTAAACCTTGACATCATCATCCTACAGGAAACATGGTGCAAGGCCGACACGGTCACTCACTGTCCCCGTGATTACAAAGAAATCATTTTACCCTCCCAAAAACTTAGCACAGTGCGCCAAGGCAGAGATTCAGGAGGTCTCATAATCTGGTACAAATCACACCTACACACGCTAATAAACATTATGAAAATTGGAAAATACCACATTTGGCTAAAAATAAACAAAACTATACTATCATTACAGAAGGATCTGTTTCTCTGTGCCATTTATATCCCTCCGTCAGAGTCTCCATACTACTCTAAAGACATGTTCTCAGAGCTGGAGAGAGAGACATGCCATTTCCAAGCCCAGGGAAACGTGCTCGTCTGTGGAGACCTGAACGCCAGAACAGGAACCCAACCTGATATTATAAATGATCAGGGAAACAGGGATTCATCAATAACAACCAAATTCTTAATACTAATTCCACCCTAAACCACAGAAACAATTATGATCATGTTACTAACAAAAATGGTAAAGACCTCCTGCAGCTCTGTCGAACTTTAGGTCTGTACATCGTCAACGGTAGAACTCGAGGGGACTCATTAGGAAGGTACACGTTCTGCTCACCTCTTGGTAATAGTACAGTAGATTATGCAATAACAGATTTAGACCCTTTCTCTCTCAGTGCATTTACTGTTAAACCTCTAACCCCTCTGTCTGATCACAGCCAAATTACTGTGTTCATCAAAAAGACAGAAACTAACCCCACCACACACACACGGCCCAGTAAGCTGTACAACATCCCCAGATCCTACAGATGGGCCGAGAACAGCGCAGAGGAGTTCCAGAAAGCAATTAGCAGCACAGAAATCCAAACTAGCTTAGATAACTTTCTGGACACTGCGTACATTCACAGTAAAGAAGGAGTAAATCAGGCAGTTAAAAATACAGCAAATAAAGCTCAATTAAAAATTAAATCTAAATCAAAACCTAAATCTACAAAAGATGACAGCGTGTTCGACAAAGACTGTCAAATGTTAAGAACAGAACTCCGTAAAATATCAAACCAAAAACACAGAGACCCAAACAACAGTAACACTCGACTTCTTTACTATGAAACCCTCAAACAACATAAACGTACACTCAGAACCAAAAAAGCTCAGTACACCCAAAAACAACTAACAATTATTGAACAATCAATCAACACACATCAATTCTGGGACAATTGGAACAAATTAAAACATAAAGAACAGGAAGAATTGGCCATTCAGGATGGGGATATCTGGACAACCCATTTCCAATCACTCTTTAAAAATGTAGAATTAGATTCAAATCCTGAACAAAATCAAATTATTAGTAAATTAGAGGAACTGGAACGGGCTGTTAAAAACCACCAGAATCCTCTAGACTCTATCATTACTGAGCAGGAACTTAAAGACAACATTAAAAAACTAAAAACAAAGAAATCATCAGGACCTGACGGGATCCTGAATGAAATGATCAAACACAGCAGCTCCAAATTTCACCTGGCGATGTTAAAAGTCTTTAACCAGGTTCTGAGTGTCGGTTCCTTCCCTGAAATCTGGAATCAAGGTCTCATAACACCCATCTACAAAAGTGGAGATAAATTCCACCCTAATAATTACCGGGGCATCTGTGTGAACAGTAATTTGGGGAAGTTATTCTGTAGTATAATTAACTCACGATTTTTACACTTCCTTACCGAACACAACGTCCTGTGTAAAAGTCAGATTGGTTTTCTACCAAATTACCGCACTACCGATCATATTTACACCCTACACACCCTGATCGAAAAATATGTAGTTCAAAATAACTCTAAAATATTTGCATGTTTTATTGATTTAAAAAAAAGCTTTTGATTCCATTTGGCATGAAGGATTGTTTTATAAAATATTAGAGAGTGGTGTAGGGAGTAAAACATACGATCTTATTAAATCCATGTACACAGAAAACCAGTGTGGAATAAGAATCGGCAGTAAGAGAAACATCTCATCTCTCAGGAGCGTGGAGTGAGACAGGGCTGCTGTTTAAGTCCAACTCTATTTAACATCTATATTAATGAATTGGCCTTCATGTTAGAGCACTCAGCCACGCCCGGTCTCACTCTACACGACTCAGAGATTAAACTCCTGCTGTATGCAGATGATCTGGTCCTGCTGTCCCCCAGCGCCCAGGGTCTCCAGCACAAACTGGACCTGCTGCAGCAATACTGTCAGACCTGGGCCCTGACCGTCAACCTCAAAAAGACCAAAATTATGACCTTCCAGAAAAGATCCAGATCTCAGGGAACCAAACACACATATAAATTAGGACACCATGAAATTGAGCACACTAAAGATTATACTTACCTCGGACTAAACATCAGTTCCACAGGAAACTTTAATCCGGCAGTAAATGAACTGAGAGAAAAAGCTCGCAGTGCCTTCTACGCCATAAAACGTCAAACATTCGTAGAAATTCCGATTAGAATTTGGCTTAAAATGTTTGAATCAATAATTGAAGCGATTGCTCTATATGGCGGTGAAGTTTGGGGTTCGCTTACACACCATCAATTCCATAATTGGGACAAACATGCATTAGAGACCCTGCACACAGAGTTCTGTAAAAGCATCCTAAAGGTGCACAGACACACCACGAACAATGCGTGCAGGGCAGAATTAGGCCGATTTCCACTAATTATAAACATACAGAGAAGAGCAATCAACTTCTGGAACCATCTAAATGAGAGCGACCCCTAATCTTATCATTATAAAGCCCTGAAACACCAAGAGCTGAGCAAACATACCAGTCCCCTCATCCAACTGGTCCTGAGTCACTACACCCATACACCACTAACACATACAGACACTGTAATAACACACGCCGACACACCACTAACACACACAGATACACCACTAACACACACCGATACACCACTAACACACACAGAGACTGTAATAACACACGCCGAGACACCACTAACACACACTAACACAATAAAGACTCAGGAACAGGAGAAATCTGTAAACCCAATTAGAATAAACCAAATTACACAAAAACTCCGAACTAAATATCTGAATTATTGGGAAACTGAAACTAAAACTCAAAGTAAAATGCAGTGTTATTTGGCCCTAAACAGACCCTACAGTGCAGCAGATTATCTGAGCGCAGTATCCGACCCTAAATTAAGAAACACCCTGACGAGGTACAGACTGAGCGCACACGACCTGGCCGTGGAGACGGGGCGACACACCCGGTCCTGGCTGCCCCGGGAGGAGAGGTTGTGTCAGCACTGCACTCTCAGTACAGTAGAGACGGAGCTGCACTTCCTCACCCGGTGTACCAAGTACCACCACGTCCGCTCCCAATTCTTCCCTAAATTTAATAACATCATCCTCAACTTTACCTCCCTCCCAGACCCCGACAAACTGCCCCATCTACTGGGGGAGCACAGAGAGAGCTGCACACTAGCAGCACTCTATACTCACACCTGCCACCAGGTGAGGGACAGTGGGTGACCATGTCTCATACACACATACACACACACACACACGCACAAACTGATTGTTTTTCTACCTCATTATTGTAAATATTATACTTTTTATTGTTATTATTTTTGCACTGTTTTTATTAATATTTTATTCTATTCTATATTTTTTGCACATGTAACTGTTCTGTATATTTTTGTTCTTTCTTATTTTTATTGTTTATATTTCCCTGTAACTTGCTTTGGCAATACAAATGTCCTTATTTGTCATGCCAATAAAGCTTCTTTTGAGTTTGAGTTTGAGTTGAGTGAGAGAGTATGACGGTGTGTGTGAGAGACTATGACGGTGTGTGTATGAGAGTATGATGGTGTGTGTGAGAGTATGATGGTGTGTGAGAGAGTATGACGGTGTGTGTGAGAGAGTATGACGGTGTGTGTGAGAGAGTATGACGGTGTCTGTGAGAGAGTATGACGGTGTGTGTGAGAGAGTATGACGGTGTGTGTGAGAGAGTATGACGGTGTGTGTGAGAGAGTATGACGGTGTGTGTGAGAGACTATGACGGTGTGTGTGAGAGACTATGACGGTGTGTGTGAGAGACTATGACGGTGTGTGTGAGAGACTATGACGGTGTGTGTGAGAGACTATGACGGTGTGTGTGAGAGAGTATGACGGTGTGTGTGAGAGACTATGTTCACTTTCTATTGTCACTCCAGCTCAAGCCTGCATACAAATACATGGACTGTGAGTTTAGTCCCATTTAACAACCGTGGACACATTTGCTGACATCGGATTCAAAACCAAACTCTCATCACACAGAGGACTCGGATGGAACAAATCCGCCACAGGGGCGGATGGACTCGGACGGAACAAATTTATTTATTATTCAATAAAAAAACTATTGTCTTCCGACTCCTGAATTAGTCTTGGTCAACTGGTTACCTCCATGATAAGAAAACACCTGAACTACACAATAGTATTTATTTATTTTTAAATGTAAGTTTAAAACATGTCAGTGCAGTCTGTATTAGGATTTATATTAACTGGGTTTTATGCACTAGAAGATGGTGGGATAATTAAACGTAAATATGAGTATTTCTTTTTACAAAGGAGTTTAGCTACCACTAATTTGGTCTATAGATAAACACAAAGAACAAAGACTCATGATGATAGAACAATGCAACACTGTTCAGTCCACAGCCCTCCATTCACACCTTCTCATGTACATTCTGGTGGAGGACGGTTCATTATTTGCTAAGTGGAAATCATCTAAAGACTAGAATTTTGGAGTGTAGACCTAGAAGTGTTAAAGTAAGACACTATTCATTTATGAAAATTTAGCATTCATAATATTAAGAATTTATGCAAAGACCATAAAGACCAGGGTAAAATTCTTCCACTTGAAAGTAAAAGTTGTTCTGTGTTTATTCAAGTAGATTAAACTTTTCATTAAGAGTGAGCAGTCGTAGCCTAGTGCTTAAGGTACTGGACTAGTAATTAGAAGGTTACTGGTTCAAACCCCACCACAGCCAGGTTGCTGCTGACGGACCCTTGAGCAAGGCTCTATAGGTGGGTGTTTCCTCTTATAGTTTTCTTATTGTTCCTCATATACAGTAGAAACTAATTCACACAAATATACATACAGCATTTTACATGACTTAGATTCTTATCATAAAAGCTTTATCTAAGTTCATGTCATTTCACTTTACAGAATAGCCTTTCAATTCCTTGTTTGTGTTTAGGATTAAATGTAAATCACTTCTCTGCTGAGATAAATAGGTGTAGTTTGACTTCACCCATCATGCTTTGTGGCTCCATCTAGTTCATTTGCACACGTTCCATAAATAATGAGCTAGTACTTCACACAAGAAGGTGTGAATAGTTGGCTGATGATTGACCAATGCAGAGTTTTTAACTGGTCTTGGGTCTTTGTCCTCAGCTCTATTTAAGGACTAAACTCTAGACTTGTAGCTGAGTCACTTGGTAAGAAGGATCTTCTGCACGTTCTTCATTAGAAACGACCTGCTGGAGACACCAGCTTTGTTAAAGTGACTGCCAGGATTCTAACAGGAAGGTAAAGGGTTTTCTTGTTTGTTTCTTTTACATTTATGTTGCATTTGTTGTTGTTTTTATTTTATGATGTTATTTAATATTATCAGGTTAATATATTCAGACTGTTTAAAATAGCTTTATGCTCATAATTGTGGTGTTTTATGAAGCCTTTTTTACTCCCAGCACACCAAAGATTTACACTTGTGAGCTAATTATTAGTCCTGTCATGAACTGGATTAGATTTGCTTGGTGCAGGACTGATGTTGAGAAAGTCAGATCTCTTATATCTTTATTTATATCAAGTTATTTATAGTTATTTAATTATTATTATCTGCAGTATTTATAAGTATTTTATCCTGATGTTCTTTGAATTTAGATTCTCACTTAGACGTGAAGTGAATTTAATGTTTTTATTACGTATTGTGGTATTAATGTAGTAATAATGCTAATGGCTAATGCTAATAGTAATGCTAATGAATTGACTTCTTACTTTGTTTTTGTTGCTTTCCAAGGAAACAGTTTCTACAGTCTAATCAAAGCATAAACATGAAGAACTTTCATCACTGCTCAGAGTGTGGGAAGAGTTTTGCTCAACAGGTCAACCTCCAACAACACCAGCGTATTCAGACAGGAGAGAAACAGTATCACTGCTTAAAGTGTGGAAAGAGTTTTGCTTACAGTTATGCTCTTAAAGTACACCAGCGTATTCACACAGGAGAGAAGCCATATTACTGCTCAGAGTGTGGAAAGAGTTTTGCTCAACAGGTTAACCTCCAAAAACACCTGCGTATTCACACAGGAGAGAAACCGTATCACTGCTCAGAGTGTAAAAAGTTTTTTGCTTATGAAAGTAATCTTAAACGACATCAACAAACTAACATAGAAAAACTACATCACTGTTAAAAGTGTAGAAAGTATTTTTGTACATTATTCTCTCTAACAACACCAGCACATTCACACAGGAGGTAAAGCTGTATGGTTTTCTTTTTCTAGAACTGTTCTACTTCAATTATCAAATGTACATCATGGTATGAGTATGATTATTAATCATTAAATGTAATGTGGTGTAATGTACCAACCTCAGATCTGAATCTGTTTTTATTCTTTATTCAAGTTCAAGCCCGGAGTGGCTAATCGGGAGATTCGGGAGGATTCCCGATGGGCCGGCTCATGTCAATCTCGAGTTTGGGCTGGTTGGGAAAAATAATCTTGACACTTATCTGTCACTTATCTAATCTTTTTCTTGCATTTATCTGACAGCGCAGCCCTACATCGCAGTAGATTAGATGGGTTCTACCATCTGAGGGAATTGTCCCCTCCCAAATGTTTCAGTTGGTTTGGCCCACCAGGCGTCTTTTCTAGAGCGCCGGTAAAAGTAAATATAGCAATAGAATAGCGCAAACCATCAGTCGGTGGTGATGGAGGGCAGGAAGAGGCATATTCTGACTATACTTATCTTGTAACCTCTATGTCTAATTATCTTAGATTTCTTGTTGTCTAGGCCTTACTAAGACATAAAGCTTTGGAGGGGTAGCAGCATAAAAAGCAGTATGTAGTAAGCAGTCTGCCTTATGTATTGATCTGAATTATTTACAGTCCATTTGCACACATGAAATGATTCTTATTGATTAATTAGCGGGGAAAAAATTGGGCATACTGGCACAAATGTCCTTGATTGTCTAAGTTATACATTTCTTCAACATATATTTCCCTACACTGTTTATTGTTTCTACATTTTATGGCTATTGTTGTCCTTGAATTCTATACAGCTACCACTTTTTCACAGATGTTATTCAGTCAACAAAGTATTACATTTTAAATAATTTATTTTGTCTTACAGAATTGAAAGGCTGTTGGTTGATGTGTGGACAGCTGTGACCTCCACATATTATGATATCCTGCACAATGTTGAACAAGTTGAGATGCTGGACATTGCAAATACCCTGCACCTCTTTCTGGTACATCTTGTGTTTCTTCCCCGACCTTCAGATCTTTGTTGAAGGCTGGAACCAACATCCCCTTTCATGACCCCGGAACAAATGTGGCAAATGTAACTTTTGTACTGACTCTGACTTGTACTGACTCTATTCTCATAGATATTATATATAAATAAATAACAGTACACAGTTTGTTTTACTTATTTATTGAATGGGCACAAATATCCACAGACGAACTGGTCTGATGTGTTCCTGTCCTGTGAGCCATTGAAAGAATGTTCTTGGACAAAGAGAGGGCGAACCAGCTGTCTTAACCATAGGTGGTAAAGTCTGTATTAGCCTGTTCAGAAAGAAACACCAAAAAGCAAAATAAGCATTGACCTTTGTATAGATTACAATGTTTCTTGTTATATACAGTGTATCACAAAAGTGAGTACATCCCTCACATTTCTGCAGATATTTAAGTATATCTTTTCATGGGACAACACTGACAAAATGACACTTTGACACAATGAAAAGTAGTCTGTGTGCAGCTTATATAAGAGTGTAAATTTATTCTTCCCTCAAAATAACTCGTTAGTGTTACTAGGTCTCAGGTGTGCATAGGGAGCAGGTGTGTTCAATTTAGTAGTACAGCTCTCACACTCTCTCATACTGGACACTGAAAGTTCCAACATGGCACCTCATGGCAAAGAACTCTCTGAGGATCTTAAAAGACGAATTGTTGCGCTACATGAAGATGGCCAAAGCCACAAGAAGATTGCCAACACCCTGAAACTGAGCTGCAGCACAGTGGCCAAGATCGTCCAGCGTTTTAAAAGAGCAGGGTCCACTCAGAACAGACCTCGAGTTGGTCGTCCAAAGAAGCTGAGTGCACGTGCTCAGCGTCACATCCAACTGCTGTCTTTGAAAGATAGGCGCAGGAGTGCTGTCAGCATTGCTGCAGAGATTGAAAAGGTGGGGGGTCAGCCTGTCAGTGCTCAGACCATACGCCGCACACTACATCAAATTGGTCTGCATGGCTGTCACCCCAGAAGGAAGCCTCTTCTGAAGTCTCTACACAAGAAAGCCCGCAAACAGTTTGCTGAAGACATGTCAACAAAGGACATGGATTACTGGAACCATGTCCTATGGTCTGATGAGACCAAGATTAATTTGTTTGGTTCAGATTGTCTCAAGCATGTGTGGTGGCAATCAGGTGAGGAGTACAAAGATAAGTGTGTCATGCCTACAGTCAAGCATGGTGGTGGGAATGCCATGGTCTGGGGCTGCATGAGTGCAGCAGGTGTTGGGGAGTTACATTTCATTGAGGGACACATGAACTCCAATATGTACTGTGAAATACTGAAGCAGAGCATGATCCCCTCCCTCCGGAAACTGGGTCGCAGGGCAGTGTTCCAGCATGATAATGACCCCAAACACACCTCTAAGACGACCACTGCTTTATTGAAGAGGCTGAGGGTAAAGGTGATGGGCTGGCCAAGCATGTCTCCAGACCTAAACCCAATAGAACATCTTTGGGGCATCCTCAAGCGGAAGGTGGAGGAGCGCAAAGTCTCGAATATCCGCCAGCTCCGTGATGTCGTCATGGAGGAGTGGAAAAGCATTCCAGTGGCAACCTGTGAAGCTCTGGTAAACTCCATTCCCAGGAGAGTTAAGGCAGTTCTGGAAAATAATGGTGGCCACACAAAATATTGACACTTCAGGAACTTTCACTAAGGGGTGTACTCACTTTTGTTGCCGGTGGTTTAGACATTAATGGCTGTATATTGAGTTTTTTTGAGAGAAGAATCAATTTACACTGTTATATAAGCTGCACACAGACTACTTTTCATTGTGTCAAAGTGTCATTTTGTCAGTGTTGTCCCATGAAAAGATATACTTAAATATCTGCAGAAATGTGAAAGGTGTACTCACTTTTGTGATACACTGTACATGTACATACCACTCTGCAAATTTATTTACAGAAGTGTAGTCAATCATATTTTTACAACAGCTTAAACACACACAAGCTGGTGTTATTATAGCAGGTGAACGAAGCAGAATTAGAATTAAGGTCCATATTTAATGCATTAACTCAATAATTATAACGGTGTCCTAATATGACAGTATTGTCCTTATAATTTAATTATAGGAGTAATAAAAATAAAGATAATATCAAATACATTGTTATCTTTTTCCACACTAGCTGGCATGAATTTCTATACAATCCAATGGAAAATATATTTGACACACTGAACATAAAGCCTAAATAAAAACATTAGCGTTAACAATATCAATACACAATAAGTGCACCATATTAAATGCAGACTGGTTGGTACTATGATACTGTTGATATTGCAGATATGTTTTCACCTTACTGCTTGTTGTTCTAACACTACTTGCTTCCTTGCTGGATTCTGGTGGGGAAATCTCAGCTACAATAGATGCACCAGGGGAAAGCTGTCATTGTATGTGGCTTTTTCTCGAGCACTGCAAATGATTCAGAAACCTACATTTAAAACATTACATTATGCATGGTAAATATGCAATGTTCACACTTTATATAATAGTAAATAAAGCAAAAGCATGACATACTGTAAGATATCAAAAACTATCAAATTGTTGTAATAATAAAAAAAACAGCAAAACATTTTATTTCAAAGAGTTGAAGTTAAATTATTTAATGTGTCATGTTTGATATTCTAGTCTTGGTTGGGAGAGTGAACATAATGTTCACTATCGTGTTAGAGATAGTTCATCATATCATTTAGGTGGCTATAGCTTCCAGATCTACCCACTTTGATTTACTAAAATAGCCCATTTTTGTACTGTGGCACTAAACTCGTGAACACATTAACTTTACTGTATAAAGGCTTTATTAATTAACATGTAAAATACACAAAAGCAGTTTTATCAAGTTATGGGTACCGCTTTAGCTAGCTTTCCAAAGTCAAATTTGATTGAGTTTATATTCACATAATGACACAAAGTTAACTTTACATTCTCTTTAACACTTTTTTTTTTATTATAAAATAGTCTAAAATAAAATAATTATTAATCTTACCTGAGGTCGTTGATTGTCCATTTGTCTTCACAACGGTTCACTCTCTCCGACCAATGAAAATGCAGGGGAAGTTGGGGCTCATTGGTCGAAGCCGAAACACATTTTGATTGGTCAACGACTTTTGGCACTGTTTTAACGTGCAAACTCCAAGCGCGAGGGCAAGTGCAGTTATAAGAGCGAGCAGGAAATATTTGAGCGCGAGCACAGTTTGCTTTGAGTGCGCGCATATGATCTGAGCACGAGAGCAGCGTTTCGAGCGTGCGCATGCAATTTCGTGCGCAAGCACAATTTATTCTTGAACGAGCAGGGTGAATTCGTGCGAGAGCAGAAAAAATCCTGCTCGCGCACAAATAAAATGTGCTCTCGACTCTTGGCACTAATCTGACGCCATAGTCTGGCTAGTATCCACGAATTGCTAATGCGGTCAAGCCAGACTCCATATTTACAGAATACGTTCTGTTTATTTGCGAAGTTTTGGCACTAAATTAGCTCCATAGCCTACACTTTAAATTTTAGTGAGTATCTAAACCCTGTTTTACAGTACTGATCACATTATCTACACTTTAAGTTTTAGTGAGTATCTAAACCCTGTTTTACAGTACTGATCACATTATCTACACTTTAAGTTTTAGTGAGTATCTAAACCCTGTTTTACGGTACCAGTCACATTGTCTACACTTTAAGTTTTAGTGCGCATCTAAACCCTGTTTTACGGTACCAGTCACATTGTCTACACTTTACGTTTTAGTGTGCATCTAAATCCTGTTTTACAGTACTGATCACATTGTCTACACTTTAAGTTTTAGTGCGCATCTAAACCCTGTTTTACGGTACTCATCACATTGTCTACGCTAGGTTTTAGTGCCCATCTTAACCCTGTTTTACGGTACTGATCACATTGTCTACACTAAGTTTTAGTGCGCATGCAAACCCTGTTTTATGGTAGTGATTACACTGTCTACACTAAGTTTTAGTGCGCATGCAAACCCTGTTTTACGGTAGTGATTACACTGTCTACACTAAGTTTTAATGCGCATCTAAACCCTGTTTTATGGTACTCATCACATTGTCTACACTTAAAGTTTTAGTGTGCATCTGAACCCCGTTTTACGGTACTGATCACATTGTCTACACTTTTGTTTTTGTGAGCTTCTAAACCCTGTTTTACGGTACCGGTTATGTTAATAAATTTGCATATATAAATTAAATATTTAGACTAACATATATGGACTTAACATATAAAACCATGTAAAAATGAATCCTATAGATATATTTAATACATGTACATACACACATTTTACTATGGGTATTTTATATATGTCATAAACTTATATCTACACACAGTGTAACGGTTATGTGGGCTAGACGGACAGGAGGGGCGGACACAAACGCAGAGATGTGTAAACAACAGATTTAATATAACAAAAGACAGGACATACCACGCTAAGAGGACTAACAAAGCTAACAAGGCTAAACAAAGACTAAACAGGACTAAACAGACTAACAGGACTAAACAGATTAACAGGACTAAACAGACTAACAGGCTAAACAGACCAACAGGTTAACGGACAGGCTAAACAAAGACTAAACAGGACTAAACAGACTAAACAGACCAAACAGACTAAACAGGCTAACGGACAGGCTAAACAGACCGGATGAAACGGCAAGGAGCAAGGAGCAAGGAGCAAGGAGCAAGGAGCAAGGAGCAAGGAGCAAGGAGCAAACAGTCACCAGAGCAAACAGACAGAGTTACCCTCAATAATCTCCAACCAGCCTTTCCCTGAGCCTCTCCTAAATAGTAGCAGCTGGGGCTAATTAGCCCCAGCTAACCAATCAGGAGAGGGAGGCTGGCTGGAGACTGGGGAGAGAAGGGCGTGGCACACTGGAGCACAGGATCACCCTGAGGCTCCAAGCGTGACAGTAGGCCCCTCCCTGAAGGCACGACTCCTGGCGTGCCCAAATAAAAAAACCAAAAACAAAAAGGAGGTCCTGGACCCTGAGGGGCATATTTGAAGTAATTTAATATGCCTTGCGGTAGGCATGATAGGAGACCAGAAGCGCTGTCGGGGAGCGCCGACGAGAGTTCAAAAGCGCCGTCGGGGGGCGCCATCGCCGGAACAGAAGTACCATCGGAGGGCGCCAACACAGAAACAGGAGCGCCATCTGGGGGCGTCATCTCGGAAACAGGAGCGCCATCTGGGAGTGCCAACGAGGAAACAGAAGCACCTTCGAAGGACACCAACTCTGGAACAGGAGCGCCATCAGGGGGCGCCAACTCAGGAACAGGAGTGCCGTCGGAGGACACCAACTCTGGAACAGGAGTGCCGTCGGAGGACACCAACTCAGGAACAGAAGTGCCGTCGGAGGACACCAACTCAGGAACAGAAGTGCCGTCGGAGGACACCAACTCAGGAACAGAAGTGCCGTCGGAGGACACCAACTCAGGAACAGAAGTGCCGTCGGAGGACACCAACTCAGGAACAGAAGTGCCGTCGGAGGACACCAACTCAGGAACAGAAGCGGCATCGGGCTGCGCCAATTCGGGAACAGGAGCGCCATCGGGATGCGCCAACTCGGGAACAGGAGCGCCATCGGGATGCGCCAACTCGGGAACAGGAGCGCCATCGGGATGCGCCAACTCGGGAACAGGAGCGCCATCGGGATGCGCCAACTCGGGAACAGGAGCGCCATCGGGATGCGCCAACTCGGGAACAGGAGCGCCATCGGGATGCGCCAACTCGGGAACAGGAGCGCCATCGGGATGCGCCAACTCGGGAACAGGAGCCAGCTGCGTGGAGCCTGGCGAAGAGGTTTCGGGAGTCAGCTGCCGTGAGCCTGGCGAAGAGGCTTCGGGAGTCAGCTGCGGTGAGCCTGGCGAAGAGGCTTCGGGAGTCAGCTGCGGTGAGCCTGGCGAAGAGGCTTCGGGAGTCAGCTGCGGTGAGCCTGGCGAAGAGGCTTCGGGAGTCAGCTGCGGTGAGCCTGGCGAAGAGGCTTCGGGAGTCAGCTGCGAAAATCCTTGAGAAACTCCTTGAAACAGCTGTGAGGACCCTGAAGAGGCGTCCGAAGTCACTAGCGAAAACACTGGAAAAACGTCATTCAGCTGCGAGGACCCTGGAGAGGCGTCCAAAGTCAGCTGCAAAAACACTGGAGAAACGTCACTCAGCTGAGAAAACACTGAAGAGGCGTCCGAAATCAGCTGCTTGGACCCTGAATATGCGTCAAAAGCCAGCTGTTTGGACCCTGGAGAAACTGGACTCAGCTGCGAAAACACTGGAGAGGCGTCCGAAATCAGCTGCTTGGACCCTGGAGAGGCGTCAAAAGTCAGCTGTTTGGACCCTGGAGAAACTGGACTCAGCTGCGAAAACACTGGAGAGGCATCCGAAATCAGCTGCTTGGACCCTGGATATGCGTCAAAAGTCAGCTGTTTGGACCCTGGAGAAACTGAACTCAGCTGAACCTGAGTACACGGGACTGGAGCCGGCAAACAAACAGAGAGACCCTCGGAGCCCTTGGGGTCGAAACAGGAAATAGGACCTAAATAATTTTGGCTGGCTCCTAACATGGACTTGGGACAGTCACGAGCTTTATAAGCGGGCACTGGCTCCTGGACCACATCCGCAGTGGGCACTGGGGAAAACTTAACCTCCCCAGTGGGCACTGGATGCCAGGTATAAGCTGCAGTGGGCACTTTGCTACATGAAAATTGGGTTCTCATGAGGCCCTCAAAATCCTTCACCGAGTTCAGCACAACTCCCCTGTCAGACCAAAGCTGCTTAGCCCACTCACGAGCAGCACCCCTCAGTCTAGACATCATAAATCGTACCTTGTCGATTTCAGTTGGCTGGGGGTCCAGAAGGTTCTGCAGGTAGAGCTGGCTCTGTAGAAGGAAGCCTTCAACCCTATGGTTGCTTCCATCATAAGGAGCCGGCCTACTAAGCGGGAAGACTAGAGGAAACCTCATAGATCCCAAGTCTGGGAAAACATGAACAAGCAACATCTCGCTGTGTCCTAATAGTGGGAGATTATTCTGTAACGGTTATGTGGGCTAGACGGACAGGAGGGGCGGACACAAACGCAGAGATGTGTAAACAACAGATTTAATATAACAAAAGACAGGACATACCACGCTAAGAGGACTAACAAAGCTAACAAGGCTAAACAAAGACTAAACAGGACTAAACAGACTAACAGGACTAAACAGATTAACAGGACTAAACAGACTAACAGGCTAAACAGACCAACAGGTTAACGGACAGGCTAAACAGACCGGATGAAACGGCAAGGAGCAAGGAGCAAGGAGCAAGGAGCAAGGAGCAAGGAGCAAGGAGCAAGGAGCAAGGAGCAAACAGTCACCAGAGCAAACAGACAGAGTTACCCTCAATAATCTCCAACCAGCCTTTCCCTGAGCCTCTCCTAAATAGTAGCAGCTGGGGCTAATTAGCCCCAGCTAACCAATCAGGAGAGGGAGGCTGGCTGGAGACTGGGGAGAGAAGGGCGTGGCACACTGGAGCACAGGATCACCCTGAGGCTCCAAGCGTGACACATAGACAGAGGATACATGTATGTTATAATAATAGATCACCTTACAGGTTACATATGTGGTAAAACCATTATTGATATGGGGCAGATATGTCATATATTACATTTCTATGTAGGTGCAAAGTTATTATTGTGAGTGTTTGTGTATTTAATACAGAGTTAGTGTGTGTATGTAGCATCCAGAACTTTTACTGAACGAAAATAATGAAACTATTAAAACTGATTAGCAGCGGATAGTTTTATTAGCTGTAGAGTGAGAAGCTATTTCTGTTCATCTTTACTGAAGTGAATCGAAGCAAAAGCATGAAACTCAAATGCACCTGAAGTTGATTTGTTAGTGTAATGAGACGTGACTTTCCCAGTTCTGTTTAAACGCTTTGCATAGTGGCGGCAGCAAATCCTGAAACCAGTCTGGTAGAGGACTGGAGGGAAGATGTGACTGGTCAATTTTACAGTAATTTGAAATTGATCTCTCGATCTCTCACTGAATTACTATTAATTGGCTTTCTGCAGATTTATAGCTGGACCATCAACACTCCAGCAACAAGCAGAGGGAGACAAAGAGGCTGTTGTAGATGTCTTGAAGCGTTGGCAGACTACATCTAATGATCCTCTCTGCTGTCCTGATTATACGCTGGAGTTTGGCTCGTTCCTGTGATGTACAGGAACCAAACCAGGCGGATGGATGATGTGAGGATGGACTCAATGATCGATGTGTAAAACAAGTGCTCTCTGCTGAGCCCTCCTGGCGACAAAGAGTTTGTTCCTTTCCCACTTTAGGTCCCTGGATAAGGTGGTGCCCAGGAACTTGAGTGACTCCATGCTCCATCTCAGCATGGGTTGTAAAAGGTAATACGTGGCTAATAGGATCATACTGGATTGTACTAGTTTTAGTTTGTTTAAGATAAAGCTAATTTAAGATCTTTAAGATCTATTGCTGTTCTAACAGTGGCAAAGAGAAAACTGAAGTCTGAACTATCAAATTTCTCAGATTTTACTCTTAACTTTGTTGGTTTGATGGTGTGGCTGTAAAATCTCCAGTGGTTCACAACTTAGGGGAACTTTTTGACTTTTCCCTCTCCTTTGAACCTCATATTAAGGCCTTGGTTAAAAGTTCTTCTTCACACCTTCTCAATATTGCTCTCCTGTGCCCTTACACTCTCACACTGTTAAGAGGGTTTGGATTAGGAACCACAATGCGAACACAACCACAGACACTGAAGCAGAGTTTAAAAGGTTTATTTAGAACCACAGTCCAGACAGAGAACCAGGGAACGAGGGCGGAAGCGAGGGTACCAGTAGCGGCGCTTGGGGCTTGGAGGCTGACAGTAACCACAGGAGGCAGGGTTATGAGAGATTCAGGAACCAGGCGGAGAAGGCAGGAACACAGGAACGAAGAGCAGGCTGGGATCCAGGAACCAGACAGATAAGGCAGGAACACAGATTGGACGGTTTGACCGGTTTCAACTGTGAGACGTGGAAAGTAGGATGAATCCGCATATGTTTGGGCAACTTGAGCCGGACAGTAGTGGGGCTGATGATCCTTTGGACGGTATAAGGTCCAATAAAACGAGGCGCCAGCTTCCTGGACTCAGAGTGCATTGGTATGTTTCTGGAGGACAACCACACTGACTGGCCCGGGAGATACTGCGGACTAGGTTTTCTGTTGCGGTTGGCCGAACGCTGGGTGACGGTCTGGGACTTAAGCAGGGTAGCTCGTACGGACCTCCAGATCTTCCTGCAGCGCCGAAAGTGGTGCTCAACTGAGGGAACTGCCACCTCTGCCTCTTGTTCAGAGAATAGTGGTGGCTGGTAGCCAAGGGAGGCCTCAAACGGGGATCGGCCGGTGGCAGAGCAGGTGAGGGTATTATGGGCATATTCGGCCCACGCGAGGTGGGTGCTCCAGAGAGAGGGGCTGTTGGCCGACATACAACGCAGGGCGGCTTCCACCTCCTGGTTAGCTCTTTCCGCTTGCCCGTTGGATTGGGGGTGGAAACCGGACGAGAGGCTGACTGTGGCTCCCAGGGCTTTACAGAAAGCACGCCAGACCTGGGACACAAATTGAAGACCGCAGTCGGATACAATGTCCAGGGGAATACCGTGGATCTTGAAGACCTGGTCGAATAAGAGCTGAGCCGTCTCAAGGGCTGAAGGGAGCTTGGGTAAGGCTACCAGCCGAACCGCCTTGGAAAAACGGTCCACTACCGTCAAAATGGTCGTCATTCCCTGAGACTCCGGAAGGCCAGTGACAAAATCCAGGGCGATGTGAGACCAGGGACGTCCAGGGACAGAAAGAGGCTGGAGCAGACCGGCGGGGGGTGTGTGAGAGGACTTACTGCGGGCGCAGGTGGCGCAGGCAGCCACAAACTCCCTGGTGTCTGCTTCCAGGGAAGGCCACCAGAAGTGACGCCTAAGGAGGGACTCTGTGCGATTAGCTCCAGGATGGCTGGCGAAATTGGAGCAGTGTCCCCATCTGAGGACAGCCGGTCGTACAGCAGTCGGGACAAACAGGCGGTTGGAAGGCCCATCTCCAGGGTCGGGTTCCTGTTCTAGGGCTTCTTTAATAGCTTCCTGGATATCCCAGGTGACCCCGGCTAGGACGCAATTGGAAGGCAAGATGGAGTCGTCGGAGGGTGGAGTGTCCTCGGAAATGAACTGGCGCGAGAGCGCGTCAGGTTTGATGTTGCGGGAGCCTGGGCAGTAAGTCAGGGTAAAGTCGAAATGACTAAAGAATAGAGCCCATCGGGCTTGGCGGGAGTTCAGCCGTTTTGCTGTCCAGACCACAAAAGGCTGTCTTGCTCCCTCCAGCCAGTGCCTCCACTCTTCCAGGGCGAGTTTGACTGCCAGGAGCTCGCGATTACCTACATCGTAATTTGCCTCCGAGGGGGTGAGCCGTTTGGAGAAGAAGGCACAGGAATGAAGCTTGTTGTCTGGGCTAGAGCGTTGGAAAAGGACCGCTCCAACTCCACAAGAAGATGCGTCAACCTCCACAAGGAATTGCTTCGAGGGATCTGGTTGAGAAAGGACGGGAGCAGAGGTGAACAGAACCTTGAGACGGTCGAAGGCAGTCTGAGCTTCCAGGGGCCAGGAGAAGGGGACTTTGGTGGAGGTCAAGCGAGTTAGGGGGGCCGCTACCCTGCTGTAGTTGCGGATGAAGCTCCTGTAAAAGTTTGCGAACCCTAGGAAGCGTTGCAAGGCCTTACGGCAGGAAGGAACAGGCCACTCAGTAATGGCACGGATCTTTTCGGGGTCAGCTTTAATTCGCCCTGGCTGGATGACAAAGCCGAGGAAGGCGATGGAATTCGTGTGGAACTCGCATTTCTCAGCCTTGATGAATAACCTGTTTTCCAACAGGCGAGACAGGACCCGCCGGACGTGAATGACGTGCTCCTCAGGGGACCGGGAAAAAATCAATATGTCATCCAAATAAACGAACACGAAAGGGTACAGGAAATTGCGTAGGACGTCATTTACCAGGGCCTGGAAGACTGCGGGGGCGTTGGTCAGCCCAAAGGGCATCACCAAGTATTCGAAATGGCCGAGGGGGGTGTTAAAGGCCGTCTTCCACTCATCACCTTCCCGAATATGCACCAGGTGGTAGGCGTTGCGGAGGTCAAGTTTACTAAAAATAGTAGTACCCGGCAGAGACTCGAAAACAGAGGACGAAAGCGGAAGGGGATACTTGTTCCTGACCGTGATCTGGTTCAGTGCCTGATAGTCTATGCAAGACCTCAAGGACTTATCCTTTTTCTCCACAAAGAAGAACCCTGCACCGAGGGGAGAGGAGGAAGGACGGATGAGACCAGTGTCAAGACACTCAGAGAGGTAATTCTCCATGGCTTCACGCTCCGGACGAGACAGGTAGTAAAGACGGCTGGTGGAAAGTGCGGCCCCGAGGAGGAGATTAATAGCGCAGTTGTAGGGCCGGTGGGGAGGAAGAGATCGAGCTCGGTCCTTACTAAATACTTCCTGAAGATCATGATATTCGGAGGGGACCTGGGAGAGGTCAACCTCGTCGATGGAAGGAGGGGGGTCGGTACGAGGGCTAGAGGGATGGACTGCTGACTGTAAACACCGGGAGTGGCAGAGATCGCTCCAAGCAGTGATCTTTCCCTGCTGCCAATCAAGATGAGGATTATGTGTTGAGAGCCGTGGGAACCCCAAAACCAGAGGGGACTTGGGAGTCTTGACTACCGAGAAACGGATGGACTCGCGATGATTGTCCGAAAGGACTAGGGTAACCGGGGCCGTACGGTGAGTAATTCGAGCGAGCATGCGCCCATCCAGAGCAAAAGCGGTTACAGGGGTGTCGAGAACCTCCAAGACGCACCCTTTTTGGGTGGCAAGGCTTTCATCGATAAGATTGTCCTTCGACCCGGAATCGATGAGTGCAAGGAGGGACACTGGATTCCCGGGGAAGCATAGGGTAGCAGGGACCTGGAGGCGAGGACGAAGAGGTGGGGTAGTGGGTCTTGAGCTCGTCAGAATCCCCACTCCTACTGGCGAGCTTGGAGGCTGACAGTAACCACAGGAGGCAGGGTTATGAGAGATTCAGGAACCAGGCGGAGAAGGCAGGAACACAGGAACGAAGAGCAGGCTGGGATCCAGGAACCAGACAGATAAGGTAGGAACACAGGAGCGAAGAGCAGGCTGGGATCCAGGAACCAGGCAGACAAGGCAGGAACACAGGAACGAAGAGCAGGCTGGGATCCAGGAACCAGACAGATAAGGCAGGAACACAGGAGCGAAGAGCAGGCTGGGATCCAGGAACCAGGCAGACAAGGCAGGAACACAGGAACGAGGAGTAGGCTGGGATCCAGGAACCAGGCAGATAAGGCAGGAACACAGGAGCGAACAGCAGGCTGGGATCCAGAAACCAGGCAGACAAGGCAGGAACACAAGAGCAAAGAGTAGGCTAAAAGGGAACCAGGCAGTGTGCATAGCAAACAGCAACTGACAATCTGGTGGTGACCGAGAGGAAGGCAGGGGCTTATAACAAGGAGGCTGATGAGAAGGTAATTAGGGCCAGGTGAGTCAAATTAAGCAGGGGAGAGATCTATTGGCTGGAATGGGAGGAGAAGTACCTTCAGCCACCACTAGATGTCGCCAAAACCACCAGAGGGGAGGCCACAGAGAACAGCAGCTCAGGAGGAGCTCTTAACACACACGAAGATGCGTTCATCTCGTCACGTTTAGATCGGTCATCCCAACAAAATCATACAGTATGTTCTTCAGTATGTTCTTTGATGCTCGAGTTCTTTCATATATTACATCACTCCAAATCTTTATCAGCTACACTGGCAACCTGTCCCACTTCATACTCAATTTCAAGTTCTACTCTGTTCTCCTCCACTTTCTGTAGAGGTGCCCTGGGGGGTATTCCAGAAAGCGGGTTAAGTGATTAAACCAGGTAAGTTAACTCAGAATTAACGAAAACTCGGGGTTTTCCATTCCAGAAACCGAGATTAAAGAGAACCTGAGTCAGTTACTATAGCAACTTACGCTCTGAAGCTAACCTGCTCACTGGCAGGTTAGCTTAAACCTAATCCGGGGTTTCACACACTTTTCTCATGCAAACATGGCGTGTCCTTTTCTCCAGGATCCAGTTGATATGGAAGCGCAAATTATTCGCAGAGCTCTTCATCGCAAATGAGTAATTAGACCCAGATTAGACATACTTTCATTTCCCGATGAATTTCTCCGCGAACGTTACTGTTTTTCCTCGCAGTCAATTATATACCTAAACAATATTCTTAAGCCACACATTTCAAATATTACACATCGTGGATCAGCCCTCACGTCTTTGCAGACTTTATGCATTGCTCTCCGTTTTTTTGCCAATGGATCTTTTTTATACAATGTAGGAGACGCTGAACACATAGGCAAGGCAACTGTATGTCGGTCAGTCCGCAAAGTATGCCTAGCATTAAAACGGCTGTTGTACAATTTTGTGGTGTTCCCTGGGCATAAGCCTATAATGAACATCAAAGAGGAATTCCACAGAATTGCAGGTTTGTCTTTATTAACAAAGATTACAAAATGATCAAACAAATGGGAAGTAAAAGATAAATAGCTCTGCAACATTTAATATTTTAGGATTTCCAAGAGTCATTGGATGCATGGATGGAACCCACATTCCAATTAAAGCACCTGCCGAAAAATGAAGGGGATTATGTAAACAGAAAATCCTTCCACAGCATTAATATACAAGTAGTGACCAGCATAAATGTACTACTTTTTTTAAAAATAAAAGTCTAACATTTAATACATTACATAAACTTATTGTTCTCCTCCATTAAGATCAACATTATTACAAATGTTGAAGCCAAATGGCCAGGCTCTGTGCATCATGCAAGGATTTTTCGCGAGTCTGCACTATACAATAAATTTGATCAGGGTAAGCCTGTGGCACTTTTGCTATGGGTGGGATTCACATTCAGTGTATTGTTACATTGTTTCGGTTTAAAATCACTGCACCCCCTGTGTGCTTACAGGACAATACGACGGCCTCCTTGTTGCAGACAGAGGGTATCCCTGCATGCCATATGTGATGACGCCATACCCTGACCCTGAGCCTGGACCACAGTCACGCTACAACCTGGCCCTCTGCAGAACAAGAGCAAAGGTTGAAATGACAATCGGGATCCTCAAGGCCAGGTTTCAGTGCCTGCGGGGGCTCAGGGTCACCCCAGAGAGGGCATGTGACATTATAGTGGCATGTGTGGTATTGCACAACATTGCCACTATCAGAAGGGAGCAACATCCTGCCATACCCCAAATAAATGATGAGGAGGAACCTCATCTTAATGTACCTGAACACAGAAATGGTCGAATTGTCAGAAATTCAATCTGCAATCACTATTTCTCTGATTGATTATTTTTCACCATTTTCCTTACCCATCTGCCCTTTACAATATAAACTGAGGACAACTTAATTTCTGTTTATGATTTCTTTATTTCCTGAAAAAAAAAAAAATGCCAACAAGTTAATTTTCTTGTCCTTATTCTTGGTAAGAACATATATACACTCACAGCAACTACTCCCACCTTTAATTTATATTCCAGCAACTCAATTTCCAGTCTTGTCTGTTTTATTTGGAGTTTTATATGTTCCATCTGAAGATCACACTTTTCAATTTGTTTTTTTCAGGTGGACCTTGTATAAATCCTTTACAGCCAACTTGAAAGAAAGAGACAAAAATACCATGTTATGCTAAAATAAATAGCTTTGTGTTCTAAATATTTTAGATATTTATTGAGACATAAACATATTCTTACTGTTCCAAGCTGAGCTTTGGAGGTGGATGGTTCCTCATCAGATTCATGATCACCAATCACATTCTGTTATAGGACAGTCACACACATTACCATGTTTAATCAAATGAAATACCATGGTCAACATATTCAACATATGCAACGTATACTGTACCTCCATAGACCTTCCAGGATCCTCCCACTCTGAGGCAGCAGAGATTGTTTCATCATCATCCTGCAACAGGAATTTTGTTTTTTGTTTAACAGAAAGATATTTATACACATCAAGTAAGATTTAGGAACATTAAGATCACTTATCACAGGAGGCTCATTTGGTTGCACCACACCACCAATCACTGGGGAGATGGCATTAAAACATGTTTAGACTATCAATGCAGTTCTCACAGTTTATGAACTAGAAACTAATAAATGTAATGAACATGCCTTTAACATAAAGAGTTGTGTCCTGGGGGGTTGTTGGCTCAGATGAGCTCCCTCCAGTGATTCCATCAGTTATAGGCCTGCCACTGTTCTGTGACAGTGCAAGCTCCTCTGCCTGGGTGAAAGGCAGTGGTGGTGGCCCCCCTCCTGTTTTTCTTACTTCAGCCTTTTTCCTATTAGCTGCAAAACCATAATCAACTGTAGGGCATACCTAGCTTGATAAAAGTAAGAACATTAGGTAGCTATGTACAAGTCATACCACTTTGTACTATGTTTTTATATTTCATCTTCATTTGCTGCCATGTGCGTTTAATCCCACTTGGATTACACCTAGGTTAATAAAAAAAAAAAGTGTACAAATCAAGACAAATATTAAAATTATTTTTCCATATCCTTTCACTAAGTGAATTAGTTTTTTTTATTTAATTTTAACTCACGCATTAACTCGTTTCGCAATTTTTTGCGAAGCTGACTCCCTTTCCTTTGCTGCTGCTGCTGCTGTATTACTTTTATGCCGAAATATAATTTCATAATCTGCATACACAGACATTAACATTTCCTGCTCTATTGGTGTGAAATATGATGCCCTATGCTTTCCCTTATTCACATCCATGGTCAATCCCTTTTTCGGCGCTCAATTGAGAATGCCTGTTTATAGGTAACCGTGAACTCGCTTCTGCTGGGTTCAATCTACTCAGAATTGAGTAATCTAACTCTGATCAGCTGTTGAGGAACCGAAAACTCTGGCTATGACACGGTGAGATAAGTCAACTCGGAGTTCAGGGTTATGTTTGAAGTTTGTTAAACCCGCTTTCTGGAATACCCCCCTGGGAAACCAAGGTCCCTACACAGCATTGATAACCCCACCACTTAGTCTGGTCTTTTCCAACCAGCAGACTGAAAGACATAATATATCTTGTAAATAAATTCTTAAAGAATAAAGCAACACCTATCACATCACTGAAGATTAAAATTCCTTTATTTTCACAACAAGCGTAATTTCATAAATACAATTAATATGTTCTCTGTGTTTTTCAGATTTCCATGTTTCAAAAGTAAAGCGTAAGAAGAATTACTTATAATTAATAAAGAAAATATCATAAATATCATGTAAAATTGGAATGGGTTAATCTACTTTTATTCCCTCTATTAGCAACGGGAAGCACAGGGAAAACGTCGCTCATTAGCACTGATTGTCTACACCTGTACTAGTGTAGTCCATGTTAATTTTTGAGATGTGGGAGAAAGGGGGCAAATGGGTCTTCATACTAGGGTTGATCTAGTAATGCTTCCTTTGATAACTATGTTAAACTATGACTATTTTTATGAATATTTATAATTAGATTTTATATTTAACCAGATCTATATAATTAAACATCTAAACAACTATCCAGAACTTCCACATTTAGACATGATGTTTGTTAGTCGATACAGTGTAGCATTCTAGCTAGACGAATTCTGCTAACAATAATATATTTTAGTCTCAATTATTCTACTATAGTATCATTTTTAATCTTGTGGAACACCACTCCATCTGCTTGCTCTCTCCATTTCAACGTGATGTTCTGTTCCATCCCGAGCTCCTTTAGTTTCTGCTGGATCTGAAGAACACAAGATGATTTTATCAGGAATTCATTGTGATTGAGTGTAGAAATACACTGTTGAGATATTTTATTATGACCCCCAGCAATATCCAGATTAACCGGCTGGGAGTGAATCGATAAGGTCTTGGTAGGTCGTCACACTGAAGTGCATCCCACAGCTGCTGGAGGGTGCATGGGGGAGGATCCATAGAGCCAACACAACCATTGAGGCGGTCCCACAGATGCTGTGGAATTAGGAAGTCAGGGTAATTCTTGGTCTTGGTCTTAGCTCTTCTAACCAATGTGGGACATTTCTAGCCAATCAGCATGTATAGGTGTAGGTGATCTGCAAGGATGCCTTGGCTAACCCTTCTTGCAGAGGACGATTGTCTTTCTTCGTTCTTCACTGGACGGTTTGTCGATGGGTTCTGAGGTGGCTGATGAGTCCGATCCTGGCTGAGCAGACTTTGCCACAGTGTGGGCAGCTCAGTCCTTATTTCTCGATTTTCTGTCCCATCCTTAAGGAGAGACCTCCACGTGGCCCTCTCCTGCGCAAGCATTTCCCACCTGCCGCCCTCCATGTTGTAACCCTTGAGTGTCGACTTGAGGAGAAGGATCAATTCATACCCAAATTGGTTGGGAGTGCCTTTCACATCTTATATAACCACCTAGCCAGCTCACCAAACGAGACTTCCTTCATAAGCTATGTGCAGTATAAACACCAAAAAATCCAGAGTATGAATCATTGGAGAATGAAGCAGCAAGAACCTTGAGAGTAGAAAATAAGACCTACCTTCTCCAGTAATGCTGCCTGCACTACAGGATCGTTCACGTCCTGATCTGACCGAACCTTGAACTTCAGGATCTGCTTCTGGCCTGTTATAACTATTCACATACAGAAACAGATACAAATGAAGCTGATATTATGAAGAATTATGAAAATAAGACAGGAAGCAACTTTAACTCACTTCCATGACAGAAGAAAGGTTTGAGGTCCGAGCACCGAGCATCACCGGCCTGAAAATTAGATAAATAACCACAGTCTTTAAGTGATAATGAATTATCAGGTTGTCCAGACTTCCAGGTGATGTTGGCCAGGTTGGTCTGGTCTAGCCACTTCCAGGTGGTCCTAAACAGATCGATCCAAGTCATCCACGTGAATAATATACCTAGGAGGGAATTTTCAGTTGGATCTCTTATGATGGCCAGGTCAGTGTAGTGCAGCCTGCAGTAGCTCTGAGCGTCAAACCAGGTCTTACTGGTAGAGATGTAGACGTACTTGCCGCTACCAGTTTTTGTCCCTGTGAAATTAGAAAACACAAAACATGTAATTATCTAAAAAAATATTTAAATACATATCTGATCACGCTGGCATTTCTAAATGCTGTAAAAACATTAGAGATTTTTCTGAATCAACAAGTTTAAAGTTGTGTGTTTGGTTTAGAGATATTCAGACAGGAGTGAAATCTTAGTCAGCATTGTGGACGCTGAGGGTTCACTTACCATCATAACACAAAAATGGCCATGACAATGCACAGGCTGCATCCCCCCAAGTACCAGAGTCATCCATAAACCCACACTCTTCCTGGTATTGCTTATTGTCTGGTTCACCATTAGCCCACTTGTTCACGGTTCCTGGTGGCCCATTACTGCTGGACCAGCGCCAGTCGTGCAATTCTTTGTGAAGTCCAAACCAGGCATCAGAACTGAACTGTTGTTTCAGAGCTTCGTTCTGAAGTTTGAGCATGTCGGCGTCACTTTCGATGGTAGCCAGGTCGGTGTACGTGGCTCTGCAGTAAGTCTGCGAGTCGTTCCACGTTTTGCTCTGCTGTATCAAGTAGTATTTACGGAGGACGAGGGGGGCCGCTCCTGTGGACCAGATTTAGATTTAAAATAAAAGTTAAAACACCTGAATGAAACATCTGATCGTATGAATACGTGACAAAATATTAACAACACCCATCCTTCTATAACTCTATCCATCTACACTGACCAGGCATAACATTCTGAGCACTGACAGGTGCAGTGAATAACACTGATTATTTCTTGATCGGCACCTGTTAGTGGGTGAAATATATTAAGTGTGAACATTTTATCCTCAAAGTTGATGTTATAAGCAGGAAAAATTTACGAGCACGAGCATTTGAGTGAGTTCAAAAAGTGAATTAAATGCAAGTATCAAAAGTGGTCCAAGGAAGGAACAGTGGTAAACCGGTGACAGGGTCATGATGCCCGTGTGGTTCAATCCAACAGACGAGTTACTGTAGCTCAAATTGCTAAAGAAGTAAATGCTAGTTCTGATAGAAAGGTGTCAGAATACACAGGGCATCTCAGTTTGTTGGCTGCATAGCCGCAGACCAGTGAGGGTGCCCAAATTCCCCAGGTCACAATCAAATCAAGCCTCTGTGGGATGTGCTAGACAAACAAGTCCAATCCATGGAGGCCCCACCTCACAACTTACAGGTGTTAAAGGTTCTGCTGCTAACATCTTGGTGCCAGATACCACAGCACACCTTCAGGGGTCTAGTGGAGTCCATGCCTCGACAGGTCAGGGCTGTATTTAATGTTATGCCTGATCAGTGTATAATTCCATCCATATGTCATCCACATATTTATAACTCTGTTTGGTATGTGTGTTCATTATATTCTGCTCAGCAAAGCTTTGGCGTTATCTGGCGTCACTGAAAGTAACTGCACAAGTTTAACCTGAAATAGTTCAACCAATAGATTTCCCCCTATCTTCACCTCATCACATAGCATTTAAAAGCCTCTGGGGGTTTCTCTTCACTCCTCACCAGATCGTCCATTGAGGCTATTCCCCACAGAGATCAGCTCTCTTCATTCCTGAAAACCAAACATACTTATTTTTTCTTGTACGCCAAGCTTCTTCCCCTCACCTGGATCTCCTGTTCCATGCTTCCATACTCCCTTTCAGTCTCCATTGTTCCCACACTTCCTTCGTTGCACCTCCTATGTTATTCCTGCCCTAAGTCTTTTGATTTTGTTGTTCTTAATGAACCTTTTAAAATCGACCTTTGAGTCCTTAATGTGGTGTTCGCTTTGTGGTTCCAAAAAAACCTCTTATTGGCTTATTGCCACTCCTAACTATGTTAAATTTCATACACATAAATGTTAAACATCTCCATCTATTACTGCATTTATCAATTCACATGTCCCATCATTCACACATTTTTAACTATATCTAATACATCGTGTTTTTTTTTTTTTTTTTTACTTTTTTCCAGCTACCCACATTATGCAATCTGGTCCCACTGTGGCTTACAAAATAACATAACATAAAGCTTTCACAAGAGGGCGGTCACGTAAAAGTTTTGTGTTTTTGTGCCAGTTAAAACTTTTTTTTTTTGTTTTTTTTTTATTATTATTCTCCGGGACAGATATGGTTTTAGGTACCATTTATTTACTTTTGAGCAGTTCTTTTGATCTTACAGGGAACCAGAACTGGAAAATACTCTCTTGAGTAAAATGTTTCTATATACCTGTACTATAAATATGGATTAAGCAGGAATGCTACTGCAATATGCTAATCTTCTCTGCACAGACACATTGTCAATGAGTTTATATTTTACTGGATGGATGACTACTGAAAGGATTCTGAAAGCGAACTTCTGTTTCCACACAAGGACTAAATAATTGTGTTGATGCAGACCATATCATGAGTGTAACATTGGGATTATCTTGATGGTAACTCCTTCTGGTAAGGCTGCTAAATCTTTGAAAAACCAAAGGCCATCAGCTTACTTTGGTCAACCAACTTAGAAAACCTTGGATTTTACCTGAAAAAAGGACATTTGTAAATGTTGTGGTGATAGTGGGGAGCCTGTCTTGACAGACGCTCAACTGATCAAAAACGTCCTGGGCAGTGTGTCCACTCCACAGGTGAGTCACTGCACTACACTGATGGGCAACTTCCCTTTTAAATCAATCTTATCTGTGTCTACTCCAGCAGGACGGCGCGCTGGCCAGTCGCCCCACCCATTCAGTGCAGGCACATCTCCCTGATCTACAATGCTATGACAGGTGGCCATTTGCCCAGACTGTAGCAACCAATCAAATTAGCAAAAAACAAGTTTTATAAGTAACATCTGTGTCAATATGTGAAAAACAGATTTCATAAGTGGGTCAGAGTGACCCTTACCTCACAGACAAATGAGCAAGCAGGTTAGGATTAGGTGACAGACAATGCAGTCCTCATTCTAATACATTAATCTAATACATCTATCCATTCATCCACCCATCCGTAATGGCTTCCTTCCAAAATGTTATTTATATGGTCATTTTTCCAATCATAACCCATTTTTATTACCAACAGAGCCCAACACACAGTCATCATATTTGTAATCATGTAGTTATACTGTTAGAACAGCAAGAGATCTTAAAGAAATCATGGCGTTCAGATCGTCTACTCCACTGCTATGAATTTAAGAGAAAAAAAAAACTGAGCACATGGGAAGAAACTCATCACACACATCACACACATACAAATAAGTAACTGTCTAGTTTATTACAGAGAAGACGAGTTCAAGCAGAACCAAGTCAATGGTTAGGGGTGTTGGGGTTGTTTAACATTCAGAGGGGAAACAGAACCTGTTGGAACAGGTTGTGTGGTTAAATACTACACTTAAAAATATTACACTTACCTGTGAGAAACAGGAGGATGATCAGCAACTTCTTCATCACCTCTTTGTTACTAGAGAATTGAAGAACTGTAGTTCTCCTGGCAGTTCCACCTGAAATAAGTATCTTTTTTACTTTTTTTTATCAGCTAGGAAGGGAAGCTTAAAGAGGGTGAATCTTTAGTTCAGGTTGATTTGCTGACTAAAGTAAAGAAAACACAGACGTTCATCTGCCTCTTTATTTTCTTACTTTATTAACTTTATTTGCTAGGTTAATAAGTTGCTTTGGTGATTTGTTTAAACACTTTGCATTGTGGCTTTTTCGCAAGGCAGAAAATCTTAAAACTCTGGTTCTCAAAAGATGGTATACCGGCACTGTTGGTACTTCAACTGCTTCCAGGTGGGTCTCAAAATTCCTTGGAGAATTTGCCAATTTTTTTTGAAAAAGTAGAGACAGTCAAAATAAGACAATGGTAATATAAGTAACTTTATTCTGAACAGGTGAGGTCATCAAGAGTGAATTTAAAAGGAGCGTCCACCACAGACTAAGTCTTTACAAGCAAGGATGGTTCATGGTTCACCACTTTGAGCCAAACCTTTTCTGTGAATCGTTAGTCAGTTCAAAGACAATGTTTCTCAGTGCAAGTTGCAAACAATTTAGGTCTTTCACCATCTACAGGTCAATACTGTCTTTGGCCTTGTTTAGCGGCCCAACAGTAGCAACTCGGTAGTAATGGGGCTTAATTTAGTGACCTTCTGAACACTAGTTCAGTACCTTTGCCAATTACCATTGCTCATAAAATTTACCAGGTAGAAAGAAGTAAAGAAGTAACAGGTAGGGGTGTTCCAGTAATTTTGATGGTTTAAGCCCCAACATTCCAGTAAGGTTGATGGTTTAAGCCCCAACACTTAATAAATAAAAGAATTATACAACGATGTCTGTGATAAATGGGTCAAAAGAGATGAGTTAATGCCATGTAATGGAAGTAGTGCAGTGTTTATGTAGTGTTTATAAAGAATGTTAAAATTGAGCCTCTTATATATTGGTCCTTTCTATGTTCCAAGAGACACACTAATACAACAAATATGTTACATATTTGAACATAGAACATAATGTTAAGTGCTTTTACATTGATTATTTTTTTTGTGAGAGCAGGAGTACGTGTACCACAAATGCGTACAGGTAAGATCACTGATGACAATTACAAAGAAATGCTATAGCATGTATAATATTTTCCATGAAGCCACTGGTTGGTAGCATAGTGGCATGCTTTTGTATGTGCATGCATTTGCGAGTGTGAGTGAACTTGTGAGAATGTGTATGCAGTTATTCTCCTATAAGAAGGTGGAAGTTTTGGTTACATTTTTTAATTCATTAATAATCAGAATAGGTGCTGAATTATTTATCAGTCTGACTAATGTCTACATTCCAGAATAGTTCAGTACAAAATATGCAGCCAGCTACATATTCAGTAAAAAAAAAAATCAAATTGTCATCAACTTAACTCGGTGGCTGGCAGGAGGGTGGGTAAAGGCTGGTTTTATGAGTTTTGTTTGAAATCCGATGTCATGCTGAAAATGTTGACATGAATGATACAACTTTTTATGCAATTTATGCATGTGTTGGTCAAAAAGCTACTGTGTGTTGGTGACTTATATACAGTTTATATATAAAGAGTGCTTAATGAAGTTTTAAAAATGCATCATATTCAAGTGTTTTTGTTTCTTTAGCCAATTAAAAATTTAATTGAATGCACAGTATTTTAATTACATGTACCAAACTAAAATGACTGGTAAATTGGTAGATTGGTAAGGAGTAACAATTTACTTTTAAGTAAAACAAATAATTGAGTCGGAAAATTTGGAAACTTTAAGTTGACTTAAGTTCAAGTTAACCATAAATTTAAGCTGCATTAATGCAAACTATTGATTTGAAAACTGGCTGAAAGAAATTGTGTTAATCTAACTTTTAAACTTAATAAAACTTAATTCATTTACATGTTACCAACTGAAGTAAGTTTTTTAAGTTGGTCCAACAATTCTTTAATAAATGTATCACAGTAATGTGGTGGAGTAAAAGTAAAAGTTGCTGAAAAATTTTACACTCGAATAAAGTACAGATACTTCAAAAAATATTTAAGTATTATTAATTCAAGTATTTTTATTATACTTAAATATTTAAGTATTATATATATTCATTGTCTGAAGCTGCATGAGCGACGGACGTCTATAAAAAGCAGCTTGTTACAGCGTCTCTCGCTTACGGTCACACCACCCTGAGAACACCCGATCTCGGAAGCTAAGCAGCGTCGGGCCTAGTTAGTACTTCGATGGGAGACCGCCTGGGAGTACCAGGTGCTGGAAGCTTTAATACTGTAAATATTAATGAATGACTTTTAACTGCGCAAATTTTCAAACGTTTCCTTGGATTGCATTTATTACTAGCTTAAAAAACTAATTTAAATCTTTACCATTTTACTGACTTCATAATTTCATAAATTCATATGTGGAGTTCATCATTCCCATCTAGTGGTGCAAGAAATACATTACATCTTGTTGAATAGATACAGATTTGTGACTTTATTATTATTATTTTATTTTTATAATTATTAATTGTTGTTGTGTTTGTTGTTATTTTTTGAAACTCCTCATGTTTTAAAGTGTAAAAGCATAAACAGCACTGTCTATAAAGATGAATCCTCTTGTGCTTATAGACTAGTTGGTTTGCAGTGTTATTTTTAAGCTTCTACTGGTGTGAATATGTGAAAACAAAACAAAACATGACATTAGAGAAACTGCTTGGAAGAACGTCTAGGACTGACTGTAGTCCTCTCTAAAGCTACCTGAGCAGTGTTGGCCCAGCTAACACAGAACGTTCCCGTAACGTTAGATTTTGGTTCCCCTATGGTTATTTTTAGGGAACCATCCCATAACGTTATGGTAACGTTCTATTTTCGTAAAAAAATCAGCGCTGTTCCCGGAACGTTCCGGGAACTATGAAACCTAACGTTCTCTCATGGTTTTATGAAAACTAACAGAGAACGTTATCTAAAAGTTCCCTTAAGGTTTTCTTTCTTATGTGTTTAAAGTAACGTTCCAGTAACGTTCCCGGAAGGTTTTCTTAAGATCTTTAAAGTTTTTTAGTAGGAACTTACCAAAAAGCAGCCTTTCCCAGCTAGCACAATCATCTGGCCCAGTTCCCACTTTTCTATCGGCACAGTCGGCCGAGTGTCAGCATCGGCCAGAATCAGTGTAGCCAGATCCGGCCCAGTTGTTACCACAGCTGGGTTTGGCTGGTGCTTGTAGAAACGCGTGCGCGCCGACGCTGGTTGTCCAGCTGTGGCCCAGCGTCCAGTCTCTGATTCAGCGCCGGCGGAACGAGCGTCACCATAGCAACAGTGCGACGCGAGCCGTTGAAAAAGAGGAATCGTTCGTTCGTGTGAGGTAAATAAACGTTTAATCTTAACAACTTTTTACTAAGCAAAAAGTAAGCAGAAAGTCTTTTAATGAGTTTTATATTAAGATAGAGAGTAATTTGGAAATGAAACTGTTAGGTAATGTTATCTAGTGAGTTTCAGGTTAACTGGTAGTCTGAACTGAAACACTTCAGGTAACGTTAGCTAAAAGGCTAACAGTTTCTAGCATTAGACAACAGCTGCAAAATAATTAAAGTTCATTGAATACTGTGGATAATGTAAACTTAAAAGCTACAATAAGCAACAAGAACAACAACAACAATAATAGTAATACAATAATAAGCAACAGACGACCTACCATCTCTGACTACATCCACAAGGTGGACCAACAAAGCAGGTGTGTATAATTTAAGAGTGGACAGTGAGTGGACACGGTATTTGAAAACTCCAGCAGCGATGCTGTCTGATCCACTCATACCAGCACAACACAAACTAGGCACACCACCACCACGTCAGTGTCACTGCAGTGCTGAGAATGATCCACCACCTAAATAATACCTGCTCTGAGGTGGTCATGTGGAGGTCCTGACTATTGAAGAATAAGGTAAAAGGGGGCTAACAAAGTATGCAGAGTAACTGATGGACGACAGTGGAACTGTAGAGCTACAAAGTGCACCTATAGATAGATAACTTTATTAATCCCATAGGGAAAGTCAGTAAATGGTTAGTAAACTATATGGTTAGTGGAGCTGATAGAAAAAGAGTATACATACAAGGAGGTGGTTTTAATGTTATGGCTGATCGTATATAATTTTATAACCCAAAGATTGTCCCTTGTATTTTTTGTAGATATTCAAGTGTCCACCACCATCACTGAGCCACATTTGCTTATTCACCTCTCATACATGAGTAAAAACTATGAACACTACTCTGCAGCATCTAACAGCCGGTGTAGATCATCAGCCAAGGTCACAAGATCCAGCAAGAAGGTTCTGGGTTCGATCCCCAGGTGGGGCGGTCTGGGTCATTTCTGTGTTGTTTGCATGTTCTCCCCATGTCCGCGTAGGTTTCATCCGGGTGCTCCGGCTCCCTCCCACAGTCCAAAGACATGCAAGTGAGGTGAATTGGAGACACTAAATTGTTCATGACTGTGTTTGATATAACCTTGAGAACTGATGAATCTTGTGTTATGAGTAACTACCGTTCCTGTCATGAATGTAACCAAAGTGTAAAAACATGAGGTTAAAATCCTAATAAACAAACAAACAGTACTTCTTTATATTGTATATATATATACAGTGTATCACAAAAGTGAGTACACCCCTCACATTTCTGCAAATATTTCATTATAGCTTTTCATGGGACAACACTATAGACATGAAACTTGGATATAACTTAGAGTAGTCAGTGTACAGCTTGTATAGCAGTGTAGATTTACTGTCTTCTGAAAATAACTCAACACACAGCCATTAATGTCTAAATAGCTGCAACATAAGTGAGTACACCCCACAGTGAACATGTCCAAATTGTGCCCAAATGTGTCGTTGTCCCTCCCTGGTGTCATGTGTCAAGGTCCCAGGTGTAAATGGGGAGCAGGGCTGTTAAATTTGGTGTTTTGGGTACAATTCTCTCATACTGGCCACTGGATATTCAACATGGCACCTCATGGCAAAGAACTCTCTGAGGATGTGAGAAATAGAATTGTTGCTCTCCACAAAGATGGCCTGGGCTATAAGAAGATTGCTAACACCCTGAAACTGAGCTACAGCATGGTGGCCAAAATCATACAGCGGTTTTCCAGGACATGTTCCACTCTGAACAGGTTTTGCCAGGGTCGACCAAAGAAGTTGAGTCCACGTGTTCGGCGTCATATCCAGAGGTTGGCTTTAAAAAATAGACACATGAGTGCTGCCAGCATTGCTGCAGAGGTTGAAGACGTGGGAGGTCAGCCTGTCAGTGCTCAGACCATACGCCGCACACTGCATCAACTCGGTCTGCATGGTCGTCATCCCAGAAGGAAGCTGACGCACAAGAAAGCCCGCAAACAGTTTGCTGAAGACAAGCAGTCCAAGAACATGGATTACTGGAATGCCCTGTGGTCTGACGAGACCAAGATAAACTTGTTTGGCTCAGATGGTGTCCAGCATGTGTGGCGGCGCCCTGGTGAGAAGTACCAAGACAACTGTATCTTGCCTACAGTCACGCATGGTGGTGGTAGCATCATGGTCTTGGGCTGCATGAGTGTTGCTGGCACTGGGGAGCTGCAGTTCATTGAGGGAAACATGAATTCCAACATGTACTGTGACATTCTGAAACAGAGCATGATCCCCTCCCTTCGAAAACTGGGCCTCATGGCAGTTTTCCAACAGGATAACGACCCCAAACACAACCTCCAAGATGACAACTGCCTTGCTGAGGAAGCTGAAGGTAAAGGTGATGGACTAAACCCAATTGAGCACCTGTGGCGCATCCTCAAGTGGAAGGTGGAGGAGTTCAAGGTGTCTAACATCCACCAGCTCCGTCATGTCATCATGGAGGAGTGGAAGAGGATTCCAGTAGCAACCTGTGCAGCTCTGGTGAATTCCATGCCCAGGAGGGTTAAGGCAGTGCTGGATAATAATGGTGGTCACACAAAATATTGACACTTTGGGCACAATTTGGACATGTTCACTGTGGGGTGTACTCACTTATGTTGCCAGCCATTTAGACATTAATGGCTGTGTGTTGAGTTATTTTCAGAAGACAGTAAATCTACACTGCTATACAAGTTGTACACTAACTACTCTAAGTTACAGTGCCTTGCAAAAGTATTCAGCCCCCTTGAACTTTTCAACCTTTTGCCACATTTCAGGCTTCAAACATAACGATATGAAATTGTAATTTTTTGTGAAGAATCAACAACAAGTGGGACACAATCGTGAAGTGGAACGAAATTTATTGGATATTTTAAACTTTTTTTAGAAATAAAAAACTAAAAAGTGGGGCGTGCAATATTATTCAGCCCCTTTACTTTCAGTGCAGCAAACTCACTCCAGAAGTTCAGTGAGGATCTCTGAATGATCCAATGTTGACCTAAATGACTGATGGTGATAAATAGAATCCACCTGTGTGTAATCAAGTCTCCGTATAAATGCACCTGCTCTGTGACAGTCTCAGAGTTCTGTTTAAAGCGCAGAGAGCATCATGAAGACCAAGGAACACACCAGGCAGGTCCGAGATACTGTTGTGGAGAAGTTTAAAGCCGGATTTGGATACAAAAAGATTTCCCAAGCTTTAAACACCTCAAGGAGCACTGTGCAAGCGATCATATTGAAATGGAAGGAGTATCAGACCACTGCAAATCTACCAAGACCCGGCCGTCCCTCTAAACTTTCAGCTCAAACAAGGAGAAGACTGATCAGAGATGCAGACAAGAGGCCCATGATCACTCTGAATGAACTGCAGAGATCTACAGCTGAGGTGGGAGACTCTGTCCATAGGACACAATCAGTCGTACACTGCACAAATCTGGCCTTTATAGAAGAGTGGCAAGAAGACAGCCATTTCTCAAAGATATCTATAAAAAGTCACCTGGGAGACACACCAAACATGTGGAAGAAGGTGCTCTGGTCAGATGAAACCAAAATAGAACTTTTTGGCCACAATGCAAAACGTTATGTTTGGCGTAAAAGCAACACAGCTCATCACCCTGAACACACCATCCCCACTGTCAAACATGGTGGTGGCAGCATCATGGTTTGGGCCTGCTTTTCTTCAGCAGGGACAGGGAAGATGGTTAAAATTGATGGGAAGATGGATGGAGCCAAATACAGGACCATTCTGGAAGAAAACCTGTTGCAGTCTGCAAAAGACCTGAGACTGGGACGGAGATTTATCTTCCAACAAGACAATGAACCAAAACATAAAGCAAAATCTACAATGGAATGGTTCAAAAATAAACGTATCCAGGTGTTAGAATGGCCAAGTCAAAGTCCAGACCTGAATCCCATCGAGAATCTGTGGAAAGAGCTGAAAACTGCTGTTCACAAACGCTCTCCATCCAACCTCACTGAGCTCGAGCTGTTTTGCAAGGAAGAATGGGCAAAAATTTCTGTCTCTCGATGTGCAAAACTGATAGAGACATACCCCAAGCGACTTGCAGCTGTAATCGCAGCAAAAGGTGGCGCTACAAAGTATTAACGCAAGGGGGCTGAATAATATTGCACGCCCCACTTTTCAGTTTTTTATTTCTAAAAAAAGTTTAAAATATCCAATAAATTTCGTTCCACTTCACGATTGTGTCCCACTTGTTGTTGATTCTTCACAAAAAATTACAATTTCATATCGTTATGTTTGAAGCCTGAAATGTGGCAAAAGGTTGAAAAGTTCAAGGGGGCTGAATACTTTTGCAAGGCACTGTATATCCAAGTTTTATTTCTATAGTGTTGTCCCATGAAAAGATATAATAAAATATTTGCAGAAATGTGAGGGGTGTACTCACTTTCGTGATACACTGTTTATATGGGAATATGAGTTTTTTAGCCATATCGCCCAGCCCTACTGGAAGTGATGCTTAATTTAATGGACATTTAGTAACATTTGTACCTTAAATTTCCTGAGTGTCTGCAAAACAAAAGTGTTCTTTTGTATCGCGAGTGACATTTTTTAAAGGCCATATTGCCCACCCCTAGTGTTGTGTGCATACTGCACACTTCTGTACTGAAAGCGCTGCGTACTTCCTCCAATCTAGTACAGACTCTGTTAGTATGCAACTCTGGATGCAGCTAATGTTTCTCTCCAGTGTGAATGCCCTGGTGTCTTTTAAGAGCACTCTTTGTATTAAAGCTCTTCCCACATTGTGAGCACTGATACGGTTTCTCTCCACTGTGAATGCGCTGGTGGATTTTGAGCTCACTCTGTCTAGTAAAACTCTTTTCACATTGTGAGCACTGATACGGTTTCTCTCCAGTGTGAATGCGCTGGTGGATTTTGATATGACTCTTTTGATTAAAACTCTTCCCACACTGTGAGCACTGATATGGTTTCTCTCCAGTGTGAATGCGCTGGTGTATTTTAACCACACTCTTTGTATTAAAACTCTTTCCACACTGTGAACACTGATACGGTTTCTCTCTAGTGTGAATGCGCTGGTGGGTTATGAGATCACTCTTTGTAATAAAACCCTTACCACACTGTGAGCACTGAAATGTTTTCTCTCCAGTGTGAATGTGCTGGTGTCTTTTGAGATTACTCTGTTGATTAAAACTCTTTCCACACTGTGAACACTGATATGGTTTCTCTCCAGAGTGAATGTGCTGGTGTTTTTTCAAATCACTCTTTGTATTAAAACCCCTCCCACACTGTGAGCACTGATATGGTTTCTCTCCACTGTGAATGTGCTGGTGTGTTTTGAAATGAGTCTGTTGATTAAAACTTTTCCCACAGAGTGAGCACTGATACGGTTTCTCTCCAGTGTGAATGCGCTGGTGTATTTTGAGCTCACACTTTGTATTAAAACTCTTTCCACATTGTGAGCACTGATATGGTTTCTCTCCAGTGTGAATGCGCTGGTGTGTTTTGAGCTTACTCTGTGTATTAAAACGCTTCCCACACTGTGAGCACTGATATGGTTTTTCGCCAGTGTGAATGCGCTGGTGTTTTTTTAGATCACTCTGTCCATTAAAACGCTTCCCACACTGTGAGCACTGATATGGTTTCTCTCCAGTGTGAATGCGCTGGTGTATTTTGAGCTCACTCTGTCTAATAAAACTCTTCCCACATTGTGAGCACTGATACGGTTGCTCTCCAGTGTGAATGCGCTGGTGTTTTTTAAGATCACCCTGTGTAATAAAACTCTTTTCACACTGTGAGCACTGATATGGTTTCTCTCCTGTGTGAATGCGCTGGTGTATTTTGAGATGACACTGGAACTTGAAGCTCTTCCCACACTGTGAGCAGACGTTTCCTTCTTCCTGTGTGGGACTGAGAGAGGTGTTAATGCTGACAGTACCAGCGGACGTTTCCTGATTACTGGAGCTTCTGGTGGGCGTCAGATCCTCATGTTCAGTCTTAATCTTCACCAGAGTCTCATATTTATCATGGTTGCAGCTCTTGATGTGATTGTGGAGCTGATTTTGGGTTGTAGAGGAACGTGGACACGAGGAGCAGCAGAAATCCTTGTTCAGTTCTGAAGCACAAAATAATTAAATACATTTATAACATTATAAATAATCAATACATTTATAACATTATAAATAATCAAATACATTTATAACATTATAAATAATCAAATACGTTTATAACATTATAAATAATCAAATACATTTATAACATTATAAATAATCAAATACATTTATAACATTATAAATAATCATGTACATTTATAACATTATAAATAATCAAATACATTTATAACATTATAAATAATCAAATACATTTATAACATTATAAATAATAAATACTGTTAGTAATTGTTAAACTGAGATCTGATGCTAAAGTCCTGTAACGTGATTCATGCTGCATTCATCATTTCCTGCTCACACTGATGTGCATGAGCACAATACAAGCTTTCACTGTATGATGCTTCATCCCAGGTTCCTCTGATTCTATTCAATCAACATCTTATTTTACTCAAGATAAAAAATATCTTACTGAGTTCATCTTTATCTTCAGGTTCTTCCTTCTTCACAGGCTTCATCTGGAAACCTCCACACTGTTGGTCCTCTGGGGTGAGGTGTTCCTCAGAGGTGACGTGTTCCACAGGGATCGAGGTTCCTTCACCTGAAATTCATCAATATGTGAAGAAGAAACTCAACAACTGGAGGAAACCGAAGGTTGTGGGTTTAGTTACCACAAATAAATACTACTTAGATTTAATCCAGACTGGAAGTATCAGCACTTCTACACAGGACAGTACGGTACAGTACAGGTTCTAATCCCACTATCCACATTCTCTTATTATTTCTACTATACTAACCACACTGTACTGTACTAACATGGCAAATTGCTCCACATTTACTTACAGAAGTAACTTCCATCTTCTTCCTCCTCCTTTTTTATTAGTTTCTCTTGGAATCCTTCATTTTGTAGATCTGTGGGGGTGACGTGTCCCTCTTCTGCTGACTGCATTATTAAAAGATCTGACAGGCAGACAGACAGATAGACAAATGTACTTTATTCCCTATTAAAGAGAAATCCAGGAATACTCTTTCAGACTGTTTTAACTGTTTATTTTTAATGCTGTGAGGCTGTAAACAGAGTGAAAATGTTGAAACTATTGTGGGACTGAGCAGCATCAGACAGAAAAGACTTCTAATAGAACTTTTTGGGTTGGTTTCACAGACAGGGATTAAGCCTAGTCCTAGACTACACAGCATTTTGAATGGAGATTCTCTATTTAAAGCTAAATGTAGTCCTGGACTATAAGCCTTAATCCCTGTCTGGGAAACAACCCTTTGAGTTTGGTGGAAGTGGTTTTGTGGCCCAAAGTGAAATGATGAAGTCTGATGTTCTTTACATCTAGTTTCTCATCCACTCCCAATAACAGTGCTGTACTAATACTTTTAACTTTTACTATAAACCTGTAAAACAACCTGTAAACAAAGCTACAAGAACTCGCTGTTTCTATCAAACATTACAAACTGTAAACAAAGCTGAAAATGTGACGCGTTTATATCAAAATGTGAGATTTAATAATGAATAAACTCTGAATCCGTTACAATCCACTGATTCATCGGTTCAATGAATCGGTTCATCAGTACTGAATCATGTGTGATGCTAACAGTTAGCGGAGCAGCTAATAGTTTGTTTATTTAAATAAAACTGGAGTTAAAGCTCCTCAAATCCTCACAATGATGTTTTATTATGAACTCTAGTTTTATTATTAATTAGAATGTGGTAATAATTAAATATAAGGGTTATAATTAAATACATATTTTACTTACAGATGAGGCTCTACAGTACAAACACAGCAGCTTCTTGTTCTTCTTATGATGTTTAATGGCGGTTGGCAGAACAACTTAAGACGCACCAGCGTCACCAACTGGACTGGAGTTGAACAGCAGCTTAGCAGTAAAACATCTCCATTAGCCCTGTATCTCTCAGCTACAGTGTTGGGGGGAACGCGGTACAGTCACGTGATTACTTTTTATCTGTAACGAAGTAATGTAACGCGTTACAGTTACATATTTGTAATGACATTACAGTTACTGAACGAACCGATTCTATTGAACGACTCTTCAAAATGAACTAAAGGAACCGAGTCGCTCCTCTAGTATAAGGATAAATAATTAAGGAATAAACTTGTTTAATGATGTTAAATCTGATTGGTTCATGGCGTGTATGTTTTAAAGCAGAAACAAACACAAACACATCTCTGCACAAGAGAGGATTTTTCTGAAACTAAATAAATAAAGTAAATAAATGGAATTTGTTTGTAGATGTGATTCCAGTATACAGTATTTGTTTGGGTTCACATCACATCTACAAACAAAAACAAATTTACAACAAAAACAAATTTACAAGAGCTGAAACACTTTTACCAATGCCGAAACAAATTTACAAATGGCAGATCTGACGGAAAGGGTAGGAACAATACACAGGATGTGCTCGTTGCTTACATGCTGTCAATCAAACTGTTTCTCGGGGGTGAAGTGAACGGAGTTTGTGATGGTAACGCTAAACAATGTTTTGTCTAGTTTGTGGAAATCATTTTATCCAGTTGACCCGCTTTTGTTTGTCTTGTGGGAAGTTTTTAGATTGTTTGTGCAGACGTTTAGACGTGGCCTGTGCATCTCTATCTAGCGTCGGCTCTTCTAAACATCTAAGGACTAACCACAAAAAACACCAAATTGGCCAACTGGCTGAAATAATTAACACAAAATAAACAAAACATTGTTTATTAGGGACGGAACATTTGATACCGAGGCTTTGAAGCTTGTTTCACTTTTGTAACGGAGTATCGGAGCTTGTATTAAACCAGCAGGAATGTGTGGGACTGATTTAAAGCTTTGGTGTTTTTATCTCACTGACTATATAAGAGACAGTCAAACTAACCAACCGTCCCATAAAATACAAAATTGTTCTTTGTTTGGAGACTAAACGCCGCGTTCCGTATTGAACTGATACAGGACACGCTTTGTTGCGTATTTTTATCAATGGAAGACGGGTGATGTGTGTAAAACAGAAGGAAACTGCTGCTATCATGGGAATTAGAAAGCGTTTGGTTATTATATTAAGTCGTGTTCACTTATAGTCTTACTAACAGTGTGTGTGTGCAGGTTTAGCAGTATAACCTGTTTAATACGCCGCTGTATGAGTAGCGCAGTGTTTTGCCTAAAATATGGTTCTGATTTATTATAAAGAATGAAAATAATAAATGTTAAACACCCTAAATAAAAAATTTTGATAATGTTCTCATGACGGTGTAAGACCCGTTATATTTTTTATAGGTGCAACCCTAACCACCCCCCCTCCTCCCCCGCTCAGGTATTTTCAGCAGAATCAGGAAAAAGCTTCAAAAGCTTTAATGAGGCTTCATCTGCACATCACTATTGTTTAGCGTTACCATCACAAACTCTGTTCACTTTACCCCCGAGAAACAGTTTGATTGACAGCATGTACTCAACGAGCACTTCCTGTGTGTGGTACCTACCCTTTCTGTCAGATCTGCTGTTTGTGAATTTGTTTTTGTTTTTGGTAAAAGTGTTTCAGCTCTTGTAAATTTGTTTTTGTTTTTGGTAAAAGTGTTTCAGCTCTTGTAAATTTGTTTTTGGTAAAAGTGTTTCAGCTCTTGTAAATTTGTTTTTGTTTTTGGTAAAAGTGTTTCAGCTCTTGTAAATTAGTTTTTGTTTTAAATTTGTTTTTTTGTTTTTTTTGTAATTTTGTTTTCTAAAATGTTAATTTGTTTTGCACTTCTCGGCCACCGTAGTGTGTGTATTATTTAAAACTAAACTGAATAATAATTGGTTACCTTCAAATAATTGTGCAGCATGTGTTCCTGATTTACATTCAGTGTTAGCATGTAAAGAAGGACCCACCGTGACACTGACCAGGTGCTAAAAATTAAAAACTGTACGCTGTGGTTCTCTCTCTCTCTCTCTCTCTCTCTCTCTCTCTCTCTCAGTTCAGCAGAAGTGAAACTGATCTGATCCTGTTCTGTTCGAGTGTGGATCTGTTCCGTGTCTGTGTTTGTAGTTTTGTTGATAATTGAAGTTGATGAACGCAGGTGAGTTTATACATTTCCACACTTCTGTACATTACTGTGTATTGTTACTTTATGTAGTTCAGATTGTTGATTTGATTTAAACACACTTGTTTTGAACAGAACACTCACGAACTAAACCAGGAAGTCTTGGACATTCGCCTGACATTCGAGTTTCTTTCGGCTCGTTCTCAGCTAATAAACATCCAAAAATGAGTGAAACTGCATTAACTGATTCTGCAGTAAACAAGGAACAAACTACAATCAAATATGTTTAAAACGTTTTTTCTGTACATCTTTATTTTCTGTTATTTTGTAAATGTGAGGTTCATCTGCGTTGAAATGGTAAGGAAGTGCTAAGGGAGCGTCTACAAAGTGCTTGAAGCCGAGGTGTAGTTATTACCCAGTGGCATGTACCATTCAATACAACTGTATAAAGTCCTACAGTATGTGTACAGTCAAAATATATAGTCAATATAAAATCAATCATTTTAATATAATAAACGATGCAATAGTTACCTAGTGACATGTACCACCCACTACACGTAAATTACAGAAACAAACCCTACAGTATGGGTACTGTAATAAAGAATTAAAAGTAAAAAAAAAATCATAATTTTTTAATATATCCAAGGATGTAGTAGTTAACTAGTCACCTGTACTAGTTACTACAACCACAATACAAATATAAAAGTCCCACAGCATGGGTACAGTAACGAATCATAAAATGACACCCAAGGACACTGTACAATAAAAATAAAGAAAATCTAAGCAAAATTATGAATAAAATACACATTTACAAACATGGAAAACACCAAACATGTGGCACAGTTCTGGGTCACCCAAAAGCCAGCTGGAAAAGATGATTTTGAGACGGGTTTTGAACACAGCTGCAGATGAGGAGGCACGTAGCTCAAGAGGGAGAATATTCCACAACTTGGGGCCAGGGCCGAGCTGGAGAATATGATGTTAGCAGACTTCCAAGATATGAAGGTGCGAGGCTGTGTAGAGATCTAAAAACCAGAACAACAGTTTATATTGTATTCTGTATTGTACTGGAAGCCAATGTAGGTGTTTTAAACTTGGGGTGATGTGCTCCCAAGGTCTAGTATTGGTTAAAATCCTTGCAGCTGAATTTTGTACATACTGCAGCTTGTTCAAAACCCTAGCACGGAGTCAGTGAAGTACAGCATTGCAGTAGTCAATTCTAGAAGTTACAAAAGCATGGATAATAGTCTCCACAGCAGCATACGAAAGAAAGGAGCGGATCCTGGCAATGTTCTTAAGATGGAAAAAGGCTACCTTACAAGTATTTTTTATATGGAGCTCAAAACGACAGAGTGGAATCAAAGATCACTCTCAGATTTCTAATCTGGCTAGATGATGAAACTGTGAAATCCGGAACAGAAACAGTGATGGTATTAAGCTTCTTAAAAGTAGCTGGAGAGGCAATCAATATGGCCTCTGACTTGTCACTATTTAAACTCAGAAAGTTTTCTTTCATCCAGGACCTCACATCAGCTAAACAGTCCATCAAAACCAAGGGTGGTTGACTGTGTGATGGTTTAGTATATGTATAGATCTGCACATCATCCGTGACGAAACCTGACTGAGCATATCTACCAGGACAGAAGGACTAATATTTTTTACATTTCTAAAAGTGAACTGGCATGATTCACGATGCCCTTGCTGATGACACGGTAAAAAAATAAATAAAAGAAAACAGCCTTATGATCAGAAATGAACAGATCAATGCCACGCATATTAGTTGGAGAAATACCAGATGAACAAACAATATCCAAGATATGACCTTTGTTATGTGTAGGAAAGTCTACATTCAGAGTGATATCAAAGCACTGGAGCAGATTTAAGAATTCAGTGGTAAATGAGCAGTTACCAGAATCAACATGAATATTAAAATCACCAAGCAGTAGCAAATCAGAATAATTAGGACTGAGTGAGGTGAGTAATTCAGAAAGCTCAGAAATAAAAACAGGAGGTATTTTAGGTGGTCACTAGATAAGCACTATTAGTAAAGGTCTAGCAGCAGAAATGAGTACAGCTAAGCATTCAAAAGATGACATTTGAGGTACAGGAACCGTTTTTACTCTGAACTTTGATTGATAAACCACAGCAAGTGCTCCACCACGGCCAGTTAAGCATGGTGTGTCCAGATATTTATAGTGGGAAGAGTTTGGTTCAGAGCAAAATAGTCATTAGGCTGTTGCCAGGTTTCAGTTAAACACAGCACATCAATGTTATGTTCCAGAATAACATCTGCGATATACGCTCCCTTGTTATTAAGAGAGCGAACATTATACAGAGCACATTTTACATTTATATCAGCGCTCAGTTGGAGTAGATTGATTTTTGGTACATAGAGTAGATTCCGACCGTAGTTTCCGTTGTTCTGGTGGGAGGAGCCTAGCATCACCTTGGCAACCTCACAGCGTTGCAGAGACCAGAATGAGGAAATGTTGTTGTTAGCATGCTGTTGGTCAACAAAAGTCCGACTTGAGCCTCGGTGGGAATATTTAGGCCTTTGCAAAATACCAAGGTCGTGGTGGAGCAGTAAAGAATTCGGAGCTTTATACCGTGAATGTCTTAGAGCATAGAGTTCACTGAAAGAGTACTTTATCATCATGATGAGACTGCAGACGTTGTGTGGACCACAAAAGTTGCAGAGATTCCAGCCATCTAATCTCAGCAGCCAAAGGAGCAATCCAAAACAATCCACATTGACAGAGAAAGGAGTTAGACACAATAGCAGATGTTACACAGAGCAGTGGACACAAAACAGTTATTCCACTAACTCTCACTGCTCTGGATACACCGCTTCACACCATAGTAGCATAGTAGCGTTAGCAGAGAGAGAACCCCATAGTACAAGCACAGTAAAAACATCCTGAAGTAAAATCCAATGCATTCAATCCAGTAAAATGTTTTGTGAAATTTTTGAAAACTTATGCGCCAGCATCCACCATCACCATGACAACCAACATGACAACATGATAAAGATTAACAACGATTAAGAAACACAAGTTTTGATAAGACAAAGGTTGTAGTAGTTAACTAGTGACTTGTACTAAATACTACAGGCCCATTTTAACACTAGAAGTCCCAGAGAGGGGTCATTTAGCATTTCTACCTTTGGAACCCAGAGACGGGTCGAATGACCTGAAGGATTTTAGCTAACATCCTATAATCACCGTCTTTTGTTCTGCAAATAAGGCCATTACTGTCGCACCACAGGAGGTTGTTGTTTTCCATTGAGTTTAGCCATTTAGTTTCTAGTTAGTTCTATTCAGTTTATTGTATTTGATAATATAAAGACTATACATATTGTATTTAGTTTAGTTTTATTTGAGCAAAAAAGCACTGAAACAATGAATCATTTTTTATATATTTTAAATAGAGAATTAGAAATTTTAGAGCAAGGTACAGCTGTGAGTAATGACCAGAAGCATTTGTGTCTAAGTCAAGAGGACTGAAATTTCAGTGTGAAAAATATACAAAAGAACAACTGTTATTTGTTTCCATGCTTTTTATTTTTGTTATAAAAATAATAAAAAAAATACAAGGAATAAAACAATTCCACACATATTTACAATAGGCTGCAGTGGGGGGCTGCGTGTGTGTGTGTGAGTGGCATGTCCTTCTTGTGTGACTAGCATTTCAGCACTCACTCAGCAGTCTGTCTGCACTGTCGGAACATACCTGGCACTGCCTGGGTATGTCCCTGGTACATTTGCCACACGTGTATTTGTAGCAGTCAACACATCTCTCAGTTGCACAATTGTTCGTGCATCGATGGTTGACCTGACACTTCGCCCTTTTGCCAGGGCTGGGTGTGGAAGGTTGTTGCCGAAGGAGTTTCTCCTTGCGTGCCTTCTTTTCACTCACATGAGAGTCACCTAACTCTTTTGCAAGCTCAACCAGGAAGTCCACCCGTCTCTCCTGCACCCCAGTGCATGCCTGATAAAGAACATGCGCATTCAGTGCTGCCATGTCAATCATGTTGTAGAACACGGCGACTGGCCATCTCCGTGTTCCTGCACGCACGCTGTACTCCCGCACCATTTGGTCCATTACATCCACACCGCACTTTGTGTGGTTGTATTGTGTGACCGTGTTTGGCTTCCTTTTGTTGGTATCCTCAGTCTCAACCACGCTGTGCATGCTGCTGAGAATGTAGACGGCCTTCTTTCGTTTGGGTGCATACACTGTCAGTGTGGCACCAGTGGTTGAAAACACCTGAGTGGTGAATTCAGTGCGGTCCATCTGTCTAGTGGATTGAGGAATTTCCCGGCGACTCTTGTTGACTGTGCCGAGGATAGTGGTTTTCCGGCTAAGCAGTCGTTGTGCAAGTGACAATGATGTAAAGAAATTGTCCGTGGTTACAGTTCTGCCCTTGTCCATGAATGGTTCCATCAGCCTCATCACTACAGTTTCGGACAGTCTCTCCCTGCTGGGACGACTGGGGTCCTTGCCAAGATATGGGAGGACATTACAGATGTACTTTGATTTCAAGTCGCAAGCCACCCAAAACTTGATGCCAAACTTGTCTGGTTTTGTTGCAATGTATTGCAGAAAACAGCAGCGAGTCTTTGACGGGAAAAGCTGTTCATCAATAGTGATGTGTCGACCAGGGCAGTTGGTGACAAACGATCTCCACACATCGGAGATTGCAGCAAACTTATCGGTCTCCGCTCGCTCACTGCGTGTGAACATGTCATCAAAGCGTAGGTGTTGCATGATGTCTTGGAAGCGGTTTCGGGCCATAGTTGCAATGATCCTTGGGTTTGCCAGGTTTGCTGACCAGCTGTCACGTAGTGATGGAACCTTGGTCACCCCCCGCAAGATAATGACTGAAATAAATGCCATTAGTTCCGGGAGATCCATGAACCAATCCACCTGCTCTGTGTGACGTGCATGTTGAGTAGTCCATTCTTGAATGCTACGAAGCATGTCAAGAGTGATAAAACAGAGGAAGCTCTGAAGGCGACTCCGGACACTTCGTCTGGCCTTAGCCCTTGGCTCTCCATCTGTAGGGTACGGTTCTATTGGGGTGAAATGGAGACGTTTCCCCACTTGTACTTCACGCCACACTGTGCCATCTTTTGCGGTCTCTGTCGGCTCACTCGCCAACCGAGCTCTCTTTTTTGGTAGAGGAGGAGTCTCCTCATCTGCAAGATAAATAATTTCAAATTAACATTTTGTTTTGGTTCTAAATAAAAAAGATAGTCAGGAAATAAAAATAGGTAATTTGAAAAATCTAACCTGAAGACAGCTCAGAGTCCGAATCCGGTTGAAGGACTATGTCTTCTCCATCTGAGTCACAAGGGTTGGTGTTGCTCAGGATCAGTTCCAATGCCTGTTGAGTGGTGAGCCTTCTCTGCATTTTGTTTCTTTTGAACAAAATAGGTGAAGCAGTCACCTATTTATCCCCCACAGCACAAAAGGCTGCATGCAAATTTGCTAAGGTGTTAGCAACCTTATGCATATCCCCTGCACAACAATGCAGCTGGGGGGTGGGCAGACACACTCAGGAGCAGCTTACATTCTTTTGCTTACACTCATAATATAAACTCATATTACACTCAAAAACATAAATAAATTATTTTAGAAAAACTTGAAAACTTGAAACAGATTGTATGTTTTGCAAACTATATGTACAATATAACCAGTTGATTTCACAACTGTTAAGAGTATGTTAGAAATTGATTTTTTAGGTAAAATTTATTGATTTATATGGTAAAACTTTTTGACTTATAACTACTTAAAAAGCTGACTTTTGGATGGAAAAAGCCATTACATAATGTCTGGCTAATTCTCTGTACAGAACATTTAGGAACAGGGAACTGAAACTGATCTTTGTGAGTTTTTAGTCCTTTTCAAGTATTAGACAGACGTTAGTGTGAATTCAGCTCTACTCCCCCCTGCAGATTCCTCAGGCAATGGCCACATTTACAAATGAAAGGATGCTAATTGGAGCCATCAGAGTCGTCAGTTCGGACTAAGGGTCATTTGACCCTCTTTCGGGACTTCAGGGGGGAGCTCGAAATTTCTGGGACTTCTAGTGTTAAATTAAAAGTCCCACAGTATGGCCACTGTAGGTAATCAAAGAAAAACCGAGAAACGGAAATGTTGATAAGACGAAGGTTGTAGTGGTTTCTCTGTCTCTTATACTACTTACTACAACCACATTACAAATTAAAAGTCCCACAGCATCAGTACAATAGGTAATCAAAAATGTTTAAAAATTAAATAACTTGTAAATAACTTGCTGTGTTTACTGGTGTTTTTGTTTACGTGTAGAAAAATGGCTGAATCCAAAATTTCAGTAGCTCAGGACGAGTTCAGCTGTTCAGTCTGTCTGGAAACACTGAAGGATCCAGCTGCTATTCCATGTGGACACAGTTTCTGTATGGTGTGTATTAATAACTGCTGGGATCAGGAGGATGATAAGGGAACATACAGCTGTCCACAGTGTAGAAAAACCTTCACTCCAAGACCTGAAGTTAGTAAAAACACCATGCTGGCTGGAGTTGTGAAGAAACTGAAGAAAACAGAACTTCAAGCTCCACATCCTGGTCACTGTTCCACTGGACCTGAAGATGTGGATTGTGATTTTTGTACAGAGAGAAAATCCAAAGCGCTAAAATCCTGTCTGGTGTGTTTGGCCTCTTTCTGTGAAACTCACCTTCAGCCTCACAATCAAATTCCTGTTTATAAGACGCACAAGCTGGTTGAAGCCTCCAGACGACTCCAGGATCAGATCTGCTCTCAGCACAATAAACTGCTGGAGGTTTACTGTCGTACTGATCAGCAGTGTATCTGCATGTTGTGTACCATGGATGATCACAACGGACATATTACAATATCAGCTGCAGCAGAGAGAACTGAGAAACAGGTACAATATTATACAGCTCTCTTTAATACGTTACAACTCATTAGCATTTACAATGACATTGTTATGTGGTGCTCGTACACAATACAAGTAAATTCTGAATTGTTATTCTGTGTAGAAGCAGCTGCTGGAGATCCAGAGAAAATTCCAGGAGAAAATCCAGAACAGAGAGAAGGAACTTTGTGAGCTAATAAAGGCTGTGGAGTCTCACAAGGTAAGTTTTATAAACAAAAAGCTCTCAGGATCAGTCCGACTCTCCTCCATTAAACCAATCTCCATTAAAAATGAGATATTTTATATCTCAGGTAACTTTGCATGTGATGGAGCATTTTTGTTTATGAATTTAAAAAATTCTTTAAATTCTGCCTGGTTAGTTAGTGATTGATGCTGTACAGCAATTCTGAGGTTGTGCTAATAATTGTAAGGGTGAAAAGATCAGATTAAGACTTTGACTGAGCCACCCAAAAAGATTATTAATTGTTGCTTTGGATCAAGGTGCTTAAACTTAAATTACTGTTTAAGATTTCTGGTAAAGATATCAGAAGATCACTACATTGAATTTCCCAGTCCAGTCCAGGCTGCTGTTTCCTGATACTCAAAAGAATTTCTGTAATAGTATGCTACCACCAGCACATTTTACAGTATATATGGTGTTTTTAGGTTTAATCCACACATATCATTTTTAATTAAGGACATACAGCAGCAGGTGTGTTGTATCGAAGCTCTGTGAGGAAATATAACACACATAAAGTGATGATGAACACTGTAGAAGTGCTGGAGTTTAAAGGTAGAAGGTAGAAGACTGGAACTCTTTCTTATATTTAGGAAGTAGAGTATCAAGTACTGCAGAATGTGGACATGATGATGATGGTAACATTTTCAAGGGTATGAAGAATCAAGCCATTTAGCACCATCACCAAGCTATGAGTGATGAAAGTCTTAGTCCGGCCAGTAGCTACATATTAATGTGAAGGATGAACAAATATCTGCGTGATAAATGTTTCCTCTTTCTGAATCTTCTAACAGTGTTCTGCACAATCAGCAGTGAAGAACATTGGGAGGATCTGTACTGAACTAATCAACTTAATTAACAGAAGATGCTCTGAGCTAAAAGATCTGATCAGAGATCGAGAGACAGCAGAAGTAAGTCGAGCTGAAAAAGTCCTGAAGCAGGTGGAGCAGCAGATTGTAGAGCTGAAGAGGAAAGATGCTGAACTGGAACAGCTTTCACACACAGAGGATCCTGTCCATTTCCTCCAGGTAACAGCACTAACAATTATTATTATTGCTGCACCAGTCATAAAGTAATAAATTACAGCGGTACCTTGTAACTTCACGTCCCCTAAACGCAAAATCTTTAAAACGTTGATGCCTTTCGTCAAGAAATTTCTTCCCTTAAACTCAGTTATTTTCATTCATTCAAACATGTTGGGGAGAGCCGGAAACGCAACAGCAAAGCTTCCTTTCCTGTCTTCCCAGAGGTCTCCTTTTTATAGGCGTCTCCCCCTGATGGTAGCTTTGCACATCTTTGTTCATCTTCCACAACTCTATAACATAGGGAAACCCCCCCTACACAAAACACATTATGACCCATAAAGTTGTAACACTTGGGGTTCTGAGAAATTGTGAGAATCAGAATCAGCTTTTCTGAGAGATCATGAAATACTGTTAATGTTATTAGGAGAAACATCACTCTGTGCTTCATGTCTGTTGTCCATCATTTGTGATTCATCATCATCTTGTTGTTTCTCTGTGAACATTATCTGTCTGGATGTAGAATTTTCAGTCTCTCTCGGCTCCTGCTGGATCTGCAGAATCAGCTGCCATCACAATCAGTCCTTTCCTCTCATTTGATGATGTTACAAAGTCTGTATCTCAGCTGAGAGAGAAAGTAGAAGAATTCTGGAAAGAGCAGTGTGAGAAGATACCAGATGAAGGTGAGTTCAAGCCCTCAGTGTTCCATTGTCTCCAAAATGCTTCAGTACTCAAACATCAAACAAAACAATCAAATCCACATTTTGTTCATTCTTTTTGCAGTGAAGAAAGTCTGGATTACTCCACCTACTGAGCTTAAAATCAGAAAAGATTTTCTATACTGTAAGTTTCTCACAAGCACACAAACATACACAGTGCAGTGAAAAAGTATTTGCACCCCCCCAGTTATCTGTATTTTTACAGATTTGTCAGTTCAGATGCTACAGCAGCTCAGTTTGGTTCAAGTCTAAATCTGATTAAGTCCAAAACCTAAACTTTATTTCCTTAGATTTATTTTAACAAAGATCTGCTCTTATTTGGAGTTGTTGTGTTTGGAGTGTTTAATCTTTAAATCATGAACTGATGACCCGACGTTCTTTAGCCCTGAAACACCATCACACAACCACCACCATGACTGACTGTTAGTAAGATGTTTTTATTGTAAAATGCTGTTTTAGCTTTATTGCAGGTAAGAATAATAATTCTGACTCATCAGTTCACAGAACATCATCACCAAAAAGCTTGAGGGTCATTAAGGTTGTTATATTGGTAAATGAGAGGCGAGGCTTTATGTTCCTCTTAGTTAACAGTGATTTTACCTTGTGACTCTCCCATGGATTTTATTTGTGCTCAGTCTGCTTCTAATACTGGAATCATTAAATCAGATCTAAATTGAGGTCAGCAGGTCCTGCAGTTTCTTAAATGTTTGTCTGGGTTCTTGTATGTTTTCCTTGATGAGACATTGATGAGCTCTTAAAGCATCTTAACTGTTCCAGGTGTCATTTGGAGATCGTGGCTCTTACTGTGGTTTGCTGGAGTACTAAAACCTTAGGACTGGCTTTGTAACTTTTTCCAGACTGATATATTACAATTACTTTTTTGATCTATTTCTTGTTTGTGTGTATGTGTAGAGTTTGTATGCATTTTTGTAGTGTTTGTGTAATGTATGTGTGTGTTTGTGTGATTGTGTAGTGTTTGTGTATGTGTAAGGTTTGTATGCGTTTTTGTAATGTATGTATAATGTGTGTGTATATGTAATGTATGTGTGTTTGTGTAGTGTCTGTGTGTGTTTGTGTGTGTTTGGATTGTGTGTTGCTGGTGTGTGTCAGTGTACTTTTTGTGAATGTGCCGTGTTTGTGGGGTGTCTATATGTCTGTGTAGTGTTCATGTGTGTTTGTGTAATATTTGTTTGTTTGAGTAGTATTTGTGTGTATGTGTAGTGTCTGTGTGTATTTGCGCAGTGTATGTGTAATGTATGTGTGTGTTTGTGGTGTTAATGTGTTTGTGGTGTTCATGTGTTTTTGTATAGCATTCATGTGTGTTTGAGTAGTATTTGTGTGTTTGTGGTGTTTATGTGTGTTTGTGTATTATTTGTGTTATTGTGTAGTGTTTGTTTGTGTTTGTGTGATTGTGTAATGAGTGTGTGTGTATGTAATGTATGTGTGATTGTGTAGTGTTTATGTGTGTGTGTAGGGTTTGTATTAGGGCTGGGCGATATATCGAGTTTTAAAGATATATCGATATATTTTCATACGCGATATAAGATAAGACAATATCGCGTATATCGATATACAGTAGATGTTGCGTTCTATTGGCATGTTCTAAACAGCTCTAGTGACTATAGAGCTCCGTCTAAAAATGATATTTTCGTTGTTGATCTCTTTGAATCAATAACACTTGCATTGATGTAGATTTGAAAATGACAATACTGAATATAACATTTCAAGAACAAAACTGTTTGATGTTTATATGAGCTTTGATCTGGTCTGGGTGCGGGGTTTTATATCGGGCGCAGAACGCTGAGACGAGCGAGCGAGCGCAGCTACTATGGGGAGCGAGATGCGGGTGTTACCCCGAAAAAATAATAATGAAAACACACACAAGAAAAGCAAAAGAGAACTTAATATGTTCACAATGATTGGGAGGAAAAGTGTTTCATTCGCGGGACGACGGCAGAATGTGGAGAGAGGCTTCAGTACATGTCACAGAAACGTCCATTTAAATCGTAGCTTTTAAAAAATCTTACTTAACTTATCATTTGTATAAACATGGGACAGAGTTCATGATTTGTTCTAAAACAAAAGTAGTGATCAGTACAAACGGGATCAGTACAAACGGGACATTATTTGAAGATGGGACTGTTAATGATTTTCAAAAAAAATGCTACAGAAGTCATAATTTATAAAAAATAAATAAATAAATAAAAAAAATTGTGTGATTTTGATCAAAATGCTACAAATGTGCTCATTCATACAAAACTGTCAGGAACAATATTTACAAAAATATCAGAGATGTGATCACTCTGACTTTCAGAAATAAATAATGTTACATGTTTAAATATGTCTGTGTTTCCTGCCATGGTAAATCATTGTTAATAATTATTGCAAGAAATAATTAACATGTGATCAGACAGTCTCTTCACATATATGAATATTTATTATTAGTATTATTAATCATAATATTATCATTAAAGGTAAACCATGCAACCTTATGTTATTCAGGAAGTTGGTATCCTACAAGTAGCCCTTTGGCTTACTCAGTACCCTTAAAGTAGCCCTCTATTTTAAAAAGGTTGGTGACCCCTGATTTAATATATGCCAATAGTTTATTTTTGAGGAATTTCTCTACAGCGGAATGTTAATAAAAGTGCCTGTATAACATTTGGAACATGTAGCTTTGTCTCAGAAGTGTCTTTTTGTTATTACTGTATGGGATGAAAAAATATCGAGATATATATCGAATATCGCCATTCAGCTAAAAAATATCGAGATATTATTTTTGCTCCATATCGCCCAGCCCTAGTTTGTATATGTTTTTGTAGTGTTTGTGTAATGTATGTGTAATGTGTGTGTTTGTAGTGTCTGTGTGTAAGTGTAGGGTTTGTATGTGTTTGTGTGTGTTGCTGGTGTGTGTCTGTGTACTTTTTTGTTATTGTGCCGTGTTTGTGGGGTGTCTATAGGTCTGTGTAGTGTTCATGTGTGTTTGTGTAGTATTTGTGTGTTTGAGTAGTATTTGTGTGTATGTGTAGTGTCTGTGTGTATTCGTGCAGTGTATGTGTGTGTTTGTGGTGTTCATGTGTGTTTGTGTAGCATTCATGTGTGTTTGAGTAGTATCTGTGTGTTTGTGTAGCATTCATGTGTGTTTGAGTACTATTTGTGTGTTTGAGTAGTATTTATGTGTATGTATTGTGTCTATATGTCTGTGTGTTTGTGTAGTGTCTGTTTGTTTGTGTAGTGTCTGTGTGTATTTGTGTAGTGTCTGTGTGTATGTGTATGGTTTGAATCTGTTTGTGTAATGTATGTGTGTGTTTGTATGTATGTATGTGTAGTGTCTGTGTAACATATGTGTGTGTTTGTGTGATTGTGTAGTGTCTGTGTGTATGTGTAGGGGTTGTATGGGTTTGTGTGATTGTGTATTGTTTGTGTGTATGTGTAGGGTTTGTATGGGTTTGTGTGATTGTGTAGTGTTTGTGTGTATGTGTCAGGTTTGTATGTGTTTGTGTGATTGTGTAGTGTATGTGTGTATGTGTAGGGTTAGTATGTGTTTGTGTGTATGTGTAGGGTTTGTATTTGTTTGTGTGCTTGTGTAGTGTCTGTGTGTATGTGTAGGGTTAGTATGTGTTTGTGAGATTGTGTAGTGTCTGTGTGTATGTGTGGGGTTAGTATGTGTTAGTGTGATTGTGTAGTGTTTGTGTGTATGTGTAGGGTTAGTATGTGTTTGTGTGATTGTGTAGTGTGTGTGTATGTGTAGGGTTAGTATGTGTTTGTGTGATTGTGTAGTGTTTGTGTGTATGTGTAGGGTTAGTATGTGTTAGTGAGATTGTGTAGTGTCTGTGTGTATGAAGCTTCTGCAAGATGATTGGAGGATCAGTCGAAAGGCTAAATCCCGTTTTGATTGACAGCTATTTTTAGATCTATACCGTCACTTAATCACTGGGAGCTTCAGTCCCATCATTGATTTTGCAAGTGAAGTCAAAAGACAAACTGCAACCCATTTCAGGCCATTTTCTTGAAAAGGAACGGAGGGCAGAATTTATATATAAGTAAATTGACAAATTTTATAATGTAAGCCAACGATGAGCTTCCCCTCTTTGAAAGACCAGCAGCCGCCACTGGTGTGTGTATATGTAATGTATGTGTGTTTGTGTAGTGTCTGTGTGTACGTGTAGGGGTTGTATGTGTTTGTGTGTGTTGCTGGTGTGTGTCTGTGTACTTTTTTGTGAACGTGCCATGTTTGTGAGGTGTCTATATGTCTGTGTAGTGTTCATGTGTGTTTGTGTAGTATTTGTGTGTTTGAGTAGTATTTGTGTGTATGTGTAGTGTCTGTGTGTATTTGTGCAGTGTATGTGTAATGTATGTGTGTGTTTGTAGCATTCATGTGTATTTGAGTAGTATTTGTGTTTGAGTAGTATCTGTGTGTATTTGTGTAGTGTCTGTGTGTATGTAAATGGTTTGTATCTGTTTGTGTAATGTATGTGTGTGTTTGTGTGATTGTGTAGTGTCTGTGTGTATGTGTAGGGTTTGTATGTGTAGGGTTTGTATGGGTTTGTGTGATTGTGTAGTGTTTGTGTGTATGTGTAGGGTTTGTATGTGTTTGTGTGTATGTGTAGGGTTTGTATGTGTTTGTGTGATTGTGTAGTGTTTGTGTGTATGTGTAGGGTTTGTATGTGTTTGTGTGTATGTGTAGGGTTTGTATGTGTTTGTGTGATTGTGTAGTGTTTGTGTGTATGTGTAGGGTTTGTATGTGTGTGTTTGTGTGATTGTGTAGTGTCTGTGTGTATGTGTAGGGTTTGTGTGATTGTGTAGTGTCTGTGTGTATGTGTAGGGTTAGTATGTGTTTGTGTGATTGTATAGTGTTTGTGTGTATGTGTATGGTTAGTATGTGTTTGTGTGATTGTGTAGTGTCTGTGTGTATGTGTAGGGTTAGTATGTGTTTGTGTGATTATGTAGTGTCTGTGTGTATGTGTAGGGTTTGTATGGATTTGTGTGATTGTGAAGTGTTTGTGTGACTGTAGTATTTGTGTAATGTATGTGTGAGTTTGTGTGATTGTGTAGTGTTTGTGTAATGTATGTGTTTGTGTGATTGTGTAGTGTTTGTCTGTTTATGTAGTGTTTGTTTGAATAGTGTTTGTTTGTGTAGTGTTTGTGTAATGTGTGTGTGTGTGTTTGTGTATTGTTTGTGTAATGTATGTTTTTGTTTGTGTGATTGTGTAGTGTTTGTCTGTTTATGTGAGAGGGGGTTTGTATGTGTTTTTGTAGTGTATGTGTAATGTGTGTGTATGTGTTATGTGTAATGTGTGTGTAGTGTCTGTGTGTAAGTGTAGGGTTTGTATGTGTTTGTGTGAGTTTGGATTGTGTGTTGCCAGAGTGTGTCTGTGTACTTTTTGTGAATGTGCCGTGTTTGTGGGGTGTCTGTATGTCTGTGTAGTGTTCATGTGTGTTTGTGTAGTATTTGTGTGGTGTCTGTGTGTATTTGTGTAGTGTTTGTGTTATGAATGTGTGTGTTTGTTTAGTGTCACACTCACACACACTTAGACATACACACAATATACACACACATACACACACTCTTCTATGTTAATTGGTTTATTTTGTGTTTCCTCTCCAGATGTTTGTCGGTTCACACTGGATCCAAACACAGTAAATAAACTCCTCCATCTGTCTGAGGAGAACAAAGTGGTGACCAACAGTGGAACATTACAGTATCCTGATCATCCAGATAGATTTGATATTTACCCTCAGGTTGTGTGTAGAGAGAGTGTGAGTGGACGCTGTTACTGGGAGGTTGAGTGGAGTGGGGATAATTATGTTTTTATAGCAGTGTCATATAAAAGCATCAGCAGGAAGGGAGGTGGTGGTGAGTGTGTGTTTGGACTTAATGATCAGTCCTGGAGTTTGTTCTGTTCTCCATCCAGATTTTCATTCAGGCACAATAACAAAGAGACTAAAATTCCCATAATGCCGAGTTCCTCTAGAATAGGAGTGTATGTGGATTATGAAGCAGGAACTCTGTCCTTCTACAGCGTCTCTGATAGAATGAAGCTCCTCCACAGAGTTCAGACCACATTCACTCAGCTCCTCTACCCGGGGTTTAGAGTTCATTCAGGATCAAAAGTAAAACTGTCAGATTGAACAAATTAAATGTAAAATTTACATGAAAGTGTAACATTAAACTGTTTGAGTGATTTTAGAATCTGTGAGGCAGTGATACATTTATGAAGATTTTCTTTTTCAATTTATTAACCACCATTTATTAAGTGCTGTGAAAAAGTATTTACCCCCTTTCCTGATTTCTTCTTTTCTTGAATATTTATTTTAATATTCAGATATTAAAACTAAATTAAATAAAAGACAAACTGAATATTTAAAACATAAAAGAGAACATTTGTGTACATTACAAAATGGTAAATGTGATAATTTTCACCTTAAACTTCTTTCTTCTCAAATCTATTACAACCCCAAATCAGAAAAAGTTGGGACAGTATTAAAAATGCAAATAAAATAATGAAAATACTATTAAAAAGAATAAAAAATACATTAATAATAACAAAGTCACAAATCTGTACCCATTCAACAAGATGTAATGTATTTCTAGCACCACTAGATGGGGATGATGAACTCATTACATTACATTTTCAGCATTTAGCAGACGCTTTTATCCAAAGCGACTTACACAATGAGCAATTGAGGGTTAAGGGCCTTGCTCAGGGACCCAACAGTGGCAACTTAATGGTGGCGGGGCTTGAACCGGCAACCTTCTGTTTACTAGTCCAGTACCTTAACCACTGAGCTATCACTGGCCCCCCAACTCCACATGATTATAAACTTCACTTTAAAAGCCAGTTAAACGGTAAATATTTTAATTTGGCTTTTATCAGTTTAGCTAATAATAAATGCAGTACAAGGAGACCTTTACTTTACCTTTGAGTTATTTGATAATTTTTGTTGAAATATTTTGCAATAGTTATTTGTTCTTTCCTATTGTAACAGACATAGCACGCTGTGTCTTTAAGAGACATCTCGTGAGAGTTGAGTGTGGGGAAGGCGGGGCTAAGCATATGCACTGTTGTAATTAGGGATGCATCAATACCATTTTTTCCCAACCGAGTACGAGTACAGGTACATGTATTTTTGTACTCGCCGATACCGATACCGATACCTATTTAGAATGATGCAATCTGGAGCATTATGGGATAGTGTAGTTTTTAGAGTAAAATAGTGCAGTGGAACAGTTGCTTCGGTTGCCATCACTTGCTAAAAAAAAAACACAGCACAGACATCATTGAGAAAGCTTTTGACAAGCTAACGTAAACGTTCATTAATAAACGCACGTAATTAACGTTGTGCACATCATACATGCGATGCGATTCTGCTGATTGAAATATTTACTTTAAAAAGATAATACAGTCCGATCCCATCTGAGCCGATTCTATCAGCACATACATTCGTGGTTCACCTCGGTAAATCGTAAACGACTCTCGGCTCCCGCTCTGTGGTAATGACCAGTATAATTAAGCCTGAGCTTTATAAGGTAAGCGAGTCACACAAAATGTTCTGTAGTAGTTGGTGTTTATTTACAACCGCATCGTTCATTATAACAGTAAACACGGAGAGATGACTGAGAAAAGAAACTTACGCTGCGCTTAAAACGAGTCGACTCATGAATCACTTGTATCGACACTGTAAACAGAGTATTGAACACACACACGTCCTGTAACAGCGGTCGCTGCTTTTGTAACCGGTTATCTTCACTGTTAGCTCTATTTTAAAGGGTTTTCTTTTTTCTCAAACGGAACTAAATAACATTAAACGTGTATGTGAGCGTGGTCAGTGAGAATAATTCAGTCTGTCTCCTGTGGGTGAAAATGAATTGCTTTAGTTTTAGAAGTGAAAAAATCTCGTAATGTCACGCCCCCCGGTCAGGCACTCGCGCCCCACAGACAAGTACTCGCGCCCCACAGGTTGAAAATCCCTGCGTTAAAGCAGCAACGTGCACTAGGTACACGGTATCGGATGTTAGTATCGGAGCCTCGTTTGCGAGTACGAGTACGAGTTAATGAGCGCGGTATCGGGCCGATACCCGATACTAGTATCGGTACTCATCCATCTCTAGTTGTAATAGAGCTAACTTATATCTAACTTCTCTCTTATATTTTTAGTAATGCTACCATGGTGTTCCTACTATAATTCTTTTATGTGTAAAGGGAATCGTAGCAGCCGTTTGGCCTGACTTTGTATGGTCACTGCAGTAATAAAAGAGCCGTTATTGGAACGTCTACAGTTGTGTCTGTGTGCTGTGTGTGTTGGCCCGGCCCTCTAACTTTTCTGCGGTCATCCGGAGCACCTGGTCTCTCACTCCGGGTAAGAAGCATTACAAGTGGCGCCTGAACAATTGTCTCTGGACCTGACGTCCTACTTTTAGTGGATATTTTTGTATTTTGCAACTGTTCTTAACCAGCTAGACGCTCTATAAACTAGCCGGGAGACTTAAACTAAACTGTGCGTTAGCCGTTAGCAACGAGCTACTCGCTACGGAGATATACGCGGCAACAGCGCGAGCGGACTCTGGACACACTGCGTGAAGTCAAACACGGTCGGTGGATTTTTTCATGTGGGACACTGTTGACTGTGTTAATGCTTTTGCGAGGAGCAAACAGTGAGTGTTTTCGTGATTTTTTTTTTGCGTGTTTGCATCCTACTTTGCCTGACTGAACTGTTTACCCCTCGTGTGTGTGTATACGGCTGCACATGTGGGTGAAACTGCACGTTTTCCTCTCGCTCCGCCCCTATGTTTTGCTGGTTGGAGTGAAACGGATGCTCAGTAATTGTACAGTGAGTGACTTTAGTGAATGTTTGCCTGTTTTTGGTAAAAAAATTTTCTCTAATTCTCCTCTTCCTCGCATTGTGCGTGTTCGCACTGGACTAACACTCGGACCTTCTAAAGTTAAGTGTACTCATAACCTTGCATATTATTGTAACCGCTGGAAGAGAGAAAACAACCAAACCTGAGTTTCAAAGTGTTAAGTAATGCCGTATGTGCTTTGTTGCCTATATAGGTCATCATTTTGTTCCATTAATACAATTATTAAGTTCAAGTTTGATATATTGAAATTAATCGGTTTATCATTGAAATTGTTAATGACTTGGGGGTTTACTCTGAAAATGGTTATTTCAGTTATTGTATTTATTCGGGTAATCTGAAAAATTTTCATTATACTGTACTAATTATATTTGCAGCATGTTCTGTTCCCCTGACTCACAGACTGACTTACCTCACCCTGCGCCTGCTGTCAGACAAAGGCGTCCACAGCATTCAAACAGCGAACTGAAAGACCAAGTACAGTCACTACAAGATGAGGTGAGACTCCTCCAACAATGTTTAAATGACTCGCTGAAATTACAGAAAAGCATGTTTGACCAGTGGAGCAAATCTAGTGTCTCAGCTATACATGTTTCAGATGTTAATCACATTCATTCCGCCCGAGTCACTTCGACACCTTGTACAATGTCTTCACCAACTGATGTTCCAAATGCCAGGGTGCCTGCCTATAACCACCAGTCTAGCAGCTGCCTATATTTGCTGGGGATGGTAAAGTCTTGCCTGAGGATTGGCTTCAGTCCATGAACATTTACAGAAATTTACTTGACTTAACAGATGGGCAGGTGTTCCTTAAACTTCCGCGGTTCCTAGCCAAGGAACCACGGAAATGGTTTAGTGTCCTTAGAACAGACATTGTTCTAAGTCTTTCTGCCATCTGACAACCAGGAGAGAGTTCTGAGGGGAATTCTGGACCGGTTTCAGGCTCCTGAAAAACCACTTCCTACTTTTGTAGCTCACATGCTTAGTGAGTTCAACAAACTGCTGAACCCCCCCACTGAACAAAGCCAAATTGATCTTATATGTAAGCACACTCTGGAGAGATATAGAGTGGCACTCCTCTGTCTTCAGTAATAGATCTTCTTTTACGGACCCATGAGCTCCACTCTGTTCTTGGCCCCAGCAGTCGTCGCAGCTCGAATGATCAAAAATGGGGTGACCTACCTAAGGAAACGCATTGTTTCAAGTGTTCTCTACCTGGCTACACGTCTCGCACCTGCCCTAATTGTAATTCCACTTCTCAGGTGAACGCGAGTGGTCACAGTATCTCTACTGATAACACACCTCGTCCCCTTAAATCCCTGGTGGATGATCCTGGGGAAGACACCATGTCTGGCGAAAAGCGTCCTAGTGTCATGGAAATGCCAGGCAGTCAGAAGGGAAACTTCAGAGGAGGGAGGATGTTTTTCAGAGGCAACCCTCCCTCCAGAAAATAATGCCTCACTCACCTTGTGCCAACCAGTCAACTCAGCCTGTCTTAGGACATGTAGAGGATGTTTCCTCAGAAGTTTTCTGGAACACACCTTTTAGAACCAAAGTAAATTTCAAAGGTAGAGCACTGCCTGCCACACTGGACACAGGCAAGGCAAGGCAAGGCAAGGCAAGTTTATTTGTATAGCACCTTTCATACACAGTGGCAATTCAAAGTGCTTTACATAAGGAAAAATTAAAAATTAAAAGCATTAAACATTCCTGAGATCTAGAACCTCAGAAAGACTTCTTGCAAACATTTAGTTACAATTAAAAACATGAAATTCAACTTGAAAAATTAAAAGAAAATATTGTAAAATATACCCTACAATTTGGTAAATACGAAATTAAAACAAAAGAAATAAGCAAATAAAACATAAAAACTAAAAGAAAATATAGTAAAATATACCTTACAGTTTAGAGAATATGGAATTAAAACAAGACTAAAAGAAATATGGTAAAATGAGGGTAATAGTAAAAATATCGAGCTCAATCATAGGCACAAGAAAAAAGAAAAGTTTTTAACCTGGATTTAAAGATTTCTATGTTTGAGGAACATCTAATATCTCCTGGCAGTCTGTTCCAGTTATATGCAGCCCAACAACTAAATGCTGCTTCACCATGTTTAGTTTGGACTCTGGGCTCTACTAGCTGACCTGAGTCCATGGATCTAAGAGATCATCTGGGTTTATATTCTCTGAACAATTCTGAGATGTATTCTGGGCCGAACCCATTCAGTGATTTATAGACCAGTAGCAGCACCTTAAATTCTATTCTGTAACTAACCGGAAGCCAGTGTAGAGATTTTAGAACTGGAGTGATGTGCTCAGTTCTCTTCGTCTTAGTTAAAACTCTTGCAGCAGCGTTCTGAATGAGCTGTAACTGTTTAATGGTCTTTTTGGGAAGTCCAGTTAAGAGACCATTACAATAGTCCACCCTACTGGAGATAAAAGCATGGATCAGCTTCTCTAGGTCTTGTTGGCACACTAGACCCTTGATTTTGGCTATATTTCTAAGATGGTAGAAGGCTGTTTTGGTGATGGTTTTAATATGGCTGGTGAATGTAAGATCTGAGTCTATTAGAACGCCAAGATTTCGGACTTGGTCTTTGGTTTTTAGAGCCCGGGAACTGAGGTGTTCAATGACACTAGACCTCTTTTCTTTGTTGCCAAACACGACAATCTCTGTTTTGTCCTTATTTAACTGTAAAAAATTCTGGCTCATCCATTTATTGATGTCCTCTAAACACTGACACAGTGAATCTATTGGGCTGTAATCATCTGGTGAGAGAGCCAGATATATCTGTGTGTCATCTGCATAACTATGGTAATCAATGTTGTTAGCCTGTAGCATTTGGCCTAATGGCAGCATATAAAGATTGAACAGGAGAGGTCCGAGAACTGATCCCTGGGGGATTCCACATGTCATAGCCACTCTGTCAGATTCATAGCTGCCAATAGTGACAAAGTAACTGCGGTCTTTTAAGTAAGACCTGAACCAATTAAGGACTGTTCCGGAAAGTCCAACCCAGTTTTCCAACCTGTCCAGCAGTATTCTGTGATCTACAGTGTCGAAGGCTGCACTAAGATCCAGTAAAACCAGAACTGATATTTTACCTGAGTCACTATTCAGCCGTAGATCATTTACCACTTTTATGAGAGCCGTTTCAGTGCTGTGGTGAGCTCGAAAGCCTGACTGAAATTTGTCAAAAGAACCACTGGAATTCAAAAAAGATTGTAGACAACTTTCTCAATGATCTTAGCTGTGAAAGGAAGATTTGAGATCGGCCTGTAGTTGTTTAACACAGACGCATCCAGAGTTCTCTTTTTTAGGAGTGGTTTAATGGCAGCTGTTTTAAGTGATTTTGGGAAAACGCCTGATGATAGTGAGCCATTAACTATTTGTTGCAAATCAGTTTTTACAGAGTTAAAAATAGTTTTAAAAAATTCAGATGGCAGCATGTCGAGACAACATGTCGATGATTTAAGATGCTGAACTGTTTTCTCCAGAGTTTTTTGGTCTATTGTATTAAATTGTGACATAATAGTCATGTTATTTTTAGGTGTCTGTAGGGGCAGCATGGTTTTATTGTTTGACTGAGTGGAGTTAATGGTCAGTCTAATAGTTTTGATTTTTTCACAGAAGAAATGAGCAAACTCATTACATTTATCTGTGGACAGAAGTTCTGGCGTGATCTGTTTTGAAGGATTTGTAAGCTTGTCGACCACGTTGAATAGAGTGCGGGTGTTGTTGATGTTCCTGTTAATGATCTTAGAGAAGTGCAGCTGTCTAGCCCTGCCTAACTCTGAGTTAAAACTACAAAGGCTTTGCTTATAGAGATCATAGTGGATTTGAAGTTTAGTTTTCCTCCACTTATGTTCAGCTCTCCTGCATTCTTTTTTCATATCCATTACCATCATTGTGTTACGCCATGGTGCTTTCTGTTTGCTCAACGTTTTCATGACTTTTACCGGAGCAACCACGTCCATGACAGTCAATATTTTCACGTTAAAGTTATCCAGGAGTTCATCAACTGACTCTGCAATTAAAGTTGGTGATATAGCTATGGCCTCCATAAACCGAGAACTAGTACTTTCATTTATATTCCTTTTCTTAACAGAAACAGAGCTAGTTTGATCATCTGGAGTGATCAGCATTTCAAAGAAGACACAAAAATGATCAGAGAGGGCCAAGTCCTTGACCAAAACAGAGGAAATGTTAAGACCTTTAGAAATAACTAGATCCAGAGTGTGCCCTCGAGTATGTGTAGGCCCTTTCACATGTTGCAATAGACCAAATGTGTCAAAAAGTCCAAAAAGTTCTTTGGTGTTGTTGTCCTTGTTATTATCTAAGTGGATGTTAAAATCCCCAGTTATGATGATGAAGCTGTACTCAGTGGAGATAAGTGACAGTAGTTCAGCAAATTCATCTATAAAATGTGCAGAGTATCTTGGAGGTTTATAAATGGTTAAAAATAAAATGTTGGGAGTACCCTTTAAAATAAAACAGAGGTATTCAAACGACTTAAAATTGCCAAGTTCAGTCTTTTTGCACTGGAATACAGGGGCTTCCTTATACAGGGGCTTCCTTATCTGCTATATGTGCTGACCTTGTCCCTGTGAATGATTCTAGTACATCCAAAGCTCAACCTTGGACAACCCCACCAATACAGTTAGCTGATGGTGCATCTTGCGAACCCTCAGGCATTACTTGGCTGTCAATAGGTTTCCAGGGGCAGCGTTTCTACCATAGATTCGTCATCATTCCAAACTCACAAATGATTCTGGGTATGGATTTTTGCTACGTGCTTCAGTCAGTATCCACATTCCATCCAGAACAGTGACAATTAATGATGACAACCTTAATTATGCCCCCAATGCTGATGAGACCTTCCAGAGTGAGTACATGACATGTCTGGATGCTCCAACTCATGATCTGCATAGCAAAGTGGAAGAAGCCTCACTAGACTCAAACCAGAAAGGAAAGTTGTTGAACCTACTGGAGGACTTTGGTGATTTGTTTAGTGGTCGCCTCGGTCACACATCTTAAGAATGTCATTGATACTGTTGATGCTAGGCCAATCTGCCTTCCACCTTCTCGCACATCACCTGAAAAGAAGAGAATTATTGAGGATCAAATTGATAAAATGCTTAAAGACAGTATCATTGAGCCCTCTCACAGTCCATGGACTGCTCCGGTTGTAATTGTGAAAAAACCTTGTGGAGAACCAAGGTTCTGTGTGGACTACAGAGGTCTGAACCAGCTTACAGTGAAAGACTCTTACCCACTTCCAAGGGTGGATGAATCACTAGACTTCTTGGCTCGAGGAAAATTTCTCTCTACTATTGACTTAGCACGAGGCTACTGGCAGGTGGCGGTAGATGAGGATTCAAGGGCCAAGACTGCTTTTGTTTCACACTGTGGATTATACCAGTTCAGGGTCCTCCCATTTGGCTTATGTAATGCTCCGGCAACCTTCCAGAGGCTCATGAGTACAGTCCTTGCTGGCCTAATTTACAAGACTTGCGCCGTGTATCTGGACGACATTGTCATTGCATCCCCAACTTTCGAGCAGCATTTGAAAGACTTGGGTGAAGTCCTTGCCCGGCTCCAATCTGCTGGCTTGTCCATAAAGCTAAGCAAGTGTCAGTTTTGTCTCAGTGAACTCATCTTTCTCGGCTACCGCGTTACCCCCGATGGTATTCTGCCTGACCCATCCAAAGTAAGCGCTGTAATGGACTTCAAAACCCCAGGGAATATGAAGCAGGTGAGACAGTTCCTGGGATTGACGAGTTACTACCGTCGCTTCATTTCTGGTTATTCTCAAGTAGCTGAACCATTGTTTGCACTCATGAAGAATGATGTAAAGTTCACATGGGACTGAAGTTGCGAATCTGCCATGAATACACTGAAAGATCACCTGACTTCTGCACCAGTGCTAAGATTTCCTGATTTCTCACGCCCATTTTTCATTCATACCGATGCCTGTGATGCTGGCCTAGGTGCTGCCCTGATGCAGAGAGATCAGGATGGTCAAGACATTGCTGTGGCATATGCAAGTCGTTCACTGCATAAGGCAGAAAAGTCATATTCTACTCCAGAAAAAGAATGTTTGGCAGTCATCTGGGCTCTAGAGCACTTTAGATTATACATTGAAGGCCTGCATGTGACAATTTTCACGGATCAGAGTAGCCTGAAATGGTTGATGTCACGCCCTAACCCTTTGGGCCGACTCGCAAGATGGTCTTAGACCGCAGGACTTTGATTTTAGCATTGTCCATAAGCCAGGAGCTCGTAACAAGGTTCCTGATGCTGACAACAATAAGGTTGCTGACTTGGTTTCACATGACATTGACAATGACGCTACTGAACCACATTTCTTGCCAGACACTTCTCATGCCGCAGATCCCTTGGCTGACTCTGGTCCTGACACAGTTGGTCAGTATAATCTTAGGCCCAGACGAGTGCCTAGGGTCACTTCTGATTGGTCAACTAATAGGTGGACTAACCCCTACCATAGTGACAGACTTAACTATTAGTCAGTGCTCTGTCCATTTTCTGTTATGGTTTAAAAGACATTTAATGAGGTTGTAAAGAGGGCACACAGTTTTGGGTTGCATGTTGTTTCAACCTTTAACAACGCAGTTTTATGCTTTTGTTGTTGTTTTTGTTATAAAAAAAAAAAAGATATTCCAATCTGGCTCATTTTAAGAAACTACATCTTTGGGTTATTTGTGTATTGTAGTGTACACCAATGTACGACATTATATTCTGTATATTCTGTGTGCATATCCTATTTGTTTAGAAAACTCATCTTTCACATGTTTGATCTGATTTTAAGTTACTGTTCCTCACTGTGTACGGCTGGGGTCAGCCTTTGTTTAACCCGGGGGAAAATGTAACAGACACAGCGTACTGTGTCTTTAAGAGACATCTCGTGAGAGTTGAGTGTGGGGAAGGCGGAGCTAAGTATATGCACTGTTGTAATAGAGCTAACTTATATCTAACTTCTCTATATACATGTTTAGTAACGCTACCATGGTGTTCCTACTATAATTATTTTATGTGTAAAGGGAATCGTAGTAGTTGTTTGGCCTGGCTTTATATGGTCACTGCAGTAATAAAGGAGCCGTTATTGGAACGTCTACAGTTGTGTCTGTGTGTGTGTTCGCCCGGTCCTCTAACTTTTCTGCGGTCATCCGGACCTGGTCTCTCACTCCGGGTAAGAAGCGTTACAAGTTTAACCATTGTGCTGGATTAAATAAATGTAAGAAGATACAGCATTAAAGCATAATCTCAATAAAATACGCTACAATTTAACACTATAATACAATACAATACAGCAACAGTAAGTCTGTGTCTGTTTCTGTTGCTATATTCTGAATTTTGTTTGTTTGTAAACTGATGTTAGTGAATTAAACCTACATCTCGCTGATGGTCTGATCAATAAGCTGTCTGTTCTGACATGCTGCTTAAGCCTGGCTAGCTCAGTCGGTAGAGCATGAGACTCTTAATTTCAGGGTTGTGGGTTCGAGCCCCACGTTGGGCGAGTATCTTCATTTAACATCTACAGAAACCAAAAGGACGTTTTTCCACTTTGGACAGTCGGTCTCCGGTGACTTATCAGGGGCATATTTGTGCTTGTAGGACTGTTGTTTACTGGATGTTTTCAGTTACTTATTTCCACTATTGGGACTACACACTGTTGTTGTGTCTCATATCCATTTGATTAACAGGCGGGTTGTGCAATAAAAGACACTTGTCCCTGGGTGGGCTCGAACCACCAACCTTTCGGTTAACAGCCAAACGCGCTAACCGATTGCTCCACAGAGACACACGTGCAGATGTTTCATTGGACGGTACACACGGGTCACATGACTTGCTAACTTTCACAGCAGGGCAATTAAGTTTGGCTAATTAAAATAATCACATGTTTCTGACCTGAATGTGTTGTGGGAATTCAAAATAACCCTTAAAGATTGACACAGACAACCGGGATAATGATAAAAGAAGCTGAGCTGAGGGCCAATCTCAATGCAAACGCACACATGCCTTTACAGGAGAGAAAGGGCGACTCTGTCTGCCCTATCACAGTATTTATACCCCGCTTACTGCCCCTTCAGGCTAACTCTGCTCAGCAACCCAGCTCAAGGTCAGCTTCCCAAACCAAACTTGTTTATCATCCTACAAGAATAGTCAGTTTGTTAGAAACATGGCGTACTTCCACAAGAATGCACCCGTATCAAAACCCCGCGTGCACCCCCACACACACAGTCCTGACACCCATGCATTCCCACGGAAGCAAGATGCCCATGCCAAGGTCAACATATCTCTGGACCTAAGAAACCTTCCAAAAGTCTCTTCTACCTCTGCTGATTGAACTAAGAAAGCAGAAACGTATAAGTTTAATGCAAATAACTAATAAAATATAAAATTTCCATTCACAGAATCTCATTCCCAGGCCCAGTAACAATTTTATTATTTAGATCAGGCCTTTTGGACCTAAAAAAGGGGAACTGATAGATAGAATAAAAAAGTGTTCATAAACTTTTGGCATTTGTCCTTCTCCTTTGACCTCTGTGTTGCAACAGAGTTACACATCCCAGCAATAGTTAACCATAGCACCTATTTATATAGGTTTTTTGTGTGTTCTCTAAACCCAGCTCCCTAACCATTAACTTAGCTTCGGGCTATCTCACCATTAAAATTCAACTAAGTTTAGGCATAGGCTCACATTTCTCACGCAGACACAGACTATATAAGCCTGCTTCATATACCTAATAAATTGGAAGACTTATTATAAGTGTGTGTGTGTTTAAGTCTCTCCCAGTGTACACTTAAGAATTCAAAGGCTTGTTTTCTCATATTCAGTAAACGACACTGGAGTAGAAGATCTGAGCAGCAAGATTTTCTTCAAAAGAACTTGATGTTCTAACAGGGTCTGACACAACTACCCGGATATTTAAACGGCTTAATCTAAGCCACAATCCCTGTGTAGCAGTAAGATGCTGCTGTGGAATTACAGCTTTGATGTATTAAGTTCTCTTGTGCTGTCCTATAGCCGTTTCAGTCAGGTGAAGTTTACAAAAGAAAAAAACTTGTGATTGGGTCTTTAACGGCCAAGTGTATGTTTCAAGGAGCGTTTTGTCTGTGACATTAAAAACAAAGTACGAATAAGACACACTCTGGGAATGAGCTGTGAGATTTGGTTTACGAGAGCGACGCCTTGCCCATGGCAGTGGTAGCACAGCAAAGAATGGTCACACACTGAAAAATGTCCCTGTGCAAAAGTAACAACTGGATGCAGGGGATTGAGCCCTGGACCTCATACATGCAAAGCATACACTCTACCACTGAGCTACAGCCGCTTCTGTGACACAGCAGGATTGCTGTGGCTCAATAGCGCTATTGTAGCGAATAAGACTGACAGGCAAGACATGGTCCCTAATTAAAACGCTTTTGAATGGAGATGCTGGGGCTTGAACCCAGGACCTCATACATGCAAAGCATGCGCTCTACCACTGAGCTATATCCCCAACTTGTGCTTCCCAGGTAAACCTCCAACGGGTACGAGAGTCTTTGCAACAAGAGAAGCAGAACCATGAGCAGGAAAATACATTAAACACTCAGTTAACAAGCTCCATCATGTCATGCAAGCCAAAAGAAAGTCCCATCCAAAATTCATCTAACTCCTGAACCTTTGCTCAGTCAGCTGGGTGAAGTTTAAAACGGGCTTGTGATTGAGTCTGACTAAGTACCTGGATATTTCAAGGGATTGTGACACTCTGGAGCTCATACAGGCACGGCATGCAGTACCTCTAAGCTGCCATCCCTATGTAGAGGAAATGTGCTGGTGTGGAAGCACAGCATTAATGTGGTAAATAAGACCTGCAAGGGAAATTAGGAAAAGAGTTGTGATTCTTAAATTAGCCAAGGGGGAATGTGAACTAGAGCATATTGGTCATGTTTTAAAATGAGAGCATGCATGTTAAAGGCACGAACGGGGATTGAACCCGTGGTCTTCGGTTTACGAGAACGACGCCTTACCACTTGGCCATCGCACCTCTCCAGGTAACTGGCAGAAAGTTGAAAAAACTTTCTTGTGCAAAAGTAACAACTGGAAGCTGAGCACATTCTTAAAGTTCTAGAGTAACAAAAAGAACACCAGCTTGATAGTGACCGTTCTTAAAACCATTGGATTTAGAAACACACTTGAAACTTTTTTCTATCAGAGGGAAAGAACAAGCTACTGGAGATGCAGGGGATTGAACCCTGGGTCTTATACATGCAAAGCATGCGCTCTACCACTGAGCAACATCCCCCAGAACTGGCACCAATGCAACAGGTACAGGACTCTTTGCAAAAACAAAAAGAGCCCCATGACCAGGTATCTTTAGCCTCTAGCAGGCAGGGGATTGAAAATTTAAAGGCACACTTGCAGAGTAATCTGTGGTAGCTGTTAAGAATTGGCTCTGCAAGCCAGTTGGCTCCAAAACACATTAAACACTCAGTTAACAAGCTGCACCGTGTCAATAAAGCAAATAGAAAAGCTGGCTAAAAATAACCAAACCCCTGGCCCTTTTGCCCAATTAGTTAGGTAAAGATTAAAACTGATTTGTGAATGGGTCTGGAACAACTACCCGGATATTTGAACGGTTTAATCTACCACTGAGCTACATCCCCGACTTCTGCTGCCCAGGGTAAACCTCCAGTGGTGTATAAAGTACCTGAAGGCCATACTTGAGTAAAAGTACAAGTATCTTACCAGAAATTTACTTAGATAGAAGTAAAAGTCACCTTTTAAAATATTACTTAAGTAAAAGTCTAAAAGTATCTGATGTTTAATGTACTTAAGTATTAAAAGTAATTTGATATTAAATGTACTTAAGTATTAAAAGTAGAAGTAAAAGTAAATGCTGTTAGTATAAACTGAAGCGGCCATTTAGAAAAATATAAGATTGTTCTTTTAAGCCTGTAAACCACCTTAACAAGCTTTTTTCTTGCTTCCATCTGAACATGATCTGTGCCAATTCATGATTATAATCAGCTGTTCACATCACCTATTTGAAATCACGTCATTATTTAGTTGTTTTTTAACCTTATTACGAGGACTAAATTGCCCTGTTCCAACTTTTTTTAGAATGTGTTGTAGCTTAAAATGCATGTATGTGTATGTTAAGAATGAAGTTGACCAGACAAAACATGAAATATTTTGGGTTCATAAAAGATGGAATAAGAGTCGATGTAAATGTAAGAAACACTGCATTTATTTTATTTGCATTTTCTATACTGTTCCATTTTTTTTATTTGGGTAGTACATTCAAGTTATAGATACTGTATATATCCCAATAACCTAAAACAACTGAATTTTGGCAGAATTAATTTAAAAGCAAAACTCAAGCAAGTTTAACTAAACGTGTGGCACTTTTAACCCTTTAATGATCTGCTCAACCATTAGTATGATCTAAATAGCTGGGTAAAATAAGCTGTATTTAAATAATCTTTTTTGGGCTGTATCTACTCCCTGATTGGCATGTGTTAAACGTAAAAAACATTGGTATTCTTACTTTAAGAAAACACCATTTCTAACTTGTGTCAACCTGAAGCAGCAGCTGAAAAATCATCCATAAAATTTTGAAAGTTGAGTTCTTGTTGAGACCATTAAACGGTTAAAGACGTGCATGTTCCTCAGCACCATGAATGTTTCCTCTGTCAGTGTGTAATGATGTAAGGTACCCTGACACATTACCAACATGGACTGTAGTGTAAAAACTCACCTGTTGTATTCTGGCACTGCTCACACTCACCAGTGGGGTCCTAAAAGAGTACTATTGGAAAACTCCTTAGCTTTACTTACCTGGGTGAGTCCATCCTCTGTAGAAGGGGAGGGGTGAAGAACCTGTAAAAGAGAAGAAATGTTAGATAAGTATATGCTGTAAATATTGGAAATGTTGTTACTGAATGGGTTTGATTATTGTTTGTAACTTATAACATTTTGCCATATTTGATGCTCTGTGAACTAGATATTTATTTTGTTATATATTTTGTCTTTACCTGTATGAGGTATGGTATGATCCAGGGGAGGAGCTACCTGTTTAAATACAGCTCTGGAAAAGGTGTAGGGGGTTCTTTTTTCTGGAGAAGGGCTAAAAGCTATGCTAGGCCTGTGACTTGTAAACATCAATGAATGTGACTTAAGTGACTTTGCAGTCACAAGTCTGTTTCCTCTGGTGGTAGAGGTTGAGTTTTCTTTTTTTTTTTTCATAGCGCGCTTGTAAATATTTTGATTGTTGTGGCCAAAAATGAAGGTGACGGGGAAAAAGAACAACTTCTGTGCTCCTGCTAATTCTTTTCAGTGCTTTCAACCATTCACCCTACATTACCCATAAAGAGTGCCCTTTTCTATTGTTTTGTGGTAGTCTGGGAACATGCTTTATCACACAATGTAATACAGAAGTTATCTGAGGAAATATTTGTCTGTAGGGGAGTTTTTAAAAATGATGGAACACATCATGTCTGCACTGAATTAATTACAAGCTAATGTAGTGAAACGTTTTATTTGTGGTTCGGAAATGTAGTGGAGTACAAGTGAAAGTTGCCGAATTTTTTTATACTCCAGTAAAGTACAGATACTCCAAAAAACTACTTAAGTACTGTAATTAAGTATTATTACTTCGTTACTATACACCACTGTAAACCTCCAACAGGTACGAGAGTCTTTGCAAAAAGAGAAGCAGAACCAGGAGCAGGAATCTCTAGCCTCTGTCAAGTGAGGGATTGCAGATTTAACAGCACACTTGCATAGTCTTCTGTGGTAGCTGTTAAGAACTGGCTCTCTGAACCGGTTGGCCCCAAAAGACATTAAACACTCGGTTAACAAGCTCCATCATGTCATGCAAGCCAATAGAAAGTCCCATCCAAAATTCATCTAACTCCTGTACCTTTGCTCAGTCAGCTGGGTGAAGTTTGAAACAAGCTTGTGATTGTGTCTGACTAAGTACCTGGATATTTCAAGGGATTGTGACACTCTGGAACTCATACAGGCACGACATGCAGTACCTCTAAGCTGCCATCCCTGTGTAGAGGAAATGTGCTGGTGTGGAAGCACAGCATTAATGTGGTAAATAAGACCTGCAGGGGAAAATAGGAAATTAGTTGTATTTCTTAAATTAGCCTAGAGGGAATGTGAACTAGAGCATATTGGCCATGTTTTAAAATGAGAGCATGCATGTTAAAGGCACGAACAGGGATTGAACCCGTGACCACTTGGCCATCACGCCTCTGTTGAAAGTTGAAAACACATTATTGTGCAAAAGTAACACCTGGAAGCTGAGCACCTTCTTAAAGTTCAAGAGTAACAAGCAAAACGCCAGCTTGATAGTGACCGTTCTTAAAGCCGTCGGCTTTAGAAGCACACTTGAAGCTTTTTTCCTAGCAGAGTGAAACAACAAGCTACTGGAGATGCAGGAGATTGAACCCTGGGCCTCATACATGCAAAGCATGCGCTCTACCACTGAGCTACATCCCCCGGAACAGGCGCCAATGCAGGTACAGGACTCTTTGCAAAAAAAAAAAAAAAAAAAACCCATGACCAGGTATCTTTAGCCTCTAGCAGGCAGGGGATTGAAAATTTAAAGGCACACTTGCAGAGTAATCTGTGGTAGCTGTTAAGAAGTCTCCAAAAACCATTAAACAGTCAGTTAACAAGCTGCACCGTGTCAATAAAACAAATGGAAAGGCTGGCCAAAAATAACCAAACCCCTGGCCCTTTTGCCCAATTAGTTAGGTAAAGATTAAAACTGATCTGTGAATGGGTCTGGAACAACTACCCGGATATTTGAACGGTTTAATCTAAGCTACGATCCCTGTGTAGCAGTAAGATGCTGCTGTGGAATTACAGCTTTGATGTGTTAGGTAAGTTCTCTTGTGCTGTCCTATAACCGTTGATCTTTTTAGCCAGGTAAAGTTTACAACAGAAAATACTTGTGATTGGGTCTTTCACGGCCAAGTGTTTCAAGGAGCGTTTTGTCTGTGACTTCAAAAACAAAGCACGAATAAGACACACTCAGGGAATGAGCCATGAGCTTTGGTTTCCTAGAGCGATGCCTTAGCCCATGGCCATGGCAGCACAGCAAAGAAAGGTTACACACTGAAAAATGTCCCTGTCCACGAGTAAGCACTGGAATGTGTGCTTGAAAGTGCTAATTCTTAAAGCTATCGGGTGTGGAAGCAAACTTGAAGTTTGTTTCAAGTGAGTGAAACAACAAGCTGGAGACGCAGGGGATTGAACCTTGGACTTCAAACATGGAGAGCATGCACTCTACCACTGAGCTACATCCCCTTTTCTAACAAGGTAGGATTGCTGTGGCTCTATAGCTCTATTGTAGAGAATAAGACCAGCAGGCAAGACATGGTCCCTAATTAAAACGCTTTTGAATGGAGACGCAGAGGATTGAACTCAGCACCTCATACATGCAAAGCATGCGCTCTACCACTGAGCTACATCCCCGACTTGGGCTTCTTAGGGTAAACCTCCAACGGGTATGAGAGTCTTTGCAAAAAGAGAAGCAGAACCAGGAGCAAGAATCTCTAGCCTCTGTCAAGTGAGGGATTGCAGATTTAACAGCACACTTGCATAGTCTTCTGTGGTAGCGGTTAAGAACTGGCTCCAAAGGACATTAAACACTTGGTTAACAAGCTCAATCATGTCATGCAAGCCAATAGAAAGGCCCATCCAAAATTCATCTAACTTCTGTACCTTTGCTCAGTCAGCTGGGTGAAGTTTAAAACAAGCTTGTGATTGAGTCTAAGTACCTGGATATTTCAAGGGATTGTGACACTCTGGAGCTCATACAAGCATGGCGTGCAGTACCTTTAAGCTGCCATCCCTATGTAGAGGAAATGTGCTGGTGTGGAAGCACAGCATTAATGTGGTAAATAAGACCTGCAAGGGAAATTAGGAAAAGAGTTGTGTTTCTAATCTGAGCTACAATCCCTGTGTAGCAGTAAAATGCTGCTGTGGAATTACAGTTTTGATGTGTAAGGTAAGTTCTCTTGTGCTGTCCTATAGCCGTTGATCTTTTTAGCCAGGTGAAGTTTACAAAAGAAAACACTTGTGATTGGGTCTTTACCGGCCAAGTGTATGTTTCAAGGAGTGTTTTGTCTGTGACTTCAAAAACAAAGCACGAATAAGACACACTCTGGGAATGAGCCGTGAGCTTTGGTTTCCTAGAGCGACGCCTTAGCCCATGGCCATGGCAGCACAGCAAAGAAAGGTCACACACTGAAAAACGTCCCTGTGCACGAGTAAGCACTGGAATGTGTGCTTGAAAGTGCTAAATCTTAAAGCTATCGGGTGTGGAAGCAAACTTGAAGTTTGTTTCAAGTGAGTGAAACAACAAGCTGGAGATGCAGGGGATTGAACCCTGGACCTCATACATGCGAAGCATGCGCTCTACCACTGAGCTACATCCCCTTTTCTGACACAGCAGGATTGCTGTGGCTCTATAGATCTATTGTAGAGAATAAGAACGCCGTGCAAGACATGGTCCCTAATTAAAATCTTCTGAATAGAGATGCTGGGGTTCGAACCCAGGACCACATACATGCGAAGCATGCGCTTTACCACTGAGCTACATCCTCGACTTGTTCCTCCCAGGGTAAACCTCCAGTGGTGTATAAAGTACCTGAAGGCCATACTTGAGTAAAAGTACAAGTATCTTAACAGAAATTTACTTAGATAGAAGTTAAAGTCACCTTTTAAAATATTACTTGAGTAAAAGTCTAAAAGTATCTGATGTTTAATGTACTTAAGTATTAAAAGTAATTTGATATTAAATGTACTTAAGTATTAAAAGTAGAAGTAAAAGTAAATGCTGTTAGTATAAACTGAAGCGGTCATTTATAAAAATATAAGATTGTTCTTTTAAGCCTGTACACCACCTTAACAAGCTTTTTTCTTCCTTCCATCTGAACATGATCTGTGCCAATTCATGATTATAATCAGCTGTTCACATCACCTATTTGAAATCACGTCATTATTTAGTTGTACTAAATTGCCCTGATACAACCTTTTTTTAGAATGTGTTGTAGCTTAAAATGCATGTATGTGTATGTTAAGAATGAAGTTGACCAGACAAAACATGAAATATTTTGTGTTCATAAAAGATGGAATAAGAGTCGATGTAAATGTAAGAAACACTGCATTTATTTTATTTGCATTTTCTATACTGTTCCATTTTTTTTATTTGGGTAGTACATTCAAGTTATAGATACTGTATATATCCCAATAACCTAAAACAACTGAATTTTGGCAGAATTAATTTAAAAGCAAAACTCAAGCAAGTTTAACTAAACGTGTGGCACTTTTAACCCTTTAATGATCTGCTCAACCATTAGTATAATCTAAATAGCTGGGTAAAATAAGCTGTATTTAAATAATCTTTTTTGGGCTGTATCTACTCCCTGATTGGCATGTGTTAAACGTAAAAAACATTGGTATTCTTACTTTAAGAAAACACCATTTCTAACTTATGTGTCAACCTGAAGCAGCAGCTGAAAAATCATCCATAAAATTTTGAAAGTTGAGTTCTTGTTGAGACCATTAAACGGTTAAAGACGTGCATGTTCCTCAGCACCATGAATGTTTCCTCTGTCAGTGTGTAATGATGTAAGGTACCCTGACACATTACCAACATGGACTGTAGTGTAAAAACTCACCTGTTGTATTCTGGCACTGCTCACACTCACCAGTGGGGTCCTAAAAGAGTACTATTGGAAAACTCCTTAGCTTTACTTACCTGGGTGAGTCCATCCTCTGTAGAAGGGGAGGGGTGAAGAACCTGTAAAAGAGAAGAAATGTTAGATAAGTATATGCTGTAAATATTGGAAATGTTGTTACTGAATGGGTTTGAGTATTGTTTGTAACTTATAACATGTTGCCATATTTGATGCTCTGTGAACTAGATATTTATTTTGTTATATATTTTGTCTTTACCTGTATGAGGTATGGTATGATCCAGGGGAGGAGCTACCTGTTTAAATACAGCTCTGGAAAAGGTGTAGGGGGTTCTTTTTTCTGGAGAAGGGCTAAAAGCTATGCTAGGCCTGTGACTTGTAAACATCAATGCATGACTTGCAGTCACAAGTCTGTTTCCTCTGGTGGTAGAGGTTGAGTTTTCTTTTTTTTTTTTCATAGCGCGCTTGTAAATATTTTGATTGTTGTGGCCAAAAATGAAGGTGACGGGGAAAAAGAACAACTTCTGTGCTCCTGCTAATTCTTTTCAGTGCTTTCAACCATTCACCCTACATTACCCATAAAGAGTGCCCTTTTCTATTGTTTTGTGGTAGTCTGGGAACATGCTTTATCACACAATGTAATACAGAAGTTATCTGAGGAAATATTTGTCTGTAGGGGAGTTTTTAAAAATGATGGAACACATCATGTCTGCACTGAATTAATTACAAGCTAATGTAGTGAAACGTTTTATTTGTGGTTCGGAAATGTAGTGGAGTACAAGTGAAAGTTGCCGAATTTTTTTATACTCCAGTAAAGTACAGATACTCCAAAAAACTACTTAAGTACTGTAATTAAGTATTATTACTTCGTTACTATACACCACTGTAAACCTCCAACAGGTACGAGAGTCTTTGCAAAAAGAGAAGCAGAACCAGGAGCAGGAATCTCTAGCCTCTGTCAAGTGAGGGATTGCAGATTTAACAGCACACTTGCATAGTCTTCTGTGGTAGCTGTTAAGAACTGGCTCTCTGAACCGGTTGGCCCCAAAAGACATTAAACACTCGGTTAACAAGCTCCATCATGTCATGCAAGCCAATAGAAAGTCCCATCCAAAATTCATCTAACTCCTGTACCTTTGCTCAGTCAGCTGGGTGAAGTTTGAAACAAGCTTGTGATTGTGTCTGACTAAGTACCTGGATATTTCAAGGGATTGTGACACTCTGGAACTCATACAGGCACGACATGCAGTACCTCTAAGCTGCCATCCCTGTGTAGAGGAAATGTGCTGGTGTGGAAGCACAGCATTAATGTGGTAAATAAGACCTGCAGGGGAAAATAGGAAATTAGTTGTATTTCTTAAATTAGCCTAGAGGGAATGTGAACTAGAGCATATTGGCCATGTTTTAAAATGAGAGCATGCATGTTAAAGGCACGAACAGGGATTGAACCCGTGACCTTCGGTTTACGAGACCAATGCCTTACCACTTGGCCATCACGCCTCTGTTGAAAGTTGAAAACACATTATTGTGCAAAAGTAACACCTGGAAGCTGAGCACCTTCTTAAAGTTCAAGAGTAACAAGCAGAACGCCAGCTTGATAGTGACCGTTCTTAAAGCCGTCGGCTTTAGAAGCACACTTGAAGCTTTTTTCCTAGCAGAGTGAAACAACAAGCTACTGGAGATGCAGGAGATTGAACCCTGGGCCTCATACATGCAAAGCATGCGCTCTACCACTGAGCTACATCCCCCGGAACAGGCGCCAATGCAGGTACAGGACTCTTTGCAAAAAAAAAAAAAAAAACCCATGACCAGGTATCTTTAGCCTCTAGCAGGCAGGGGATTGAAAATTTAAAGGCACACTTGCAGAGTAATCTGTGGTAGCTGTTAAGAATTGGCTCTGCAAGCCAGTTGGCTCCAAAACACATTAAACACTCAATTAACAAGCTGCACCGTGTCAATAAAGCAAATGGAAAAGCTAACCAAAAATGACCAAACCCCTGGCCCTTTTGCCCAATTAGTTAGGTAAAGATTAAAACTGATTTGTGAATGGGTCTGGAACAACTACCCGAACTGAAAAATGGCCCTGTGCACGAGTAAGCACTGGAATGTGTGCTTGAAAGTGCTAATTCTTAAAGCTATCTGGTGTGGAAGCAAACTTGAAGTTTGTTTCAAGTGAATGAAACAACAAGCTGGAGATGCAGGGGATTGAACCCTGGATCTCATACATGCGAAGCATGCGCTCTAGCACTGAGCTACATTCGCTTTTCTGACACAGCAGGATTGCTATGGCTCTATAGCTCTATTGTAGAGAATAAGAACGCCAGGTAAGACATGGTCCCTAATTAAAAGCTTTTGAATGGAGATGCTGGGGATTGAACCCAGGACCTCATACATGCGAAGCATGCGCGCTACCACTGAGCTACATCCCCGACTCGTGCTGCCCAGGGTAAACCTCCAGTGCTGTATAAAGTACCTGAAGGCCATACTTGAGTAAAAGTACAAGTATCTTACCAGAAATTTACTTAGATAGAAGTAAAAGTCACCTTTTAAAATATTACTTGAGTAAAAGTCTAAAAGTATCTGATGTTTAATGTACTTAAGTATTAAAAGTAATTTGATATTAAATGTACTTAAGTATTAAAAGTAGAAGTAAAAGTAAATGCTGTTAGTATAAACTGAAGCGGTCATTTAGAAAAATATAAGATTGTTCTTTTAAACCTGTAAACCAACTTAACAAGCTTTTTTCTTCCTTCCATCTGAACATGATCTGTGCAAATTTGTGATTATAATCAGCTGTAATACAGAAGTTATCTGAGGAAATATTTGTCTGTAGGTGAGTTTTTAAAAATGATGGGACATCATGTCTGCACTGAATTAATTACAAACTAATGTAGTGAAACGTTTTATTTGTGGTTCGAATGTAATCGGTAGCTAGATATCTGAACAATGTTAATGCTAATAATAATAATAATAAAAACAATGGTGCTGTGGCTTTACTTTGTTAATCATTCCTAACTTACATCAGTGTGTTAGACGGGGAGATTCTGAAATGACGATTATTCCGTATCTTTGAGTGAACGATGCGCTTTTAGAAAACGTTTGCATCTGCGCATTAATGTGTTTAACCGCTGATGTAATTTACAAGCGCAGATTCACCAAACCTGCTGCAGTCTGTCACACATCTCACATTGTTTAGCTAAAAAATTCTTGTCATTTTATTTTGTAGTAACGAGTAACGAATTCGCATACAGCAAATGTATCGGAGTAAAAGTACACAATTTCTTTAGGAAATGTAGTGGAGTAAAAGTGAAAGTTGCCGAATTTTTTTATACTCCAGTAAAGTACAGATACTCCAAAAAACTACTTAAGTACTGTAACGAAGTATTATTACTTCGTTACTATACACCACTGTAAACCTCCAATGGGTACGAGAGTCTTTGCAAAAAGAGAAGCAGAACCAGGAGCAGGAATCTCTAGCCTCTGTCAAGTGATTGATTGCAGATTTAACAGCACACTTGCATAGTCTTCTGTGGTAGCTGTTAAGAACTGGCTCTCTGTACCGGTTGGCTCCAAAAGACATTAAACACTCGGTTAACAAGCTCTATCATGTCATGCAAGCCAATAGAAAGTCCAATCCAAAATTCATCTAACTCCTGTACCTTTGCTCAGTCAGCTGGGTGAAGTTTAAAACAAGCTTGTGATTGAGTCTGACTAAGTACCTGGATATTTCAAGGGATTGTGACACTCTGGAGCTCATACAGGCACGGCATGCAGTACCTCTAAGCTGCCATCCCTATGTAGAGGAAATGTGCTGGTGTGGAAGCACAGCATTAATGTGGTAAATAAGACCTGCAAGGGAAATTAGGAAAAGAGTTGTGATTCTTAAATAAGCCTAGGGGAAATGTGAACTAGAGCATATTGGTCATGTTTTAAAACAAGAGCATGCATGTTAAAGGCACGAACGGTGATCTTCGGTTTACGAGACCGACGCCTTACCACTTGGCCATCGCACCTCTCTAGGCAACTGGCAGAAAGTTGAAAAAACATTCTTGTGCAAAAGTAACAACTGGAAGCTGAGCACATTCTTAAAGTTCAAGAGTAACAAGCAGAACGCCAGCTTGATAGTGACCGTTCTTAAAACCATCGGCTTTAGAAGCACACTTGACCATCGTTTTTAACCTGCTTTCACCCTTGTCTGTTTTAATCTTTACCTAACTAATTGGGCAAAAGGGCCAGGGGTTTGGTCACTTTTGGCCAGCCTTCTCTGGCCTTCTCTAAATAGCAGGTACTATTGACCTCACTTGTTTGTTAGTTTAAGTCCAAAAGTGGGTGTGGCCCAAACGGGGATCGATCCCACGACCTTGGCGTTATTAGCACCACGCACTAACCAACTGAGTTAACCGGCCGGTGTACAAGGGCAGGGCATATACCCACATACCCGATTCTACACTGACAGCCCTACAGTTATGGAGCTGCCACACAGAAACGATGGAGAGCTTTACTGTTGTTGAGCAGAACAGATCTTCGTGTGAGATGACTGAGGTTCATGTATTTTTCTTTTAGGAATAAATAAAAGCTGATGCTTTTAACCTCATACTTTACTAATACTTTTATTCTACACGGTCTTAATTTCTTTTAGTCCTCTGCCATGTGCAGTGCAAGAATTCACTAAATTACACAGCAGTTCCCTTTTTTATTGACAAAATTGACAAAATTTTATTGATAAAATTGATTGTAACCATTTATAAAGATCATGCCACGTTCATTAGGTGAAATGAAGCCAGGATTAAAGATGGTAGAAGAACAAGGTGGTATTCTTACTTTCAGTGATTAAATTACTCAGGTTAGAAAGTCCTGATACACAGAACATGCTCACCTGACTCTCAGCCATGCTAGCTTTAATCATTAAAGTGGGTGTGACCCTGATTCTGAATCATTCTCGTACCCGTCTGATTCCTGCTGATTTAGACGGATTAAACTGGTGTTACAGAGCCGAGAACTGAACCCCTCCCCTCCCGGAGTATAGTGGTAATGATAATTCACCTCGCTCTCGACTGTTTCTTCTACACTCTCAGTCAGGTTCTGAATGGCGCTGATCCACGCCCGTCTACCTGCCTCACAGTCGGCCTGGAACGTACAGCTCCTGTACACACACGGTGATAGATACAGATTATATAGGATGCAGACAGATAGACAGTTTGAGTAGATAGATAGACAGACATTCAGACAGACAGATGGATAGACAGATAAATAGTCTATCTACCTGTCTGTCTGTCTATTGATCATCTGTCTGTCTGTCTATCTCTGATGACTATAGATCTTGTCTTACCTTGTGGGCGTGACCACACGGAAGCAGAAGCGTCGCCCGGCGTCCTCACAGCTCTGGACTGAACAGCGCTGCAGGTATTCAGCCAGCACCGTGAAGTCACGCTGGGGGAATAGAACATAAAACCTTCTTATTTATACAGTCAATGATATAAACGTCGGTGAAATCGTCCCAGACTTAAACATGACGGGGCGGTTTGGGACACAGCCCGGCACAGAAGTCGACCTCTGCTGTGATGCGCCCAAAAGATGAGGGTGCATTATGGGTCCAGGAGAGAGCTGATTTAGATCACCCCTCCATCAGGAGCGCTTCCTCTGCCTCCGTGCCGCCCCTGTGACCCGGGTCGCCCCCGGAGGATGCCCGGGAAGGCGCCCCGCAACACAGCACACGCAGAAACCTCTGTCTCAGAGAAGCAGCCATCGTAAATGAGGAGAAAATCAAAATGCTGCTCCTGAAGAGCACAGGTCCACATTGTGATGTCACAGCGTTCCGAGGGAGCAGAGTGAATTTACCTTTACCATATATGGGCATGACTGGATTCATGTGACTGCACATATACTAACTTGATTTCCACTGTGGGACGGCTTCTGTAGGATCCTGGGTTTGATTCCCGGGTGAAGTTTGCATGTTCTCCCCATGTCCTGGAGGTAACAGAGTACCCTAGGTATAAGTGTGTTTGTTTACGTTTGTCTGGCAACCTGTCCAGAGTGGTTTGTTAATTCCACCCAGTGAATCACACCCCATACCATGACACACCCTGGTACTGACACACCCCCATACCATGACACACCCTGGTACTGACACACCCCCATACCATGATACACCCTGGTACTGACACACCCCCATACCATGACACACCCTGGTACTTGTACTGACACACCCCCATACCATGATACACACTGGTACTGACACACCCCCATACCATGACACACCCTGGTACTGACACACCCCATACCATGACACACCATAGTACTGACACACCCCCATACCATGACACATCCTGGTACTGGTACTGACACACCCCCATACCATGACACACCCTGGTACTGACACACCCCCCATACCATGACACACCCTGGTACTGATACTGACACACCCCCATACCATGACACACCCTGGTACTTGTACTGACACACCCCCATACCATGACACACCCTGGTACTGACATACCCCATACCATGACACACCATGGTACTGACACACCCCCATACCATGACACATCCTGGTACTGGTACTGACACACCCCCATACCATGACACACCCTGGTACTGACACACCCCCATACCATGACACACCCTGGTATTGACACCTCATACATGTGTATGACGTGTGATTGTGTACTGATGTGTGTGTGTATTACATGTGTGTATAAGGTGTGTGTATGATGTGTGTGTATTACGTGTGTATAAGGTGTGTGTGTGTGTGTATGTGTGTGTATTTAGAAACTGAATATTGTAAATGATATTTTACTAACAGTAATGGAGAGAGAAATTTTGACTGTATTAGAGCTGCTGCTACAACAACATAATGAAAAGCTCGACCTACTCAGGTCCATCACAAATGCACTTGGAAAAAATGATCCAAAACAAATTGAGGATTTCACTGCTCCACTTGCCAAATCTCAATTCAGACACTTTGACATGAACCTCTAGACTAGTAAGTGCTTTCTACGTTAAACTGTTTTTTATGTGTTATGTATGTACTTTGTTATAGTCCCTGTAAAAGATGCACTTTGACAATTTACCCAACCCTGGTGTGTTCTAAGGTGGCCCTCTACTATGGTTAAGAGCAGAAAAAAACCCTTAAAACTTTTTGACTTTTATTAGTGAGCACAACATTAGAAAATGTGTGTGTGTGTGTGTGGTGTACAGTACCTGAATAAATTTGGTTACAGTATGTATACTGACTGTGGTGCAGTAACAGATAGAGGTGAAGTATAAAGGTAACAGTGAGTGTCAGTATGTTGGGTGTGCAGTATAGTGCAGTGAATGTGCAGTATGAATTACATTTGGGTTCATTAGAGATGATCAGGATTATATTCAGAGATCTTAGAACCTCATCACATTCATGCACGTGTCTTTCTTTTACAGATTAAGTGTTTTGGTTTTTGTGGAGGTACGACTGGAAAGGAAACTGTAACAAACGACCTGGTAAATCATCATGGATAAGTTTTTTTAAATTAATATTTAAACTGAATTCACTCATTAAGTCTCCTCTCCTACAGCCGAGACGAACTTGAGACCACACCCAACGGAAGGTGACGAAGACAATGGAGGGAGAGACGACAAAAACGAAGATGCCGGTCTTAGCAAGGCTAAAGAGCCCCTTACAAACCACCGCTAACAAGTCTGTTTGTCACGAACCTCAGGTCGCTTTCAAACGATGGATGAACTGAGACTAAGTTTACCATCGCCAACATCTATACAGAAAACGTGTATGATGATAATCACAGAATCTTAGCTTAATCCAGATGTGCCAGATGCAGCTATTGAATTAGTAGGTTGCTCAATCCACCAGAGAGACATAAACAAAGACTCTGGTAAGAGTCACAGAGAGGGCGTGTGCTTCTATATAATACCTGGTGCTGTGTCTATTCCAACATCACTAGAGGATACAGAGCAGAGCAAAGATCTTCAAACAGCTAACAGTGTCTCGCTGGCAGAGGATCTAAATAATTTCTTTGCCCGCTTTGAGGCACAAGGGATGGATCCAGCTGCTGTAACCACACCAGCTACCAGTGAGCACTCTCTTACTGTACAGACGAACCCTTAGATCTGTGAATGTCAGAAAGGCTGCAGGGCCTGATGGGATCCCAGGAAGAGAACTCAGAGACTGTGCCCACCAGTAAAATCTTTAGCATGTCCATGAGAACCTCACTCCCTTAAACATCAAAGGAGAAGAAGTGGAAAGAGTCTCCAGCTTCAGGTTTCTGGGAAGCCACATCATAGAGGACCTCACCTGGACCACAAACACCACCTGAAAACACTCAGGAAAACCAACCTGAACATGGAGCTTTTGGTGGCATTCTACCACTGCTCTGTGGAGAGCATACTGACCTACTGCATTAATGCATGGTCTCAAATAGGACGGAGATCTCGGATCATTAAAATAACACGAAACTGCTGCATTTCTGGTGCAATAACAACCAAATTCAGTTTAGGAGCCACTCATTTCTGCAGATCTTCACTGAAAGTGTGCAGACTCTCTAATGGTTTTTGTGCTGCCATGCAGCTGCTTGAATGGAGTTAGTGTAGAATTATGTGCAAAGATCTAAAGAGTGTAGATAAACAGTGTAGATTAACTGGCTGGTTAGCTCAGTTGGTTAGAGCGTGGTGCTAATAACGCCAAGGTCGCGGGTTAGATCCCTGTATGGGCTACACCCACTTTTGGACTTAAACTAACAAACAAGTGATCCTTCTCTAACTACCAGGTCCTATTAACCTGGGCTTCAGACGTTGTCTCTGACAAGTGTGAGATCTTTTTACTGCCCCTCTCATTCAGGTCAGAAACATGCCATTATTTCAATTTACCAAACTTAATTGCCCTTCTGTAAAAGTTAGCAAGTCATGTGACTCATGTGTACTGTCCAATGAAACTTCTCTGCATGTGTCTCTGTGGCACAATCGGTTAGCGCGTTCGGCTGTTAACCGAAAGGTTGGTGGTTCGAGCCCACCCGGGGACGAGTGTCTTTTATTGCACAACCTGCCTGTTGATCATCGGATATAAGACACAACAACAATGTGTAGCTCCACAGAACAGTGGAAATAAGTAACTGAAAACATCCAGTAAACAACAGTCCTACAAGCACAAACATCCACCTGATAAGTCACTGGAGACCGGCTGTCCAAAGTGGAAGAACGTCCTTTTGGTTTCCGTAGATGTTAAATGAAGACACTCGCCCAACGTGGGGCTCGAACCCATGACCCTGAGATTAAGAGTCTCATGCTCTACCGACTGAGCTAGCCGGACTTAAGCAGCATGTTAGAACAGACAGCTCATCGGTCAGACCATCAGAGAGATGTAGGTTTAATTCACTAACATCACGACCAGATTAAGAACTAATTCACAGTTTACAAACAAACACAATTCAGAATAAGTAACAGAAACAGACACAGACTTACTGTCACTTTTAAACTACTACCTTGACTTGTGTTGAGTTATGAGATTTGCAGTATGATGTTGTTTGGTGTTTGTTAGTGATGAATAGAAGGCTGGTCTATAGAATTTACAATTAATGCCAACTTCAGTGGTTATATAAGTTTTATAAGATGGGCTGTCCTAAAATGACACATAACACATCCCTAAATGCGAGGGTTGGTGGACTTTGTTTCTTCTCTTGATGGAGTGCTGAAAGAGCACACTGAGAATGCCACTGTGTTTAAGGGAACTTCAAAAACTGTGCAGAATGAGCTACTGGACTGTATGTTGTCTGTTCTGAAGGAACATATAATCAAAGAAGCCCAGGGCAGCGATTTTCTTTCAATCCAGGCAGATGAGACAATGGATATTGCCACGCAGTGCCAGCTTGTTCTTGTACTACGCTATATTGATGCTAAAAACAATGTGCAGGAAAGATTTTTTGAGTTCATCCCTTTGCAGTCGGCCACTGCTGATTCCATTGCTACAGCCCTAAAAGAACGTCTTGCAACTATCCTTCCTGAGGATCAAAAGGGTAAGCTCATCTGCCAGGCATATGATGGAGCCAGCGTGATGAGGGGTGCCACTGCAGGTGTTCAGAAGAAGATACAAGACATGTACCCAAATGCACACTACATCCACTGCTACGCACATCAGCTCAGTCTGATAATGCAGCAGGCTACTTCTCACATAACCAAAGTGAGATTTTTTTTTTCTAACCTTGGTGGATTTGCCAGCTTTTTTTCCAGATCACCCAAGCGCACAAGTATTCTTGATAACGTTGTGGCGCACAGACTTCCAGCATCCAGCAATATCAGATGGAACTTTCACAGCCGTACCATCAATACTGTGTTTGAACACAGAGAGGACCTCATTCGCTGTTTTGAAAGCATACGAGACTCTGGTGACTTTGACCCCATTACTGTCAGAGAGGCAGGTGCATTTGCCATGCTACTGGAGGATCAGGATTTTAAGTTCTTTCTGCAGCTTTTCCACCATATCATGCCTCATGTGGACCTCCTCTATTCCAAACTCCAGAAGAAGGTCATAGATTCAGTTTATATCAAGGAGAGCATTCAGTAGTTCCAGCAGGACATTCAAAAGATCAGGTAATAGTTGTGCATTTTCCTCCTTTGTTTATTAGTATTATTGTTATTATTATTGGTATTGTAATTTTTTTCCTTTGCAGAAATTCTCTCCATTCCATGGTTGGACAAAGCAGTGAAGGTAGCGGTCAGCCAGTAAAGAAGCGTCGGACACTCAGTGTAGAAGACCATGAAAGGATTGCTGCAGAGGTGAGTTGTGGAAGTCACAGTCCAATTAGATTAGATTTGTTTAGAGCTGTTTCTATGCTATGCATGAATGATCAGTGTATGTTGGTGTAATGCTTGTCAGCAATATATGTTATTATTCTTGCTGTACTGCAATATATGGGTAATATGGAATAAAACTAATTCTCATAACATTTGGTTCCTGAATTTTCTATAAACCTGTTCCACAAAAATTCTGTTCCAAAAATGCTTTAACACATTTTGTCTTGAAAATGGCAGCAAACTCATTTCTATGACTTGATCTATGACTAAATTTCAACAGTGATAGAAAAATATCACTTCATAATTTTCATGTTTATCCTTCTCTAGGTCTGTGATATCATACTGGGACACACCAGTGAGCGCTTTTCCTTCACAAACCACCTTGTTAGTGCCACACTCTTGCAGGGGGACAAGTTTGAACCATACAAGACAGCATTTCCTGAAGATGCACTGAGCAACACCTTAAAAGCCTATCCAGTGCTCAATCAAGGTAAGCTGAAGACAGAGCTTAGTCTTATCTACAGCAGGGAAGAGTTCAAAGCCTGTTGTGGTGCTGTGGGCCTATTCCAGCTTTTTATGGAAAATAATCTTGAAGAAGTATTTTCAGAGACTGTCACTCTCCTGAAGATCCTCATCACCACACCCATGACCACAGCAGAAGCTGAAAGGTGCTTGTCAACCTTGAAAAGAATTAAAACTTTTCTGAGAAACTCTATGACCCAGGACAGGCTGAATGCATTGGCCATGTTGTCAATGGAGAAGAGACTAGTGACTGAGATTACTGACTTTAACCATAATGTCATTGAGAAATTTGCAAGACAGAAGGAAAGGAGGGCAAAATTCATGTTCAAATAGTGCTACTTTTAAAGGCTTGTTTTTTATTGTTTTGTTTTTAATTTGTTGTTTTGTTTGCGCCCCCTCAAATTTTTTAGCACCAGCCGCCACTTTTGGTGTTACAATTCGGCATAGAGCAGTCATATGTGGAACACTATTCTCTACTCATCATTGATAACAGTGTTTTTACCTAAATAAAGCCAGGTTCCACCGAGATTTGAACTCGGATCACTGGATTCAAAGTCCAGAGTGCTAACCATTACACCATGGAACCACACAGTGAGGTCTTACTTAAGCCCAAAAGTGAATAATTAGTCATTTAAGAGCAAGTTGGCTGTTAGATGGCGCTGTAAACAATGATTTGCAATTATATTTTGGGATGGAGCAGTCACATGTGGAACACTATAGCACTACTAGTGCTATTATGATATTCAAGCTGGATGAATGGATGGAAATTAACATGTAATTTAAGGTGACTCTAAACTAGCACAAGCAATTGTGATGCTCTGTTCTACTGCACATGCGCTGAATGCTACCATCCTGAAACTGCTAATGTTTCTCAATCTTGGGCCTCACACCGGGCCCCAAATAAAAGCAGTAAGGTCCCACCGAGATTTGAACTCAGATCGCTGGATTCAGAGTCCAGAGTGCTAACCATTACACCATGGAACCCTGACGCCACAAAAACTAAACGTAATGATTCGCCATTTGCTAAGTAAATAAAGCAAAACTACACACAACTTCAGACTTTACTTTAACATCTCAAGTGATTTAAACTTACGTGACTGATATAATTGATTGAAATCAATTGAACAAACTGAGGTAATTTAGAAGTTTTAAACACAAAATAAAAGTAATTTTAGTTAAACATTGCCACCCAAGTATCAAAATCACAACAAAACGTTCCACTGTTGGTAAATTGCACCAAGTTCAGGACTCAGTTGGCCGGTAGATGGAGCTGTAAACCCACTTTAGGACTTAAACTAACAAACAAGTGATCCTTCTCTAACTAGCAGGTCCCATTGACCTGTGCTTCAAACGTTGTCTCTAACAAGTGTGAGGTCGTTTTAATGCCCCTCTCATTCAGGTCAGACACATGTGATTATTTTAATTTGCAGTAAAGCAACAGTAAATGTTGAGACCAACATTGTTTCTGTGAGGTCCATAACTGAAGGGTTGAATCGGGTATGTGGGTATATGCCCTGCACTTGGACACAGGCCGCTTAGCTCAGTTGGTTAGAGTGTGGTGCTAATAACGCCAAAGTCGTGGGTTTGATCCCCGTACGGGCCACTGTCTCTCTTGGACTTAAACTAACAAACAAGTGAACCTTCTCTAACTAGGAGGTCCTATTGACCTGGGCTTCAAACGTTGTCTCTGAAAAGTGTAAGATCATTTTAATGTCCCTCTCATTCAAGTCAGAAACATGCCATTATTTCAATTTGCCAAACTTAACTGTCCTTCTGTAAAAGCTTGCAAGTCATGTGACCCATGTGTACCATCCAATGAAACATCTGTGCGTGTGTTTCTGTGGCACAATTGGTTAGCGCGTTCGGCTGTTAACTGAAAGGTTCGTAGTTCTAGCCCACCCACAGACGAGTGCCTTCTATTGCACAACCTGCCTGTTAATCAAATGGATATGAGACACAACAACAATGTGTAGCTCCACAGAATAGTGGAAATAAGTAACTGAAAACAACCAGTAAACAACAGTCCTACAAACACAAATATCCACCTGATAAGTCACCGGAGACCGACTGTCCAAAGTGGAAGAACGTCCTTTCGGTTTCTGTAGATGTTAAATAAAGACACTCGCCCAACGTGGGGCTCGAACCCACGACCCTGAGATTAAGAGTCTCATGCTCTACCGACTGAGCTAGCCAGGCTTAAGCAGCAGGTCAAAACAGACAGCTCATCGATCAGACCATCAGAGAGATGTAGGTTTAATTCACTAACATCACGACCAGATTAAGAACTAATTCACAGTTTACAAACAAACAAAATTCAGAATAAACAACAGAAACAGACACAGACTTACTGTCGCTGTAATGTATTATAGTGTTAAATTGTAGCCTATTTTAATGAGATTACGCTTTAATGCTGTATTTTCTTAAATGTATTTAATTCAGCACAATGGTTAAACTGCACAACCCAACAAGTTAAAATAACCCATCATGTGTTCTGTCCAGGTCAGACACATGTGATTATTTTTATTTGCCAAACTTAATTGCCCTGCTGTAAAAGTTAGCAAGTCATGTGACCCGTGTGTACCGTCCAATGAAACAGCTGTGCCTGCGTCTCTGTGGCGCAATCGGTTAGCGCGTTCGGCTGTTAACCGGAAGTTCGAGCCCACCCAGGGACGACCCAGCTAACACAGAACGTTCCCGTAACGTTAGATTTTGGTTCCCCTATGGTTATTTTTAGGGAACCATCCCATAACGTTATGGGAACGTTCTATTTTCGTTAAAAAAATCAGCGCTGTTCCCGGAACGTTCCGGGAACTATGAAACCTAACGTTCTCTCATGGTTTTATGAGAACTAACAGAGAACGTTAGTTAAAGCTTGTATAAGGTTTTATTTCTTATGTGTATAAAGTAACGTTCCAGTAACGTTCCCGGAAGGTTTCTAAGTTAACCCAGCTAGCACAATCATCTGGCCCATGTTGAACAGCGTCACCATGGCAACAGTGCGACGCGAGCCGTTGAAAAAGAGGACTCGTTCGTTCGTGTGAGGTAAATAAACGTTTAATCTTAACAACTTTTTACTTAGTAAAATGTAAGCACAATGTCTATTAATGAGTTCTGGATTAAGATAGAGAACAATTTGGAAATGGAAACTGTTAGGTAATGTTATCTAGTGAGTTTCAGGTTAACTGGTAGTCTGAACTGAAACACTTCAGGTAACGTTAGCTAAAAGGCTAACAGTTTCTAGCATTAGACAACAGCTGCTAAATAATTGAAGCTCATTGAATACTGTAGATAACGTTAACTTAAAAGCTACAATAAGCAACAAGAACAAGAACAACAATAATAGTAATACAATAATAAGCAACAGACGACCTACCATCTCTGACTACATCCACAAGGTGGACCAACAAAGCAGGTGTGTATAATATAAGAGTGGACAGTGAGTGGACACGGTATTTGAAAACTCCAGCAGCGATGCTGTGTCTGATCCACTCATACCAGCACAACACACACTAACACACCACCACCATGTCAGTGTCACTGCAGTGCTGAGAATGATCCACCACCTAAATAATACCTCCTCTGAGGTGGTCATGTGGAGGTCCTGACCATTGGAGAATAAGGTAAAAGGGGGCTAACAAAGTATGCAGAGTAACTGATGGACGACAGTGGAACTGTAGAGCTACAAAGTGCACCTATAGATAGATAACTTTATTAATCCCATAGGGAAACTCAGTAAATGGTTAGTAAACTATATGGTTAGTGGAGCAGATAGAAAAAGTGTATACATACAAGGAGGTTTAATGTTATGGCTGATCATATATAGTTTTATAACCCAAAGGTTGTCCCTTGTATTTTTTGTAGATATTCAAGTGTCCACTACCATCACTGAGCCACATTTGCTTATTCACCTCTCATACATGAGTAAAAACTATGAACACTATTCTGCAGCATCTAACATCCGGTGTAGATCATCAGCCAAGGTCACAAGATCCAGCAAGAAGGTTCTGGGTCCGATCCCCAGGTGGGGCGGTCTGAGTCCTTTCTGTGTTGTTTGCATGTTCTCCCCATGTCCGTGCAGGTTTCATCTGGGTGCTCCGGTTTCCTCCCACAGTCCAAAGACATGCAAGTGAGGTGAATTGGAGACACTAAATTGTTCATGACTGTGTTTGATATAACCTTGTGAACTGATCTGATGAATCTTGTGTTATGAGTAACTACCGTTCCTGTCATGAATGTAACCAAAGTGTAAAACATGTCGTTAAAATCCTAATAAACAAACAAACATTACTTCTTTATATTGTTTATATACAGTATATATACATATATACATACATACATATATATATACAGTGTATCACAAAAGTGAGTACACCCCTCACATTTCTGCAAATATTTTATTATATCTTTTCATGGGACAACACTATAGACATGAAACTTGGATATAACTTAGAGTAGTCAGTGTACAGCTTGTATAGCAGTGTAGATTTACTGTCTTCTGAAAATAACTCAACACACAGCCATTAATGTCTAAATAGCTGCAACATAAGTGAGTACACCCCACAGTGAACATGTCCACATTGTGCCCAAAGTGTCAATATTTTGTGTGACCACCATTATTATCCAGCACTGCCTTAACCCTCCTGGGCATGGAATTCACCAGAGCTGCACAGGTTGCTACTGGAATCCTCTTCCACTCCTCCATGATGACATCACGGAGCTGGTGGATGTTAGACACCTTGAACTCCTCCACCTTCCACTTGAGGATGCGCCACAGGTGCTCAATTGGGTTTAGTCCATCACCTTTACCTTCAGCTTCCTCAGCAAGGCAGTTGTCATCTTGGAGGTTGTGTTTGGGGTCGTTATCCTGTTGGAAAACTGCCATGAGGCCCAGTTTTCGAAGGGAGGGGATCATGCTCTGTTTCAGAATGTCACAGTACATGTTGGAATTCATGTTTCCCTCAATGAACTGCAGCTCCCCAGTGCCAGCAACACTCATGCAGCCCAAGACCATGATGCTACCACCACCATGCTTGACTGTAGGCAAGATACAGTTGTCTTGGTACTTCTCACCAGGGTGCCGCCACACATGCTGGACACCATCTGAGCCAAACAAGTTTATCTTGGTCTCGTCAGACCACAGGGCATTTCAGTAATCCATGTTCTTGAACTGCTTGTCTTCAGCAAACTGTTTGCGGGCTTTCTTGTGCGTCAGCTTCCTTCTGGGATGACGACCATGCAGACCGAGTTGATGCAGTGTGCGGCGTATGGTCTGAGCACTGACAGGCTGACCTCCCACGTCTTCAACCTCTGCAGCAATGCTGGCAGCACTCATGTGTCTATTTTTTAAAGCCAACCTCTGGATATGACGCCGAACACGTGGACTCAACTTCTTTGGTCGACCCTGGCGAAGCCTGTTCCGAGTGGAACCTGTCCTGGAAAACCGCTGTATGACCTTGGCCACCATGCTGTAGCTCAGTTTCAGGGTGTTAGCAATCTTTTTATAGCCCAGGTCATCTTTGTGGAGAGCAACAATTCTATTTCTCACATCCTCAGAGAGTTATTTACCATGAGGTGCCATGTTGAATATCCAGTGGCCAGTATGAGAGAATTGTACCCAAAACACCAAATTTAACAGCCCTGCTCCTCATTTACACCTGGGACCTTGACACATGACACCAGGGAGGGACAACGACACATTTGGGCACAATTTGGACATGTTCACTGTGGGGTGTACTCACTTATGTTGCCAGCTATTTAGACATTAATGGCTGTGTGTTGAGTTATTTTCAGAAGACAGTAAATCTACACTGCTATACAAGCTGTACACTGACTACTCTAAATTATATCCAAGTTTCATGTCTAAAATGATGGCCCATGAAAAGATATAATTATTATTATAGTTATTTTCTATGTATAGTATTTATATAGCTGTTATTTTGGTTCACTTTTGTAATTGGTCTTATTTATAATATTCTGATTATTATTATTATACTACTTGCTGCAATTATCTTAATAAAATACTTTCTACTGCACAATCTGTAGTTAATCTGTAGCATCTGTAGTTAATCTGTATCATAAATCTACTATTTTATCTATGCGGATGTGAAAGGAGAAGAAAACGGTAAATAAATAGTATCGCAGTGTTTCGGGGGCTATTCCGGCCCAGTTATGGGAGAGTCGGCGGAGATCTGGCATCCGGATTTGGGACAGTGTATTTGGCCCGATTCTGGGCAGTCATTCAAAAAGAGTCAGAGCCGACACGGGCTGCCGGTGTTACCGGAGTGTTATTGCAAGGTTGTCTAAAGTTTTCAATAATTTAAAGGTTAGTACAAGGTTCCCTTAAGGTTTCAATCATTTTAAGGTTACGGGAACGTTAGGGGAACGTTCCCACAACTATAATGCACAACCAAATGGGTACGTTCTATTTCCGTAAAGAAAACTTTCCTGAGGAACCAAAATGATCCGTTCCCAGAACGTTCTGGTAACCAAAAACTAACGTTCCCGGAACGCTCTGGGAACCAAAAATTGTTAGCTGGGGAAACAGTTGCAGGATGAGACATAAAAAGTAGATGTGTGTGTATTATTTAAAACTACACTGAATGATAATTGATTACCTTCAAATAATTGTGCAGCATGTGTTCCTGATTTACATTCAGTTAACAAGTAAAGAAGGACCCACCGCGACCCTGGCCAGGTTCCATCTCTCTCTCTCTCTCTCTCCTTTAGTTCAGCAGAAGTGAAACTGATCTGATCCTGTTCTGTTCGAGTGTGGATCTGTTCCGTGTCTGTGTTTGTAGTTTTGTTGATAATTGAAGTTGATGAACGCAGGTGAGTTTATACATTTCCACACTTCTGTACATTACTGTGTATTGTTACTTTATGTAGTTCAGATTGTTGATTTGATTTAAACACACTTGTTTTGAACAGAACACTCACGAACTAAACCAGGAAGTCTTGGACATTCGCCTGACATTCGAGTTTCTTTCGGCTCGTTCTCGGCTAATAAACATCCAAAAATGAGTGAAACTGCATTAACTGATTCTGCAGTAAACAAGGAACAAACTACAATCAAATATGTTTAAAACGTTTTTTCTGTAAATGTTTATTTTCTGTTATTTTGTAAATGTGAGATTCATCTGAGTTGAAATGATAAGGAAGTGCTAAGGGAGCGTCTACAAAGTGCATGAAGCCGAGGTGTAGTTATTACCCAATGCATGTACTATTCAATACAACTGTATAAAGTCCTACAGTATGGGTACAGTAACAATATATAGTGTCAACAATTCTACAAACAATCATTTTAATATATTAAACGATGCAATAGTTACCTAGTGATGTACCACCCACTACACTTACATTACAGAAACATACCCTACAGTATGGGTACAGTAATAAAATATTAAAAGTTAAAAAAAAAACATTATTTTTTTATATAACCAAGGATTTAGTAGTTAACTAGTCACTTGTACTAGTTACTACAACCACATTATAAAAGTCCTACGGCATGGGTACAGGGTACATTAATAATAAAATATAAAAGATTAACAAAAATTAAGAAACACAAATTTTGATAAGATGAAGGTTGTAGTAGTTAACTAGTGTATTATACTGCTTACTACAACAACATTACACATTAAAAGTCCCACAGCATTTTTACAGTAGATAATCAAAAAGTTTAAAAATGAACAAAAATCTAGAAACGTAAACATAACGCTCACGAACTAAACCAGGAAGTCTGAGCTGCTGTAAATAACTTGCTGTGTTTACTGGTGTTTCTGTTTACATGTAGAAAAATGGCCGAGTCCAAAATTTCAGTAACTCAGGACGAGTTCAGCTGTTCAGTCTGTCTTGAAACACTGAAGGATCCAGTAACTACATCATGTGGACACAGTTTCTGTATGGTGTGTATTAATAACTGTTGGGATCAGGAGGATGATAAGGGAACATACAGCTGTCCACAGTGTAGACAATCCTTCACTCCAAGACCTGCTGTGAAAAGAAACACCATGCTGGCTGGAGTTGTGGAGAAACTGAAGAAAACAGAACCTCAAGCTCCACATCCTGGTCACTGTTCTCCTGGACCTGAAGATGTGGATTGTGATTTCTGTACAGAGAAAAAATGCAAAGCAGTAAAATCCTGTCTGGTGTGTTTGGTCTCTTTCTGTGAAACTCACCTTCAGCCTCATTATCAAATTACTGTTTATAAGAATCACAAGCTGGTTAAAGCCTCCAGGCGACTTCAGGATCAGATCTGCTCTCAGCATAATAAACTGCTGGAGGTTTACTGTCGTACTGATCAGCAGTGTATCTGCCTGATGTGTACCATGGATGATCATAAAGGACATGATACAATATCAGCTGCAGCAGAAAAAACTGAGAAACAGGTAAAATATTATACAGCTCTCTTTAACAAGTAACAACTCATTATCATTTACACTGATATTATGTTGTGCTCGTACACAATACAAGTAAATTCTGAATTGTTATTCTGTGTAGAAGCAGCTGCTGAAGATCCAGAGAAAATTCCAGAAGAAAATTCAGAACAGAGAGAAGGAACTTTGTGAGCTGATAAACGCTGTGGAGTCTCACAAGGTAAGTTTTATAAACAAAAAGCTCTCAGGATCAGTCCGACTCTCCTCCATTAAACCAATTTCCATTAAAAATGAGATATTTTATGTCTCAGGTAACTTTGCAATTTAGTAGTAAATCTTTAAATTCTGCCTGGTTATTTGGTGATTGATGCAGTACAGCAATTCTGAGGTTGTGCTAATAATTATAAGGGTGATAAGATCAGATTATCAGCTATTTTATTTATTTATTAATTATTTGTAGTGATGTCTTTTATCTTGTGGCACTTTGAGATTTGTACACAAATGTAAAGTGCATTACAAATTAAATGTATTATTATTATTATTATTATTATTATTATTATTATTATTTATTGTTGCTTTGGATCAAGATGCTTAAACATAAATGACTGTATAAGATTTCTGGCAAAGACTTGAGAAGATCACTACATTGAATTTCCCAGTCCTGGCCAGGCTGCTGTTTCCTGATACTCAAAAGAACTTCTGTAACAGTATGCTACCACCAGCACACTTTACAGTATATATGGTGGTTTTAGGGTTTATTAGATGTAATCCACACATATAATTTTGAATTAAGGACATACAGGAGCAGGTGTGTTGTATCGAAAATCTGTGAGGAAATATAACATGCTGATAAATGCAGTAAAAACTAAAGTGATGATGAACACTGAAGAAGTGCTGGAGTTTAAGGTGGAAGGTAGAAGACTGGAACTCTTTCTTATATTTGGGAAGTAGAGTATCAAATATTGCATCATGTGGACAAGATGATGGTAACATTTTCAATGGTATGAAAAATCAGGCCATTTAGCACCATCACCAAGCTATGAGTGAGGAAAGTCTTAGTCTGGCCAGTAGCTACACAGGGCTCTAGAGTGCGACCAATTTGGTCGCACATGCGACCTAATTTCTCAATGGTGCGACTAAAAAAAATCTCAGGTCGCACCGGTGCGACCAGGCGTCCGAGGAAAAAAAAAAAAACAACAGACACACATTAGGCCAATATCATGGTCTAAACCAATCAGAGATAGTGAAGGGCGGGACAATATTGTAGCGGTGATATGTGAGCGACATTCAGCTCAGCCAATCAGAATGCAGCACCAGGTTTATACACGTGCGTTCGGACGTTCTGCCGTAAGTTTAGTTTTGTATATGAGACTTGCCGGATGTTCCAGAATGGAAGTTCGGGTTCTGGAGCTCGGCGTGTGTAAGTGTTGTAACGCTCACTTAAGTCCTGACTAAACAGTTAAAGTGACTCGACCCTGTCGTGTGCCTTTATTCCCACACCTCCACCACCACACAGCAAAAGACCCGCAGCATCCCCACCGGACAGCGGCTAGGTGAGCCGACCCTCTACAGTAGCAAGGGGCTGATGCTAGCGGTAAAGTGCCGCGATAGTGAAAGTAAAAACACGACAATATTTTCGTTAAGTAAAATATAAAAATAACTAAAAGACCAAAATATATTACAATACATGTAGTCAAAATACGCAGTGAGTGCACCGCAAGCGATTTTGGGAATCTGTGTAAAAGATTCAGTAAAGCCGATAATATAATGCACTGCATTTAAGATTACACTCTGTAACACACACACAAACATATACATATAATTTTAAATATACACACACATATAAATAGATATACACACATACATACACATTTACTCTATTATTTTTATAATTTTTATAAGTGTGCTATAATTAGTCTGTAATACTATAATTAACTAAAGAAGACCATGGCCGGCAATAGTATATTTGTGACTGGTTCTAATACATTTCGAATTGAAAGGCTGAAAAAGCCCAATGCATCTATAAAACACATTACATGCCTCGATAAATGCACTGCCCAAGTGTCCCCTCTCCCCACTGCCCTTCATTGTCAGGCAGCAGCAAACAGATCATCAGACGAGGCCATGTTGACCAGATTGTTAGTTATTTCCAAGTCAATATTGCCTGTATGGACAGTGATTTAAAAAAAAAAAAAAAAAGTGAACCTGTAAAACTGCGGTGTTAAATGCGATGCGGTCGAAAATTTGGGTGCACCTAACTTTTGTGCTGGTGCACTTAAGAAAAAAAGTTAGGTGCACCAGTGCAACCAGTGCAAAACGTTAGTCTAGAGCCCTGCTACATATGAATGTGAAAGATGGAGAAATATCTGAGTGAGAAATGTTTCCTCTTTCTGAATCTTCTAACAGTGTTCTGCACAGACAGCAGTGAAGAACATTGAGAGGATCTGTACTGAACTAATCAACTCAATTAACAGAAGATGCTCTGAGCTAAAAGATCTGATCAGAGATCGAGAGACAGCAGAAGTAAGTCAAGCTGAAAAACTCCTGAAACAGGTGGAGCAGCATATTGTAGAGCTGAGGAGGAAAGATGCTGAACTGGAACAGCTTTCACACACAGAGGATCCCGTCCATTTCCTCCAGGTAACAGCACTAAAAATAATTATATTATTGCTGCACCAATTAATAAAATACAGTAGTACCTTGTAACTTGACGTCCCCTAAACTCAAAATCTTTGAAACCTGATGCCTTTTATTGAGAAATTTGTTCCCTTAAACTCGATTATTGTTAGAATTCATTCAAACATGTTTGGGAGAGTCAGAAATGCAACAGACAACCCGTCACAAGCAAAGCATCCTCTCCTGTCTTCCCAGAGGTCTCCTTTTTATAGGGCCAGTGATAGCTCAGTGGTTAAGGTACTGGACTAGTAAACAGAAGGTTGCCGGTTCAAGCCCCGCCACCACCAAGTTGCCACTGTTGGGTCCCTGAGCAAGGCCCTTAACCCTCAATTGCTCATTGTGTAAGTCGCTTTGGATAAAAGCGTCTGCTAAATGCTGAAAATGTAAATGAAAATGTATAGGCGTCTCTCCCTGGTGGTAGCTTTGTGCATCTTCCACAAATCTGTAACATAGAGAAAAACCCCACTACACAAAACACATTATGACCCATAAAGTCATAACACTCGGGGTTCTGAGAAATCGTCCATCATTTGTAATTCATCATCATCTTGTTGTTTCTCTGTGAACATTATCTGTCTGGATGTAGAATTTTCAGTCTCTCTCGGCTCCTGCTGGATCTGCAGAATCAGCCGCCATCACAATCAGTCCTTTCCTCTCATTTAATGATGTTACAAAGTCTGTATCTCAGCTGAGAGAGAAAGTAGAAGAATTCTGGAAAGATCAGTGTGAGAAGATACCAAATGAAGGTGAGTGAAGGATCATCATTCATTTACTTATTAACCCAGTACTGGTCATGGTCACAGTGAGTCCAGGGTTAAATGAAATACACTCACACTGTAGTTTCTCAGACTTAAAGTCACTTTAGACAAACACTCGAGGAACTTCTTACTGGCTGTACCTGCGACACTTTCTAGTGCAGATATTTATTTACTGTGATAAGTGATTGTACTGTTACTCTCTCTGCAGTGAAGAAAGTCCGGATTACTTCACCTCCTGAACCTGAAATCAGAGAAGATTTTCTACAATGTAAGTTTCTTCCAAACACACAAACATACACAGTGCAGTGAAAAAGTATTTACACCCCCCAGTTATCTGTATTTTTACATATTTGTCACGTTACTAGTTCAGATGCTACAGCAGCTCAGTTTGGTTCAAGTCTAGATTTGATTAGGTCCAAAACCTAAACTTTATTTCCTCAGATTTATTTCAACAAAGATCTGCTCTTGTTATTTGGAATTGTTGTGTTTTTATATTGCACGAGTGTTTAATCTTTAAATCATGAACTGATGACCAAACGTTCTTCTTTAATCCTGAAACACCATCACACAACCACCACCATGACTGACTGTTAAGTGAGATGTTTTTTATTGTAAAATGCTGTTTTAGGTTTATTGCAAGTATAAGAATTCTGACTCATCAGTTCACAGAACATCATCACCAAAAAGCTTGAGGGTCATTAAGGTTCTTGTATTGGTAAATGAGAGGCGAGGCTTTATGTTCCTCTTAGTTAACAGTGATTTTACCTTGTGACTCTCCCATGGATTTTATTTTTGCTCAGTTACCTTCTAATACTGGAATCATTAAATCAGATTTAAATTGAGGTCAGCAGGTCCTGCGGTTTCCTAAATGTTTGTTTGGGTTCTTGTATGTTTTCCTTGATGAGACATTGATGAGCTCTTGAAGCATCTTAACTGTTCCAAGTGTCATTTGGAGATCATGGCTCTTACTGTGGTTCGCTGAAGTACTAAAATCTTAGGATTGACTTTGTAACTTTTCCAGACTGATATATTACAATTACTTTTTTGATCTATTTTGGAATTTGTTTGGACAGGGGTGACGTGGTTCTGACAGTGATCATGCCTCAGATTAGGGACATTTTTGGTCCTTGCTGAGGACCACTGTTTCATGTACTTTTCTTCTATAGTTATTTAAAATCACCAAGAACTTCAGAGGTTAAAACAAATAAAACAACCATTTAAACTGCTGTCTGTATATTTTTGCTCCAGGAGGTTTTATAAATTTTAATGATTCAGTCACAGAAACCCTTGAAACACACACACACACACACACACACACTAACATACACCAACACACATTTACACAGACACACCCTCTCACACACGTTTACACACATTCACACTTACACACACATTAACAGATACACACACACACACTCATATGTGCACACACACACACACACACTGAAACACAATTCAAAAAGCTTTATTAGCATGACGTTGTGTTTGTTGTTGGATTGTATGTTGCTGGTGTGTGTCTGTGTACTGTTTGTGAAAGTGTCATGTTTGTGTGGTGTTTCTATATGTCTGTGTAGTGTTTTTGTGTGTTTGTGTAACATTTGTGTGTTTGTGTAGTTTTCATTAGTTTGTGTAGCATTTGTGTGCATTTGTAAATGTTGGTGTCTGTGTATTTGTGTAGTGTCTGTGTGTGTATGTGTAGGGTTTGTCTGTGCTTGTGTAATGTATGTGTGTGTTTGTTTGTGTAGTGTTTGTAACAAATGTGTGTTTGTGTAGTGTACAATACTACAAGTAATATTTGTGTTTGAGTAGTATGTGTGTGTTTGAGTAGTATTTGTGTGTTTGAGTAGTATGTGTGTGTTTGAGCAGTATTTGTGTGTGTTTGAGTAATATTTGTGTTTGAGCAGTATTTGTGTGTTTGAGTAGTATGTGTGTGTTTGAGCAGTATTTGTGTGTTTGAGTAATATTTGTGTTTGAGCAGTATTTGTGTGTTTGAGTAGTATGTGTGTGTTTGAGCAGTATTTGTGTGTTTGAGTAATATTTGTGTTTGAGCAGTATTTGTGTGTTTGAGTAGTATGTGTGTGTTTGAGCAGTATTTGTGTGTTTGAGTAGTATGTGTGTGTTTGAGCAGTATTTGTGTGTTTGAGTAATATTTGTGTTTGAGCAGTATTTGTGTGTGTTTGAGTAATATTTGTGTTTGAGCAGTATTTGTATGTTTGAGTAGTATGTGTGTGTTTGAGCAGTATTGGTGTGTTTGAGTAATATTTGTGTTTGAGCAGTATTTGTGTGTTTGAGTAGTATGTGTGTGTTTGAGCAGTATTTGTGTGTTTGAGTAATATTTGTGTTTGAGCAGTATTTGTGTGTTTGAGTAATATTTGTGTGGTTGAGCAGTATTTGTGTGTTTGAGCAGTATTTGTGTGTGTTTGAGTAATATTTGTGTTTGAGCAGTATTTGTGTGTTTGAGTAGTATGTGTGTGTTTGAGCAGTATTTGTGTGTGTTTGAGTAATATTTGTGTTTGAGCAGTATTTGTGTGTTTGAGTAGTATGTGTGTGTTTGAGCAGTATTTGTGTGTGTTTGAGTAATATGTGTGTTTGAGCAGTATTTGTGTGTGTTTGAGTAGTATGTGTGTGTTTGAGCAGTATTTGTGTGTTTGAGCAGTATTTGTGTGTTTGAGCAGTATTTGTGTGTTTGAGCAGTATTTGTTAAATATTTGATTTTATCTTTTCATAGGACAACACTATAGAAATGAAACTTGGATGTAACTTGTAAAGCAGTATAGATTTACTTCTGAAAATAACTCAACACACAGCCATTAATGTCTAAATAGCTGCAACACATGTGAGTACACCCCACAGTGAACATGTCCAAATTGTGCCCAAAGTGTCAATATTTTGTGTGACCACCATTATTATCCAGCACTGCCTTAACCCTCTTGGACATGGAATTCACCAGAGCTGCACAGGTTGCTACTGGAATCCTCTTCCACTCCTCCATGATGACATCACGGAGCTGGTGGACGTTAGACACCTTGAACTCCTCAACCTTCCACTTGAGGATGCCCCACAGGTGCTCAATTGGATTTAGTTCATCACCTTTACCAGAGGTGGAAAGTAACAAATTACATTTACTCGCGTTACTATAATTGAGTTTTTTTGTGCACTTGTACTTTTTAAAGTAGATTTTACAGCCAGTAATTTTACTTTTACTTAAGTATGTTTTGTATTAAGAACTGTAATTCGCTACATTTTAAATAACATTCATTACTGAGTAAAAAAAAGAAAACAATAAAAAACTCGACATCAAACCTGCGCAAATGTAGAGCAGTGGTGGCTAAACTGTTAGATCCATAAACAACTCTATGAATCAGTTCATTTGGTGAAGAGATTCAGATGTATAAACCAATCAGAGCTTCCGAATTCACATTCTAGGTGGAATTTCAATCTCTCTCTTCATTGGTTGTTGTATAAATGACAGTTTAGTGAGCGAATAACCAATGTAAGCTTTTTACCGGGAAAGCCGAGAGAATAAATGATCTACAATAGTTTTTATAAGGTGGGTATGGATTTATATATTCTGGAAACATACAAGATGGTCTTATATAAAGTGGATTATATATTTGATGGAACAACACATGGATATAGATCGGTAAGCAGATAAGTGGTTATGATTTTCTGCTGTTGTGTGATTGATCTGGGTCGCGGTTCTGCTGTTTACGGTACGCTTTCATTTTGCAACGATAGCAAAGCATTATGAAATATTGTGATTTTTTTAAGTAAAACGGACAGCATAAATGTGATTGTAAGATTCTGCTGGTTTGTTTTTGATCATGTTCCTACGACGGTGTAAGACCCGTTATATTTTTTATAAGTGCAACCCTAACCCCCCCCCCCCCACACACACACACACACACACACACAGGTAAACACCTGACATCCCACCCCCCACACTATGTCTTCCACCAACCCACCAGCCCATGGTGTTTTTTTTTATTTCCAGTTCTAAAAGTTGGCAACCCTAGTTGGCACTATTGACCTGAACCAAGTTAGTTAGCGTCAAGTCCAACTAGTTATAAAATACAGCGATTTATTGAGAATAAACAGAAATAATGCTGTTTTTAATTGATAACAGCAGTTGCAGTCTGTTAGGTGTGTAAAGTGGTTAACGTTTACTCTGAGTACAGTTTAAATTTTAAGAGTTAATTTTTACTTGAGTAGATTTTTAGACTAGTAATTTTACTTGTACTTAAGTAAAAAATCATCAAAGTAATAGTACTTTTACTTGAGTACAATATTTTAGTATTCTTTCCACCTCTGACCTTTACCTTCAGCTTTGTCAGCAAGGCAGTTGTCATCTTGGAGGTTGTATTTGGGGTCATTATTGTGTTAAAAAACTGCCATGCAGCCAAGTTTCCGGAGTGAGGGGATCATGCTCTGTTTCAGAATGTCACAGTACATGTTGGAATTCATGTTTCCCTCAATGAACTGCAGCTCCCCAGTGCCGGTAGCACTCATGCAGCCCAATACCATGATGCTACCACCATGCTTGCCTGTAGGCAAGAGACAGTTGTCTTGGTACTTCTTACCAGGGCGCCGCCACACATTCTGGTTACCATCTGAGCCAAACAAGTTTATCTTGGTCTCGTCAGACCACAGGACATTCCAGTAATCCATTCGTGGACTGCTTGTCTTCAGCAAACTGTTTGCGGGCTTTCTTGTGCATCAGCTTCCTTCTGGGATGACGACCATGCAGACCGAGTTGATGCAGTGTGCGGTGTATGGTCTGAGCACTGACAGGCTGACCTCCCGCTTCTTTAACCTCTGCAGCAATGCTGGCAGCACTCATGCGTCTATGTTTTTAAAGCCAACCTCTGGATATGACGCTTCACACGTGGACTCAACTTCTTTGGTCGACCCTGGTGAAGCCTGTTCCGAGTGGAACCTGTCCTGGAAAACCGCTGTATGACCTTGGCCACCGTGCTGTTGCTTAGTTTCAGGGTGTTAGCAATCTTCTTATAGCTTAGGCCATCTTTGTGGAGAGCAACAATTCTATTTCTCACATCCTCAGAGAGTTCTTTGCCATGAGGTGCCATGTTGAATATCCAGGGGCCAGTATGAAAGAATTGTACCCAAAACACCAAATTTAACAGCCCTGCTCTCCATTTACACCTGGGACCTTGACACATGACACCAGGGAGGGACAACGACACACTTTGGCACAATGTGGACATGTTCACTGTGAGGTGTACTCACTTATGTTGCAGCTATTTAGACATTAATGGCTGTGTGTTGAGTTATTTTCAGAAGACAGTAAATCTACACTGCTATATCAGCTGTACACTGACTACTCTAAGTTATAACCAAGTTTCATTTCTATAGTTTTGTCCCATGAAAAGATATAATCAAATATTTGCAAAAATGTGAGGGGCATACTCACTTTTGTGAGATACTGTATGTGTGTATGTGTAGTGTCTGTGTGATTGCTCAGTGTTTGTGTAATGTGTGTTTGAGTAGTATCTGTGTGTATATGTAGTGTTTGTGCAGTGTTTGTGTAATGTTTGTGTGTGATTGTGTAGTGTTTGTGTGTATGCGTAGGGTTTGTATGTGTTTGTGTAATGTTTGTGTGATGTATGTGTGTTTGTGTGATTGTGTAGGGTTTGTATGTGTTTGTGTGATGTATGTGTGTGTAGTGTTTGTGTGTATGCGTAGGGTTTGTATGTGATTATTTAATGATTGTGTGATTGTGTCTGTGTGTGTTTGTGTAATGTATGTGTGTATGTGTAGTATCTGTGTGGTTGTGCAGTGTTTGTGTAATGTTTGTGTTTGAGTTGTATTTGTGTGTATGTGTAGTGTCTGTGTGTTTGTGTAGTGTTTGTGTGTTAGTGTAGGGTTTGTGTGTGTTTGTGTAATGTATGTTTGTGTGGTGAAGTCAAGATTCAAGAGTTTTACTGTCATGTGCACAGAAGAACCAGCAGTTACAATGTACAATGAAATTCTTACTTTGTTCATCCTCCAAACATCAATAAGTATTGTACATAAAACAAAATTAAACTAACACAATAAAAAAAATATTTAAATTTAAACTATATAAAAAAACGTTTTATATACAAAGTAATAAAAATAGAAATAAACTAACATTCTGATAAATGTCCTGTAGTGCAGGGAAGGACGTTCCAGAAATTCTTTGTGCAGTTTTTATTACACGCTGGAGTGCCTTCCTGTCCTCTGCAGTGCAGTTTCCGTACCAGACTGTGATGGAGCTGGTAAGGACACTTTCCACTCTACATTTGTAGAAGTTGCTGAGAATTTTGGTTGACATGCCACATTTTTTTTAGTCTTCTTAGGAAGTACAGTCTCTGTTGTGACTTTTTGATGATGTGGCGTGTGTTGCAGGACCAGGTGAGATCCTCACTGATGTGCACACCCAGGAATTTGAAGGTTTTCACCTTCTCCACTACTGTTCCACCTATATACAGTGGTGTATGCTGTTCTCCTCTCCTCCTGGGGTCCACAATCAGTTCCTTTGTCTTGTTGATATTTAATGAAAGATTGTTGTTCTGACACCAGCCCACAAGATCTGCTACCTCCTTCCTGTACGCCGTCTCATCCTCCCCAGTAATAAGACCAATGACGGTGGTGTCATCAGCAAACTTAATAATACTGGTGGTGTTATAAGAGGCCACACAGTTATGTGTGAAGAGCGAGTACAGAAGAGGGCTCAGCACGCAGCCTTGAGGTGTCCCAATGTTTATGGTCTTTGTGCTGGATGTTCGCGTGCCAATCCTGACTGACTGAGATCGGTCAGATAGAAAATCTAGTATCCAGTTACAGCACAGCAGTCTCTGATCTCACGTTGTGTTGTTATCCTGGTTCTCAGCTCATCCAGCTTGTTTTTGAGGGAGCGAACGTTAGCCAGCAACATGTTAGGTAGCGGTGGTCGTGTAGCCCTAGCCTTTAGCCTAGCATGAAGCCCACCTCTCCTGCCACGCTTCCGTTTTGGCCGCTCTGTTCGCCGTCTACGTCGCTCGTCCAATACCGGTGCTGCTGGGCCATGCTGCTCGAATTCGGGTTTGTGTGTGTTTGTGTAATGTATGTGTGTGTTTGTGTAGTGTTTGTGTGATTGTAATGTTTGTGTGTATGCGTATGGTTTGTATGTGTTTGTGTAGTGTTTGGGTAATGTATGTGTGTGTTTGTGTAGTGTTTGTGTGTATGTGTAAGGTTTGTGTGTGTTTGTGTAATGTTTGTGTTATGTATGTGTGTGTTTGTGTGATTGTGTAGTGTTTGTGTGATTGTGTAGGGTTTCTATGTGATTGTGTAGTGTTTGTGTGATTGTGTAGTGTTTGTGTAATGTGTGTGTGTTTGTGTGATTGTGTAGTGTTTGTGTGATTGTGTAAGGTTTCTATGTGATTGTGTAGTGTTTGTGTGATTGTGTAGTGTTTGTGTAATGTTTGTGTGATTGTGTAGTGTTTGTGTGATTGTGTAAGGTTTCTATGTGATTGTGTAGTGTTTGTGTGATTGTGTAAGGTTTCTATGTGATTGTGTAGTGTCTGTGTGATTGTGTAGGGTTTGTATGCATTTTTGTTCTGTTTGTGTAATGTGTTTTTTTGTAGTATTTGTGTATGTGTAGTTTCTGTGTGTATTTGTGCATTGTGTGTGTAATGTGTGTGTAATGTGTGTGTTTGTGTAATGTATGTGTGAGTTTATGTGATTGTGTGTGTAATGTGTGTGTTTGTGTAGTGTTTGTGTGTATGCGAATGGTTTGTGTGTATGCGAATGGTTTGTGTGTGATTGTGTAGTGTTTGTGTGTATGTGTAGTGTCTGTGATTGTGCAGTGTTTGTTTAATGTGTGTGTTTGTGTTGTATTTGTGTGTATGCGTAGGGTTTGTATGTGATTGTGTAGTTTGTGTAATATATGTGTGTGTTTGTGTAATGTATGTGTGTGTTTGTGTACTGTTTGTGTAATGTATGTTTGTGTTTCTTGTCATGTGTAGGGTTTGTGTGTGATTGTGTAGTGTTTGTGTAATGTATGTGTGTGTTTCTTGTCATGTGTAGGGTTTGTGTAATGTATGTGTGTTTGTGTAGTGTTTGTGTGATTATGTAGTGTTTGTGTAATGTATGTGTGTGATTGTGGACTGTTTGTGTAGTGTTTGTGTGATTGTGTAGTGTTTGTGTGATTGTTTGTGTGTATGTGTAGGGTTTGTGTGTTTATGTGATGTATGTGTGTGTTTTTGTAGTGTTTGTGTAATGTATGTGTGTATCTGTGTAGTTTTGTGTTATTGTGTAGTGTTTGTGTGTATGTGTAAAATGTGTGTGTGTTTGTGTGATTGTGTAGGGTTTGTGTAGTGTGTGTGTAATGTATATGTGTGTGATTGTGTAGTATCTGTGTGATTGTGTAGTGTTTGTGTGTAAGTAAGTTTGTGTGATTGTGTATTATTTGTGTAATGTATGTGTTTGTGTGTATGTGTGAGTTTATGTGTTTGTGTCTGTGTGTATGCATGTGATTGTGTCTGTGTGTATGCTTAGGGTTTGTGTGTGATTGTGTAGTGTTTGTTTGTGTAGTGTTTGATTGTGTAGGGTTTGTGTGATTGTGTAGGGTTTTTTGTGATTGTGCAGTGTTTGTGTGGTGTTTAATTGTTTAGGGTTTGATTGTGTAGGGTTTGTGTGATTGTGTAGGGTTTGTTTGATTGTGTAGGGTTTGTGTGATTGTGTAGGGTTTGTGTGGTTGTGCAGTGTTTGTGTAGTGTTTGATTGTGTAGTGTTTGTGTGAACGTGTAGTGTTTGATTGTGTAGGGTTTGTGTGATTGTGTAGGGTTTGTTTGATTGTGTAGGGTTTGTGTGATTGTGTAGGGTTTGTGTGATTGTGTAGGGTTTGTGTGATTGTGTAGTGTTTGATTGTGTAGTGTTTGATTGTGTAGGGTTTGTGTGATTGTGTAGGGTTTTTTGTGATTGTGCAGTGTTTGTGTAGTGTTTAATTGTTTTGGGTTTGATTGTGTAGGGTCTGTGTGATTGTGTAGGGTTTGTTTGATTGTGTAGGGCTTGTTTGATTGTGTAGGGTTTGTGTGATTGTGTAGGGTTTGTGTGATGGTGTAGGGTTTATTTGATGGTGTAGGTTTTTTTTTTTATTGTGTATGGTTTATGTGATGGTGTAGGGTTTATTTTATTGTGTAGGGTTTGTGTGATGGTGTAGGGTTTATTTGATTGTGTAGGGTTTGTGTGATGGTGTAGGGTTTGTGTGATTGTGTATTGTTTGATTGTGTAGGGTTTGTTCGATTGTGTAGGGTTTGATTGTGTAGGGTTTGTGTAATTGTGTAGTGTTTGCTTGATTGTGTAGTGTTTGATTGTGTAGGGTTTGTGTGATTGTGTTGGGTTTGTGTGATTGTGTAGTGTTTGATTGTGTAATGTTTGATTGTGTAGGGTTTGTTTGATTGTGTATGGTTTGTGTGATTGTGTAGGGTTTGTTTGATGGTGTATAGTTTGTGTGATTGTGTAGGGTTTGGTTGATTGTGTAATGTTTGATTGTGTAGTGTGTGATTGTGTAGGGTTTGTGTGATTGTGTAGTGTGTGATTGTGTAGGGTTTGTGTGATTGTGTAGGGTTTGTGTGATTATGTCATTTTTGATTGTGTAGTGTTTGATTTTGTAGGGTTTGTGTGATTATGCAGTGTTTGTGTGATTGTGTAGTATTTGATTGATTGTGTAGGGTTTGTGTGATTGTGTAGGGTTTGTGTGATTGTGTAGGGTTTGTGTGATTGTGTAGTGTTTGATTGTGTAGGGTTTGTGTGATTGTGTAGGGTTTGTTTGATGGTGTAGGGTTTGTGTGATTGTGTAGGGTTTGGTTGATTGTGTAGGGTTTGTGTGATTGTGTAGGGTTTGTGTCTTTGTGTAGGATTTGTGTGATTGTGCAGTGTTTGTGTAGTTTGATTGTGTAGGGTTTGTGTGATCGTGTAGTGTTTGATTGTGTAGGGTTTGTGTGATTGTGTAGGGTTTGTTTGATTGTGTAGGATTTGTGTGATTGTGTAGGGTTTGTGTGATTGTGCAGTGTTTGTGTAGTGTTTGATTGTGTAGTGTTTGTGTGATCGTGTAGTGTTTGATTGTGTAGGGTTTGTGTGATTGTGTAGGGTTTGTGTGATTGTGTAGGGTTTGTGTGATTGTGTAGTGTTTGATTGTGTAGGGTTTGTGTGATTGTGTAGGGTTTTTTGTGATTGTGCAGTGTTTGTGTAGTGTTTAATTGTTTAGGGTTTGATTGTGTAGGGTTTGTGTGATTGTGTAGGGTTTGTTTGATTGTGTAGGGTTTGTGTGATTGTGTAGGGTTTGTGTGATTGTGTAGGGTTGGTTTGATTGTGTTGGGTTTGATTGTGTAGGGTTTGTGTGATTGTGTTGTGTTTGATTGTGTAGTGTGTGATTGTGTAGGGTTGTGTGATTGTGTAGGGTTTCTGTGATTGTGTAGGGTTTGTTTGATGGTGTAGGGTTTGTGTGATTATGTAGTTTTTGATTGTGTAGTGTTTGATTGTGTAGGGTTTGTGTGATTGTGTAGGGTTTGTTTGATTGTGTAGGGTTTGTGTGATTGTGCAGTGTTTGTGTGATTGTGTAGTGTTTGATTGTGTAGGGTTTGTGTGATCGTGTAGTTTTTGATTGTGTAGTGTTTGATTGTGTAGGGTTTGTGTGATTGTGTAGGGTTTGTTTGATTGTGTAGGGTTTGTGTGGTTGTGTAGGGTTTGTGTGATTGTGCAGTGTTTGTGTGATTGTGTAGTGTTTGATTGTGTAGTGTTTGTGTGATCGTGTAGTGTTTGATTGTGTAGTGTTTGATTGTGTAGTGTTTGTGTGATTGTGTAGGGTTTGTTTGATTGTGTAGGGTTTGTGTGATTGTGTAGGGTTTGTGTGATTGTGCAGTGTTTGTGTAGTGTTTGATTGTGTAGGGTTTGTATGATTGTGCAGTGTTTGTGTAGTGTTTGATTGTGTAGGGTTTGTGTGATTGTGTAGGGTTTGTGTGATTGTGTAGGGTTTGTTTGATTGTGTAGTGTTTGTGTGGTTGTGTAGGGTTTGTGTGATTGTGTAATGTTTGTGTGATTGTGTAGGGTTTGATTGTGTAGGGTTTGTGTGATTCTGTAGGGTTTGTGTGATTGTGTAGGGTTTGTGTGATTGTGCAGTGTTTGTGTAGTGTTTGATTGTGTAGGGTTTGTGTGATTGTGCAGTGTTTGTGTAGTGTTTGATTGTGTAGGGTTTGTGTGATTGTGTAGTGTTTGTGTGGTTGTGTAGGGTTTGTGTGATTGTGCAGTGTTTGTGTGATTGTGTAGTGTTTGATTGTGTAGGGTTTGTGTGATCGTGTAGTGTTTGATTGTGTAGGGTTTGTTTGATTGTGTAGGGTTTGTGTGATTGTGTAGGGTTTGTGTGATTGTGCAGTGTTTGTGTAGTGTTTGATTGTGTAGGGTTTGATTGTGTAGGGTTTGTGTGATTGTGTAGGGTTTGTGTGATTGTGTAGGGTTTGTGTGATTGTGTTGGGTTTGATTGTGTAGTGTTTGATTGTGTAGGGTTTGATTGTGTAGTGTTTGTGTGATTGTGTAGGGTTTGTGTGATTGTGTAGGGTTTGTGTGATTGTGTAGTGTTTGATTGTGTAGGGTTTGATTGTGTAGGGTTCGTGTGATTGTGTAGGGTTTGTTTGATTGTGTAGGGTTTGTGTGATTGTGTAGGGCTTGTGTGATTGTGTAGGGTTTGTGTGATTGTGTAGGGTTTGTGTGATTGTGTAGGGCTTGTGTGATTGTGTAGGGTTTGTGTGATTGTGTAGTGTTTGATTGTGTAGGGTTTGTGTGATTGTGTAGGGTTTGTGTGATGGTGTAGGGTTTGTTTGATTGTGCAGGGTTTGTGTGATTGTGTAGTGTTTGTGTAGGGTGTGATTGTGTAGGGTTTGTGTGATTGTGTAGGGTTTGTTTGATTGTGTAGGGTTTGTGTGATTGTGTAGGGTTTGATTGTGTAGTGTTTGATTGTGTAGGGTTTGTGTGATTGTGTAGGGTTTGTGTGATGGTGTAGGGTTTGTTTGATTGTGTAGGGTTTGTGTGATTGTGTAGGGTTTGTGTGATTGTGTAGGGTTTGATTGTGTAATGTTTGATTGTGTAGGGTTTGTTTGATTGTGTATGGTTTGTGTGATTGTGTAGGGTTTGTTTGATGGTGTAGGGCTTGTGTGATTGTGTACGGTTTGGTTGATTGTGTAGGGTTTGTTTGATTGTGTAGTGTTTGATTGTGTAGTGTTTGATTGTGTAGGGTTTGTGTGATTGTGTAGTGTTTGATTGTGTAGGGTTTGTGTAATTGTGTTGGGTTTGTTTGATTGTGTAGTGTTTGATTGTGTAGTGTGTGATTGTGTACGGTTTGTGTGATTGTGTAGGGTTTGTGTGATTGTGTAGTTTTTTTTTTACTGTGTAGTGTTTGATTGTGTAGTGTGTGATTGTGTAGGGATGTGTGATTGTGTAGTGTTTGATTGTGTAGGGTTTGTGTGATTGTGTAGGGTTTGTGTGATTGTGTAGATTTTGATCGTGTAGGGTTTGTGTGATTGTGTAGGGTTTGTGTGATTGTGTAGTGTTTGATTGTGTAGGGTTTGATTGTGTAGGGTTCGTGTGATTGTGTAGGGTTTGTTTGATTGTGTAGGGTTTGTGTGATTGTGTAGGGCTTGTGTGATTGTGTAGGGTTTGTGTGATTGTGTAGGGTTCGTGTGATTGTGTAGGGTTTGTTTGATTGTGTAGGGTTTGTGTGATTGTGTAGGGCTTGTGTGATTGTGTAGGGTTTGTTTGATTGTGTAGGGTTTGTCTGATTGTGTAGGGTTTGTGTGATTGTGTAGGGTTTGTGTGATGGTGTAGGGTTTGATTGTGTAGGGTTTGTGTGATTGTGTAGGGTTTGTGTGATTGTGTAGGGTTTGTGTGATTGTGTAGGGTTCGTGTGATTGTGTAGGGTTTGTTTGATTGTGTAGGGTTTGTGTGATTGTGTAGGGTTTGTGTGATGTGTAGTGTTTGTGTGATTGTGTAGTGTTTGATTGTGTAGGGTTTGTGTGATTGTGTAGGGTTTGTGTGATGGTGTAGGGTTTGTTTGATTGTGTAGGGTTTGTGTGATTGTGTAGTGTTTGTGTGATTGTGTAGGGTTTGTGTGATTGTGTATGGTTTGTGTGATGTGTAGGTTTTGTGTGATTGTGTAGTGTTTGATTGTGTAGGGTTTGTGTGATTGTGTAGGGTTTGTGTGATTGTGTAGTGTTTGATTGTGTAGGGTTTGTGTGATTGTGTAGGGTTTGTATGCATTTTTGTAGTGTTTTTTTAATGTGTATGTGTGTTTGTGTAGTATTTGTGTGTATGTGTAATGTGTGTTTGTGTATTTTGTGTGTTTGTGTGTGTGGTGTTTGTGTAATGTGTGTGTTTGTGTAGTGTTTGTGTAATGTGTGTGTGATTGTGTGTATGTGTAGGGTTTGTGTGTGTTTGGATTGTGTGTTGCTATGTATAATCACACACACACACACACACACACACACACTGTACACACGAACACTACACACACACACACACACACTGTACACTCTCTCTCTCTCTCTCTCTTCTATGGTAATTGGTTTATTTTGTGTTTCCTCTCCAGATGTTTGTCGGTTCACACTGGATCCAAACACAGTAAATAAAAACCTCCGTCTGTCTGAGGAGAACAAAGTGGTGACCTGCAGTGGAACATTACAGTCGTATCCTGATCATCCAGATAGATTTGATTATCACTCTCATGTTCTGTGTAGAGAGAGTGTGAGTGGACGCTGTTACTGGGAGGTTGAGTGGAGTGAGGATAAGTGGGTTTATATAGCAGTGTCATATAAAAGCATCATCAGGAAGGGACGTGGTGTTGAGTGTTTGTTTGGACGTAATGATCAGTCCTGGAGTTTGTTCTGTTCTCCATCCAGCTTTTCATTCTGGCACAATAACAAAAATACTGAAATTCCCATAATGCCGAGTTCCTCTAGAATAGGAGTGTATGTGGATTATGAAGCAGGAACTCTGTCCTTCTACAGCGTCTCTGATACAATGACGCTCCTCCACAGAGTTCAGACCACGTTCACTCAGCTCCTCTACCCGGGGTTTTGGGTTTCTTTAGAATCAAAAGTGAAACTGTCAGATTTAACAAATTAAATGTAAAATTTACATGAAAGTGTAACATTAAACTGTTTGAGTGATTTTAGAATCTGTGAGGCAGTGATACATTTATGAAGATTTTCTTTCTCAATTTATTAACCACCATTTATTCAGTGCTGTGAAAAAGTATTTACCCCCTTTCCTCATTTCTTCTTTTCTTGAATATTTATCATCTAAATGGATTCAGATATTAAAACTAAATTAAATAAAAGACAAACTGAATATTTAAAAACATAAAAGAGAAGATTTCTGTACATTACAAAATGGTAAATGTGATCATTTTCACCTTAAACTTCTTTCTTCCCAAGTCTGTTATAACCCCAAATCAGAAAAAGTTGGGACAGTATGAAAAATGCAAATAAAATAATGCAAATACTATTAAAAAGAATAAAAAATACATTAATAATAATAAAGTCATAAATCTGTACCTATTGAACAAGATGTAATGTATTTCTAGCACCACTAGATGAGGATGATGAACTCCACATGATTATAAACTCCACTTTAAAAGTCAGTTAAACGGTAAAGATTTTAATTTGGCTTTTTTCAGTTTAGCTAATAATAAATGCAGTACAAGGAGACATTTGATTTTCAAAAAGAGTTAAACAAAGTTATGACAGTTATTTTCCAGATTTGTGACAATATTATTATAATTATTATTATTGTTATTATTTTTATTTTATTGTTATAATGATTAATTGTTGCTGTTGGGTTTGTTGCTGTAGGTTTACATTGCTGTCTTCAGGATTTCCTCTTTAGTGATATTTAATGTTAATAGCTGTTCTGATCTAAAAGATGCTGCTGCCTTTGACCTTTAAAACTGAGAAGTGATTTGTGAGATAATTAAAATAAGTGAAATGTTTATTTTGTACTTTGGTTTTATATTATTTGTGCAAACATTTGTTTTATGCAACTTTAAACCTGTAATAAAAGATGAACATTTTAAATGTGTCTTTATTTGCTTTAACTAAGCTAAAGTTTTTAACAGGGACAAAAATGACAGTTTGTGTAGCAGGGCTGAACACGTAAGTAAAATGTTTTTATGAAGCTATAAAACTATTTCCACTGACCAAAGTACACAGATCTCACACTCGTCAGAGACAACGTTTGAAGCCAAAAGTGGGTGTTGCACGTACGGGGATCGAACCCGCGACCTTGGCGTTTTTAGCACCACGCTCTAACCAACTGAGCTAACCGGCCGATGTACAAGAGCAGGGCATATACCCACACACCCGATTCTACACTGACAGCCCTTCAGTTATGGAGCTGCCACACAGAAACGATGGAGAGCTTTACTGTTGTTGAGCAGAACAGATCTTCGTGTGAGATGACTGAGGTTCATGTATTTTTCTTTTAAGAATAAATAAAAGCTGATGCTTTTAACCTCATACTTTACTAATACTTTTATTCTACACGGTCTAAATTTATTTTAGTCTTCTGCCATGTGCAGTGCAAGAATTCACATAATTACACAGCAGTGATTGCAGCCATTGACAAAATTGATTGTAAGCATTTATAAAGATCATGCCACGTTCATTAGGTAAAATGAAGCCAGAATTAAAGATGGCAGAAGAACAGGGTGGTATTCTTACTTTCAGTGATTAAATTACTCAGGTTAGAAAGTCCTGATACGCAGCACATGCTCACCTGACTCTCTTTCAGTCATGCTACCTTTAATAGTTGGAACATGGCTGGATTACTGACCGGGCCAGTGGGGCCAGCGCCCAGGGGCCCTTGAGGTCAGGAGGCCCCAGGGGGGCCCTGGCCCAAAACATTTTGCGATGCCTATCAACATTTATGATACAATATATTTTTATTTCTGAGGGCCCTTCATTTTAAGGATCCTCTGACTATTAGGGACTTTGACCCCAGGGCCTCTTGGGGGCCCTAGCCATGCTTTTGGGGCCCTAGCCATGCTTTTGGAAACCCTTTGATTTGTTATGTCCCCTGTGCAGCACATTCACTGAATTTAGTTGGTGTCAATGCTGTTGACAGTAGCCCAGAAGCTGGACGTTTTTTTGACTTTGTACAGGCAATGTACACATTTTGTGCATCATCTACACACAGGTGGGGAAAGGTTTTCCATGATACTGATATCAAACTCACACTGAAATTACTGTCAGGTACTCGATGAAGCGCACAAGCTGAGTCAACTAAGGCTCTTTGGAAATATTATGCACAACTGAGAGAGGCATTGAATGATATGTCTAAAGATATGGAGGAGAAATGTGTAACTCGAAGTGAAGCCTCTGCACTCTGTGACAAATTGGACACGTTGGAGATGGCCTTCATGGCATACTTCTGGGACACAATACTACAGAGGTTCCAAGCCACAAGCCTGCAGCTGCAGAAGCATGATATTGACATATGTACAGCTACACAACTTCTCTTGTCTTTACGAGACTTTGTGGCAGCACAGAGAGATAACTTTGAGGTGTTTGAAGGGGCAGCTTTAAATGTCACCACTGCTGTCTCCCAAGAGTACAGGCATGACCTCCAGCGTACAAAGAAGCGCAAAATTATGTCTGATGATAGTGCAGAGCCAGGTGTAGCATTTAACGGAAAGGACAAGTTTCGGATCGAAACTTTCAATGTTGTCATTGACAAACTTGTGTCCTGTCTCAACCACCGTTTGAATGCATACACACACTTAACTGAGCTATTTGATGTTCTTTTCATGCCTGACAATATGTCCAACAGTGAGCTCACTTTAAAGGCTAACTCACTCGCTGCAGCATATCCTTCAGATCTGAACATGAGCCTGGCAGATTAATTGATACAATACAAATCATTCATAACAGAAAAAGAAAAATGTCCTAGTAAAATGCTCAAAACCATGATAAATTTGAATTTACAGTCAACCTTTCCAAATGTCTACATAGCACTTAGACTTTTTTTGACTGTGCCTATCACAAATTGTGAAGGGGAGCGTTCATTCTCCAAACTGGCTCGTATTAAGAATGAACTCAGGATTAGGATGCGCCAAAACCGCCTGAACTCACTGTCACTTCTGGCCATTGAATCAGATTTGGTCAGACAGCTTAATTTTGATGAATTAGTGGATGACTTTGCAAGAAAGAAGAGTAGAAAGAAACTTATATAAAATAGATTCTTGTGTTAGGGTTAGTTATTGACAGGTTGTTTCATGTATTAATTTATTTATGTTTTTGGTGGGGGGTGGGGCCAGACTATCCTTAATCCGTCCTTGGGTACAGTCTGCTCTGACCTTTTTTATAAAGTGCAGTAGTGTTAACTGATGTTAGGTTTTTCGGAACATAAAAACGTACATTTAATATGGGAAGTTTTACGGCATTTTCCAAACTTTACGACATCCAGGCCGCATGGTCTTTTGTCCAACATGGCGCCGGCTAGGCTCCCTCCCTGACTCCTACCGAGGGGGGGAGGCAGAGCCCGGGGCTTGTTAGCACACTTCATTGGCTCCACCAGCAGTAAAGGAGGAGGAGCCTAGCTGAGTTTAAAAACCGGCGGGGAGAGAGGCTCGCTCTCTTTCTTACGTGGTTGTGTGTCTAGACTGCAGGAGAAAGGCGCGCCGGTCGGCTTAGCTCTGATATATATTCACAGATTATTTTTACACTTAATAAAGTGTTTTAAAGAGTACTTTCTGGACTTCCCGACTGCTTTCTTCAGGACCTTTTGAACTAAAAGATTTATCCTAACAAATGGTAGCCAGAGGATGGTTCAAGAGGTCTGAGAATTGCATCAGAATTAATTCTGCTGACTGAGCTAAAGACCGGAGATTCTGAGGAGCTTTTGTACTCAATACAAGGCGCGCGCCTACTTAAGGTAAACAGACGTTCTCTGTATATATATTAGCTGCATTTATTATTTAGCGTACTGAGTGTGAAATTGAATCTAGGAATCCGTAAGTGTCTGATTAAATTACTAAAGTATCATTAGATAGTTTAAAACTGTGAATATATGCCGAAGCTAAAAATGTGTGTTTCCTGATATCTGAGTTCGAACCAGACCGGTTAAAAATAAATGGTAAAGGCGCCATGTGTTCGACAAGGCCGGGCCTGGGACACAATTGAAGGGAAAGGACGCTTGTCTGTTTTGGTAACGAAGTGAACCTAATTCGAGAGTAATAAATTATAACGAATTCGTCTGTTTCGGTAACGGAATTCGGGTAATTTGATTATTAATCTCAAAGAAGTCTGGCTGTTATGGAAACGGGACTCGGCTAGTTCGTCTGTTTCGGTAACGGAATTAGCCTAATTCGGTCGTTCTAAAATTCTAACTAGCCTGTCTGTTTTGGCAACGGGGCTCGAGTAATTTGTTTATTCTAAAGTCTAAATTCGGTTCGAAAAACAGTACATCAGGAGTTTTGTTTGTCAGTAAGTCTCTGTGTATGTTTGTCTGTGAAACCGTGTGCTGGATGCGCAACGTGGTTTCTTTTGTTTGTCGGTGCCATCTTGCACACGCGTGTTTTCTGTCTGTCCGCCATTTTGGCTCTGTCTGTCTGCCATTTTGGCTCTGGGAGAGCTGAGCGTGTTTTCTGTCTGTCCGCCATTTTGGCTCTGGGAGAGCTGAGCGTGGTTTTCTGTCTGTCCACCATTTTGGCTCTGGGAGAGCTGAGCGTGGTTTTCTGTCTATCCGCCATTTTGGCTCTATGTGAGCAGCTTGCCGTATCTCTTGTCCATCGGCTATCTTTGTCTTTGTACGCCTGGATTGGGTAAGTGCTGCAGTTAATTTTATAATCAACTTTATTTTTATAATCTTAAGATGAAGTATTTATGGTACCTTATTAAGTGTGTTTTAAGGTAGATAGCGTTCTTGAACTTTAAGGTTCTTAAACCAGGAAAGGGGGTACTTAGAGTGGAATTCATCCATGTGTGACATAGGACATTTTCACACATAATTAAAGAAAATCTCCTTAATCAGAGTTGTTATAGTGAATAAGATTAAAATTATGTGAGTAACACAGCGCTTGTTAGTCGTGATAGGAGATTTGCTGGGTGTATTGGTGCATGTATTATTGAGAGATTGCTATATTGTTTCTTTGTTTAATGTATGGGGTAGTGCTGGACAGTGATTTGATGTCGATGTATGTCGCGATGGAAAATGTTTCAATAACGGTGATATGATTTTTGGGCAAATTCGATCGGTGCGCATGCGTCGGTGAATGATGACGTACGCCGCATACACGAATCCAGTGCTTAGTGTTACCGCTCTGATCACACTGGTTACAGTAACAAAGTAGTTTTTAAAGCACATTTCACAGACTGTAATTTAGCTTTTGCTTAAGTATGTTTTGTATTAGTAATTGTTACATTTTGAATAGCATCTGTTACCGAGCAAAATGAAAATAAAAAACGCTAAAGAAATCGCGGCTGGAAAACTAATTCAGTGAGTTGCGACAGGGAGTCGAGTCTTTTGTCTCGGTTCCTTTTGAAGAGCCGCGTATTTACATGGCGACTCCCGGAAGAGTCGGTTCCTTTGTTTCGGTTAGAAGAGCCGATTCATGGATTCGAATAATTTTACGACACATCGCTAGTGATTATACAGTTTGAAAAAGTTTTATGTCATTTGAAATGACACATTACACATCCCTAACTGTTTTAATTGTTGCATCAACATGTTTCTTCTATTGCATTTGAATTAAATACTACTGTTGAGGTTTGTATCCACTCCTGTTTACATTACACAGAGGAGACCCCCTGCTGTTTACTCGGTGAGTACATTTTAAATGAGTTACTTTCTACTTTTTGCTTGAGTGGATTTTCAGAGTAGTAACTTTACTCGTAATTAGGTGGAGATTCATTAAGGTAATAGTACTTTTGCTTGAATACACTTTTTGGTACTCTTTCCACCTCTGATTAAGACATATGGTAATATATTAGATTATATATTGTCAAAGCTTATGTTTATTTGAGAGTGAGGTCGTGTTTTTCTCTGTGTACAAATGCTGAATACAAGTAAAAGGTAAAAGCTAATATGTTACTGTTTCTAAAATATTGTGTAGTTGTAAAGAGTGAGATTTCATAGCCCTATAAATCTTATGAGGTGTGATCATTTGTTTGCCTCTTGAATTAAATTGGAAATAATGCCTGAAGGTACCACTATTTCTGTACAAGACAGGGACTCTGATCCCTTCTGGATTTGTGCAGAATTTTCTTTCTGTCTTTGTATGCTACAGAAATATCCATAGTTATACTAAGTGATCTTGAGGGTTATACTTATCTAACTCGGTTAGTGCCAAATTATGTTCTATAACTGAAAGGAAAACATCTCACGTATCAAGTTAATGATTGTATAAATACTACAGTGTACTTCTAAAATTAAACATTATTATCAAATGCTGTAATATACTTAATCCTACCACTTTTTACTAATTGCAGGAGATGGTGACCATCATGACTGTATTACTCTATCTAATTTTTTCTGGGCCTGATAGGAATCCTGAATTGGAAATGTTTGTGAAAGGATTTGCATCCAGAGATGCTGCAACAGACAGGAAACAAGTGGGCTTAGTTAAAATTTTAGCAAATTATACTTTGTGTCATTGTCCCTCCTATTCAATTTATTGGCTTAAACTGTTGAACTACATGCTTTAATAACAGCCTCTAGACTGGCTGAAAGCAAAACTGCTGACATGTTTCTGAACTAAACTTTCACATATGGAATCGAACAATTGGTTGTATTTGGTGGGAGAGTGTCTTGTTTTGACTAATTTAAATTTGGAAATCGCCCACCATACCTTGTTGCACAACTTGTGGGTGCAATTCTGCCGCCCAAACAGAGAGTCATTTTGTAAATTGTGCATATTCTAAAGTTTTGTTCCAATTTTACAGGACAATGCCAGAGGTGACACTGCCGACAAAGCTGTTACACACCTTCCACTGCTCACTAACGACATTATTTGTTTACAGGTCCAGCTAACACCAGACTTTGATTGAACTAACTTTAAAATTCTGTGCTTTCCAACAGGATAAACACATTTAGAAGGTTTATTTAATATTTTATTTTCAAGATTTGATTGTAAAATTTGAAAAAAGGGGGGAGTATTATGGCAGGAATAAGAATTATTAATTAATATGCCGCTTTGTGTATTGAATTGCTTCTTTATTGAGATTTTGACGTTATGTTTTGCACTTTGGTTGCATTTATGACAGGAGCGGTGGTTGCTCATTGCACGGGATTCAGGTTATATCGGGCACAGACATGGACAGTTCAGTGTCTCTGGTTCGCCTCGCTGGCATGTCTTTGGACTGTGGGAGGAAACCGGAGCACCCGGGGGAGGCCCACACGACAACATGCGGGCTCCGCGGAGGCGGAACCTTCTTGCTGTGACAGTGTGCGACGGTACTACCCACTGAGCCACCGTGTCGCCCAACTAATAAGGTTAAAAACAAAAGGAATAGGAAAAATGCATTGAAAAAAAAAAAAAAATCAAAGCTCGGGTCTCAGGAGATTAAATATAATTGCTTACACGGACTCCGGTAAGATTCAAATTAATTGGTAATATTTTTTGGAAATTGTTAATTGGCAATTGTTAATATTTGATGCTTGTGTTGTATCCGATGAATCTTTTCTAGCTAATTGATCAGGTCAACTCACTCATTTTATATTATATAGTTTATTGAAGAAGTTAGATTGGTTCAATGTGGTGCAGTAAACCTTGTGGCAATACTATGCATGATCATAGATGAGTGCAGTTTAAAGATTGAGGGAACAGTGAAGAAAATAACTTGGTAGGTGAGAAGTATCGAATAGTCTAGTAGACAGTTAACTAAGTGGAACTATTTAAGTAGAGTTTAATGTGATTCAAGAAAGCCAAAGTGGATCAAAGCGCTGGTGATGATGAGCATGAGGGATTGGCTGACTAGGAGCAGGAGATGATCATGTGAGAGTCTGTTGGATTGTGGGAAATGGAGTCTGTATTGTTAGAAGCAGGAGGTGTGTTAGTACCAGTGACCAAAAGTTGGGGTAAAAATCTGAATGAATAAATAATATAAGTCAGGGGTTTGTAGGACTGATGGAAGTTGATATAGCAGAGCTGTTGTTATTTTAAGTATGGCAGAGTAAATAATAAATAGTGGATTGGTGATTTTGTATTGGGAAAAATGTGATTTAGAAAATTTGAAGGCTCTCTAGCATGCGGCGATGATGAAGTAGAATAAGTGTAGAAAATGTTAGATGTAATGTGTATGCACCTTCTGCTCTGATCAGTTTGAACTATTTGAAGTGGAATTTTATATAGCAGGAAGGGTTAATGCAGTATGAGAGACAAATAATGAAGTGATTGTTTGTTTCCAGGGGATCACTGTCGATTGCCCTGAAGTATATGTTTGTTTCTATAGGGCCATTGTCGGTCGCGGTGAAGTAATTGTTTGTTTCCAGGGGATCACTGTCGATTGCCCTGAAGTATATGTTTGTTTCCATAGGGCCATTGTCGGTCGCGGTGAAGTAATTGTTTGTTTCCAGGGGATCACTGTCGATTGCCCTGAAGTATATGTTTGTTTCCATAGGGCCATTGTCGGTCGCTGTGAAGTAATTGTTTGTTTCCAGTAGACACTGTTGTTGTACTGAGGTTTACGTTATTTTGTCTGAGTTGTGTTTGGACAACCGAGTGAGTTGTGCCAGTGAATGTTAAAAGAATACTCGTATTCTTCGACTAGGCAGGAATCTTCTGTTCTAGGGTGTGTCTCGGTTTATCTTTTTCTTAATACGTGTTACAGATTTTGCTCGAAAGGTTGTTTAAAGCGGTCTAAAATGTCTAATTTAACACATAGAGAATTGAAACAAGTAGTTGTTAAGCGACTGGTGGAAACTTCCTCTGTCAAAGAGAAGGCGAAAACAGGCGCAAAAGTTGAGGAACTGAGTTGGACAGAGGTTGGTCTCTATCCACTGGAAACTAAAGCCCCACCTGGTTCTGAACAACGTATTAAAAATTTTCTAAATTTATCTAAAACATAAAGTGACAAATGTAAAAGGGAATTGGAAGGTGCCCCTGCAGTAAAGAAATTGAAAAGCCCTTAGCGAAAGTCGTGTGCGCAGCTGCAAAACCTAATTTGGCCACACATCCAGTAATTTCAGGAAATTGGACATGCCTACTCTCATTGTTCAAAAAGATAAAGCCAGTAGGGTGTGAGAATTTATCCATGTCTCACCCACTAACTCAGGAACCAACCCCAACCAACATCAAAGCTTATAAAGACAATTACCCCTGTTTCAGGAGCAACAAACCAGAACCGATAAACAGGGGAAATTTTTCAGAAGGGATGTGTGTATGAATGGGTGTCTGTCCCTAAACCACTGAATGAACTGCCAAAGGCAGCTCACTTGCGGCCCTGACGCTAACCTTCCTTACTCGCCGGCACCACATTGGTGTCAGAAGTGGGATCGTGGTGTTTGGGTGGCTCTGATGGTTTGGTGAGCCAATATGCCCGGTCTGTCTGAGTGCGCTAGCCCAGGTGGCTGTAGGGGCAGGGTGCCCGGTCCAGCAGTGGGTGGAAGAGCGACTCGGCAGTGTAATGGGGTGCGGTCTGGACATGGAGCCACCCAGTGGACGCTGGTGAGTGGGTCACCGGGACGGTTGACCATTAGGGAGGGGGCAGTGTAGCGTCGCCACTGGGTCTGGCACGGGCTTTACCCAGAAAGCCTTGCGGCAGTGGTGTCTAAGCTCACCGTGGCCGTGTATCCCGATGTTGGGAGTGGGGTGGCTGCGGTGAGGGCTGGGTAAGTAGCTTATATGTTTGTCTGTTGTATGATTGTATGTGTGTATGAATGGGTTAAGTGGCTAGAAGGGATGTTTGGGCCATGGAAGGGAGTTATTGCGAGTTTGGTGATGTCAGCATGCGTGGGATTGGTAATTTTAGTGATATGTTGTTGTTGTGGTATCCCGTGCATCAGGGTATTAATAGAAAAATTTGTAATAGATATAGTGAGTAGAGGAAGCAGAGGGGGGCAGGATCCACCAGTTATCCAGATGATGTTGGCTGATTTGTCTAGATATCATGTAGATGATGATGAGGAGGATACCCTTGAAGGTGGGCCGGAAGACCCACTTCGAGCAGTATAAGTGCTACTAACTCTGCTTAATTAAAGGTAAAACCGACCAGACAAGACGAGGAGAGAGGACCAGCACTACTGATCACACACCGTGATGAAGGAAGGAGACTTGGAAGGACTGGCAGAGGCAGACACTGAGGGGACTGGAAGACCCACTCCAAGAGACAGAAGTGCCACTAACTGGACCTGCCTACAGGGAACTAAACACAGCAGAAAGCCCGACAAAACCAACCATGTGGAAGAAGAGTCCAGCGGAATCAACGGAGCGGAACAAGACGAGGGGGGAGAATTTAGTTAGACTAGGAGAGAAAAACATAAACATATAGTTCGCAGACACATAGACCATCTTTGAAAACACTAGTTAAGTGCAACACACATAGTTTAGCTACAAAACGCAAGGGGTTAGTTCAGGATTGTTTACAATGTATATATGTTTGGTATTCTGCTATTTTTAGGAGGGATATTCTCTGTGTTTCATCGTTTAAATGTTTGTGTTGCTGTGGAAACAGGTAAGACCGACAGGGGAGAATCCATAAGACATTAGGAGTCATGCAGAGACGCAGGAGCTATGGGCCCCTTCTGAATATCTGCAGCTCTGTCTGGTGGAGGACAACCTGAACGGACTTCCTGTAGAAGCCACGCACCCATTGTTTTTATTTTATTTTTCTCGTTTTTGATTTCCTATTTTTAAATTGCTTTATTTTGTTTTCCTATTCTTATTTAATTTTCTATTTTTTGTTTGTTTGTTTGGTTTAAGGGTAGGAGCTGTTGCGATAGGTACGGTTCCTTTAGTTTAACTGGTAGCCTTTTATTTTTTAGATACCTTTTATTGTAAAAATTCAGCCCAGTGGCCATGTAAGTCAGAAGGGGTTAAATTGGGGGGTTGCTGACAGCTATCCTTTTCTCCTGGAATCTAGAGACACCTAACCTATAGTTAAAAGTTATTGTGAAAGCATTAAGATGCTTTCAAGGGGGGCTTGTTAGGTTTTTCGGAACATAAAAACGTACATTTAATATGGGAAGTTTTACGGCAATTTCCAAGGTTTACGACATCCAGGCCGCATGGTCTTTTGTCCAACATGGCGCCGGCTAGGCTCCCTCCCTGACTTCTACCGAAGGGGGGAGGCGGAGCCCTGGGCTTTTTAGCACACTTCATTGGCTCCACCAGCAGTAAAGGAGGAGGAGCCTAGCTGAGTTTAAAAAGAAAGGCGGGCTTAGACGCCGGCCCTCTTTCTTACGTGGTTGTGTGTCTAGACTGCAGGAGAAAGGAGCGTCGGTCGGCTTAGCTCTGATATATATTCACAGATCATTTTTACACTTAATAAAGTGTTTTAAAGAGTACTTTCTGGACTTCCCGACTGCTTTCTTCAGGACCTTTTGAACAAAAGATTTATCCTAACAATATCCAGCTCAAAGTCTGTCTAAACCCGCCCTTCACATGCTAAAACTAGCAGAACTTGTTCATAGATATGTGAGCGCAAAACCAATTTGGCAGGAAAATCGCGAGAGTTGCCAGGTTCAACAAAATTATCCAGCCTAATGTCTGGTCTAAATTCAACCCTGAAGCTGAAACTAGCCCAGAATCCAGGGTGTCACAGATATTGGTGAAATGGCAAATGAACGATCAGTGCTACTAGTGAATCTTTTATTATTAATAATAATATAGTTTCATTTTACATTCCGATTGACTGACTTTTTTTATGATGTATTTTGTTTACATTGGTACTACAGCTAGTAATATTTTGTCATTAAACTATTAGTCATTTTATTGATTTTTTTAATAATTGTTTTAGATCTCATAAAATAACATTTATTAGTAACACTTTAAATACTAAAAGCTCTGAATTTCACTTCTACTCTTTTCTGTTCTTCTCCTCTCCAATCTTCATTATTAACTAATGATTTATGAATAGAATTTCAGGTTACATGAAGAACTATTTTAAATTAGGCAGATGCTAAACAGGTAAACAGCAAAGTGTACAGTTTGCACCCTGGTGTAAATGCTATTTACACCCAGGTCCATTTACACCCTGTTTTATGGTACAGATCACATGGTCTATGCTAAAAGTTTTATGCACATCTAAACCCTGTTTTTTGGTACACTTACATAATAAAGGCCTTTTATATTGCCACATGTCTAGAATGTATTTAGAAATGATACATCAGAATGGCTTGATATTAACTGAGTGTAAACTACAGGTGATGTATTGTCATTATGAAGTGGAATTGTTCTGTGGAAACAAGAGAATTCCTTTTAATAACAATAACAATTCATGTAATCAAGATTATTCTATTTAATAACAATCTAAATTAAAACGGAAATGAGCTTAGATTATATTTTAGTTGACTTTAAATTTAAAGTAAAATCATAATGTCCAGTTATTACCAACCCTTTTATTTTAAAGCCTGAAATTCTATCCTAAATAGTTCCACCAGACGCTTTTACTGTAATGTTTAGTATACACACATCTTCACAAACAATGTGGGGGCTGATTTGATTGAGCATTTTGAAGTGGAGGCTTGACCACAGTAGTAAATCAAACAGTTCACACACACATACAAGTGCACAGTAAATATTTCTACACCATAAATACAGATAAATCTATAGGTGCACTGTAAAAAATTCCTGTAAAAATACAGGCAAATTGCAACAGTAAGATAATGTTTTTTGTTAAATACGTTAATACTGTGAATAACAACGCTTTATTCACAGTATTACCGTATTTTGACGATGTAGAATACCAGTAAAGCTTTTTACAGTACAGAACAGTATTTTCTCAAGGCCGTCTTCAGCCCCGCCTACGGTCAGATGCCCCTGTCTTCAAAACCCATCAGGATTACTCCTTCACTGTCTATCAGGTAAGCTGCCTCTGTAAAAATAAATGAATGTTTTGATGTGTGGGGAATTTTGGATTGATTAACAGATTAGATGTCTAGCTAAGAAAACCAGTACTACGCGATTAAGTTTTAGCTGGCTTTGAATGTGAGAGCTGGCTGGTTTGCTAATGTTAATCCTTGTTTAGTAACGCAAACCAACAGGTGTTAGTACAATATATTTTTTTCAATAATTGCTCAACTGTCATTGAAAGCTGCTTGTCTGCATTAATTCTGCATTAATTCTCATGTGGTTCATCATTAAGAATATACTGTAATTGTTACCTTAATTAATTTTTGTTTTGCTACCTGTTAAAAGTGTCCTTGACAAATAGAAAAGAAAAATCACAAAGCTAAGAAAGTAAGTTATATGTAGACTGAACCTAACCAAATGTTAGCTGCTTGATAGTGTAAGTTGAATAGCTAGCTATTTTGCCAGCTAATGCTAATCCTGATTTTATAACTGAGTCATTACGGTTTAAAATTACGGTATAATACAGCATTTTCTTTAAGCGATTTTCAGTGTCCATCTGGTATACCTCATTACTTTGAAAGCCCCTGGTCACCACTTGTTTTACCATAGCCAAAAAAGTATGCTTGCAGTGATAAGTTGCTTTTGTTTTGCCTTGTATGGGAGTCATTAATCATTGATAGATCACTTAGCTAACTTAGGTAGTCTAATGTTTGCTATTGCTAACCCCCACATTTAATTGCTGCTAATAGTGACACAAACTGATAATAGTGTGAAAATTGTTCATGTCTTCTGTTTATGAAGTGTTCTTAGTGTTTTCTTTTGGATGTGCGACGTCCTAATTTTAAAATGATTTTTTGTACAGCTACTTATGGTGCACTTTCGAGAGAATACCAACGGGCTCTTGTTTCATGCAGATGTGAGTTTACTTTTTGTCTTCTTTTGTTATAAGTTATGTTTAATGTTTGCTAAGGATATAAATCTTTTTGTTTTCTTCAGGCAAGTGCCACTGCAGCAGATGTTGAGAGGACCCGCACACTCTCTGCAAGTCCTCCTCTGATACTTCTGGGTAAGTATACAATACCATTTGTGTTTGAGAAGAATACTCTTGACTGCTTAAGACTTTTACATATTACTATACTTGTCCATTAAATAATGTAATACTTCAGTAAAATTAAGTGATTGTAGAAAACATTTAATCTTTTTAAATGCAAAATACTTTATGTACCTGGACAAGTTACTTGCTCTCACATTCAATCTCACTCACTCATACTCATTCACTTAACTTACTGTCACTTACTCTTACTCACTCTCCCTCACACCTGCTCTCACTTACTCACTCTCACTCTCCCTTACACTCAATCTCACATTCACTCACTCACTCACACACTAACACTCACTCTCACTAACACACTCACTCACTCACACTTATTTACACTTATTCACACTCGCTCACAAACTCTCATTTACACTCACTCTCCCTCACACCTGCTCTCACTTACTCACTCTCACTCACGCTCACTCACTCTTCCTTACACTCACTCACATTCACTCACTCGCACTCACTCACACTTATTCACACTCACTCTCACTCACTCAAACTCGCTCACAAACTCTCATTTACACTCACTCTCACTCACACTCATTCACACTCGCTCACAAACTCTCATTTACACTCACTCTCACTCACTCACACTTGCTCACAAACTCTCATTTACACTCACTCACACTCATTCACACTCGCTCACAAACTCTCATTTACACTCACTCTCACTCACTCTCATTCACACTCGCTCACAAACTCTCATTTACACTCACTCTCACTCACTCACACTTGCTCACAAACTCTCATTTACACTCACTCACACTCATTCACACTCGCTCACAAACTCTCATTTACACTCACTCTCACTCACACTCATTCACACTCGCTCACAAACTCTCATTTACACTCACTCTCACTTACACTCATTCACACTCGCTCACAAACTCTCATTTACACTCACTCACTCACACTCATTCACACTCGCTCACAAACTCTCATTTACACTCACTCTCACTCACACTCATTCACACTCGCTCACAAACTCTCATTTACACTCACTCTCACACACACTCATTCACACTCGCTCACAAACTCTCATTTACACTCACTCTCACTCACACATTCACACTCGCTCACAAACTCTCATTTACACTCACTCTCACTCACACTCGCTCACAAACTCTCATTTACACTCACTCTCACTCACACATTCACACTTACTCACAAACTCTCATTTACACTCACTCTCACTCACACATTCACACTTACTCACAAACTCTCATTTACACTCACTCTCCCTCACTCACTCACACTCACTCGCTCACATTAGGGCTTGCACAAATTCAGATTTTTTTTTAAGTCGACAGTTACGTATGTGATGAAAGTCAAGTAGATGTTGACTAATTGCTGATGTCATGAACAAAACCACAGGAGAAGGGAATGCTTTGCAACAAGCAACTTAAATGTTTAAAATATCCAACTTTAAAAATCCATGCACTTTGTATCTGACTTAGGTGCACCCTAGGTGGCCTTGCTGGGATGCTCGCCTGCGGCGGAGGTCTGGAGAGCCCACTCCAATGACACATGACTTTTCAAGGTCATTCAAGGCTGGATGAATAGTCTTGAGGGTCATGTCATTTGCGAGGGCATCCTACCTACATTCCTGACTGGGCTTGCAACTTTGTTTGCAATGTACTACGTGTTCAACTTGCAGTACCAGGAGGAGGCCTCTAGTACTTTAGAGTTCATTCAGAGGTAAGACACTTTCTTAAATCTGTTTTTTTGTTCTTGTGCATTGCCTGATTTCCTAAACCACTCTAAAAGTCACCAACTAATTGCTATTGTGTACTGTTGTGTTTCCAGGTGCTTCATTGGGATTAACCCAGAGAGGGGTTCAAAGACTAGTCGGGGCAAGGTGGTCTCAAAGAAGACAGGTAGAATAGTCAATCCTTGTGTCTCCACACTCCTAAAGAATCTCTTGGACTTTTAGTGGGACTTCATTTAGGCAAGCAAGTTTTCACACACTCACACTAATGCACTTACTGGTAGTATGTGTGCACATACTGGATTTTGTAAAAAAAAAAGTTGGTTGTTTAAAAGGCTTTTGTATTTTTGTTTTTAAATGAAACAATAACTACTGTTGTGATTTTGTTTTCTCTTTATTTAATAAATAATGTACTTGAACATTTGTTAATCCTGTTTTTGTGTTTATTCAATTAAGCCTAATTTTTAAAAATTTTAACTTTTTATATTTAAGTCTGTTCCTCGCTGCCTCCAAAAGTTTACTATTTGGCATTTTCACCGCGTTCCTGATCATGAGAGCTGAGTGATTGACTCAGGTAGTGGTGTTTACAGGACAGAGCGGGCGGGCGAAATTCAACCACCCAATCACAGACTAGAATTTAGAGGGCGGACCTTCTCCGATTGGCCAGTGGTAGCTCTATAAGGAGTCAAATGAGGCTATTAAACCAATGAAATACAAAGCATTTGTTCTGACATGTACCTGAGCCAATGGTAAATAATATTGATCAAAAATGAAACCAGTTCACTCCAAAAGGAGGATTTTTAAGTGTCCGTCCTAGCGTTGCGTGAATGGAGGACTGGCAGCTGAAAAGCCGGACTGTCCGGCCTAAAACCGGACATCTGGCCACCCTACTCAGGACACGTCTCAATTTGTGCATGCTTTGAGTTACAGTATTTCTCCTGCTAAAAATTTTAAATTGAATTAAAGTTTAGTGTAGAATTATGTACAAATATTTACAGAGAATAGATGAACTGGCTGGTTAGCTCAGTTGGTTAGAGCGTGGTGCTAATAACGCCAAGGTCATGAGTTCGATCCCTGTATGGGCCACACCTACTTTTGGACTTAAACTAACAAACAAGTGATCCTTCTCTAACTAGCAGATCCTATTAACCTGAGCTTCAAACGTTGTCTCTGACAAGTGTGAGATCTTTTTACTGCCCCTCTCATTCAGGTCAGAAACATGCCATTATTTCAATTTGCCAAACTTAATTGCCCTTCTGTAAATGTTAGCAAGTCATGTGACCCGTGTGTACTGTCCAATGAAACAGCTGTGCGTGTGTCTCTGTGGCGCAATCGGTTAGCGCGTTCGGCTGTTAACCGAAAGGTTGGTGGTTCGAGCCCACCCAGGGACGAGTGTCTTTTATTGCACAACCTGCCTGTTGATCAAACGGATATGAGACACAACAACAATGTGTAGTCGCACAGAATAGTGGAAATAAGTAACTGAAAAACATCCAGTAAACAACAGTCCTACAAGCACAAACATCCACCTGATAAGTCACCGGAGACCGACTGTACAAAGTGGAAAAAACGTCCTTTTGGTTTCAGTAGATGTTAAATGAAGATACTCGCCCAACGTGGGGCTTCACTTCACTTTAAAAGTCAGTTCAGTGTGTTTTACTGTAGTAAGAATAGCTCCACATGTTTTGTATGTAGTGTTTATGGTATTTAAGCTGGATGGATAGATGGAAGTTAACATGTAATCTAAGGTGACTCTTAAGTTTATTCGCTGCTGTTGGCTTATAAAGTTTTACTGAACAAACTGGCTCGTATTTTGGCACTGATGTACCTTCCTGAATGGTGATCTGCTTGGTTGACACAACTAGCACAAGTAATCGTGGTCTACACCCCACAAGCGCTCTGTTGTACTTGCGCATGTGCTGAACGCTACCATCCTGAAACTGCTAACGTTTCTAAACCTTGAAACTCACACCGGCTCCCAAATGAAACTTGCCATTTGCTGAGTAAATAAAGACAAAAAGAAAAACACACACACACAACTTCAGACTTTACTTTTACATCTCAGATTTTTTAAACTTACATGATTGATATAATTCTGAGCTAATTTAGAAGTTTTAGGCAGTAAATAAAAGTAATTTTAGTTAAACATTACCACCCAAGTATTAAAAAACAAACTGTTCCACTGTTGGAAAATTGCACTGAGTTAAGTTTAGGACCCAGTTGGCCATTTTGGTGTTACAATTCGGCATAGAGCAGTCACATGTGGAACACTATTCTCTACTCAGCATTGATAACAGTGTTTTTACCCAAATAAAACCAGGTTCCACCAAGATTTGAACTCCGATCACTGGATTCAAAGTCCAGAGTGCTAACCATTACACCATGGAACCAAGTTGGCTATTAGATGGCGCTGTAAACAATGATTTGTGATTATATTTTGGGATGGAGCAGTCACATGTGGAACACTATAACACTACTAGTGCTATTATGATATTCAAGCTGGATGAATGGATGGAAATTTACATGTAATTGAAGGTGACTCTAAACTAGCACAAGCAATTGTGATGCTCTGTTGTACTGCACATGCGCTGAATGCTACCATCCTGAAACTGCTAATGTTTCTCAATCTTGGACCTCACACCGGGCCCCAAATAAGTAAGGTCCCACTGAGATTTGAACTCAGATCACTGGATTCAGAGTCCAGAGTGCTAACCATTACACCATGGAACACTGACACCACCAGAACTAAAGATAATGATTCGCCATTTGCTAAGTAAATAAAGCAAAAATACACAACTTCAGACTTTACTTTTACATCTCAAGTTATTTAAACTTACATGATTTATATAATTGACTGAAATCAATTGACAAAACTGAGGTCATTTAGAAGTTTTAAACACTAAATAAAAGTAATTTTAGTTAAATATTGCCACCCAAGTATCAAAATCACAACAAAACGTTCCACTGTTGGAAAATTGCATTAAGTTCAGGACACAGTTGGCCCGTCCCTCCTTGTCGCTCTGAAGCAGATGATTTAATGTTTGTGCACCTGTTCAGGAGATCACAAGTCACTAATGATCACACAGAAGTCACTTGATTTTAATACTGTTTGTTTTTGAAATGAGATCCAACAAGCTCATGGTAAGGTGTCCAAATAATTTTTGCCACATAGTGTATCATTATTATTGCTAAGGAGTTAATATGTGTGTCTACATCACTTCATGTATCTATACGTGTCTAACATACGTATCAATTCTATTAATATTCATAAGCATGCACACACACACACACACACACACACATGCTTCCACATTCACATGTTTTTGCAGTATGTGTTATGTAGATAATATTTAGGTGATTTGATGTATTTTTTTTAGTTTAGAGGTTTTGTGTTTTGCTTCACTGTATGTATGGTGCATCATTAAACTGTTATACATTATTTATTCTATTTTGTATTAGATGAGATGGTTTGTCTCTGTATTGACTTGCGATTCATTTTTAAATGACAGCTAATGATAGTGATCCGACACTTTTAAGTAATGTGTATAACATATAAAATGTTGACTTCATCAAAAAGAATCGACTCCTTCAGCTTCTAACGGCTCATTGCTGAGTACGATCAACTTAGTGAATCAACTCTTTCGAGTTTATTTTTGTCATTTGCCTTAAATAACCGGATTAAAGAATCGACTCATTTGATTCATTTGGAGCCGCAGACTCACTCGCTCTCCCGCTGTGAGCTTCTCAAACTGAACTGCGTCTTTCTGTACATGAGGAAGAAATCTATGTAGAGATCTCAAATAACATGAACCTAAAGGTCTGAACTTACATTGTAGAAAAGAAGAACAAGCCAGTAGCAGCAGTGAGCACATTAAACCATTTACAGAAGGGTCATTAAGTTTGGCTAATTGAAATAATGGCATGTTTCTCATTGAATGCGAGGGGCAGTAAAAAGATCTCACACTTGTCAGAGACAACGTTTGAAGTTACTGCTAGTTAGAGAAGCCTCACTTGTTTGTTAGTTTAAGTGGTGTGGCCCATACGGGGATCGAACCCTCGACCTTGGCGTTTTAGCACCATGCTCTAACCAACTGAGCTAACCGGCCAGTTCAGCTATTCTCTCTTTAGATCTTTGTACATAATTCTACACTAACTCCATTCAACCAGCTGAAAGGACTTTAATAATACACATCTAAGAGGTTTTGTGGGTTCTTCTATGTGTGAACTATCTAAACTATATATTTCTTAAAGTTCCTGACTGAGCTTAATGCCACCAACCAGTGACTGGAGCAGATACGACTCAGGTCCTGCACACAGTAAGTAGTGCTGATACACAGTACCAGCCTGCACACCAGAGGGGCTCCAAACATCAAGTTTTCACTCATTAAATCATGTACTTTGAGAACTTTGTGGAATGAATGTAGGATTTGTACGTGTCGATTCTGGGTTTTAGGAAGTTGAGCTACTGTTAATATTTTTCCCCAATTGAACTAAACCTGAATTGATGTTTTAATTGTTCATTAAGACTTCACTAAGAGTTATTACCATCAAGCAAATGTAAAGCATATTTCTATATGAAGAGCATCTGTTTCCAGATAATATACACTGAGGTTTAATTGTCTGATCATCAGACATAGTTGTGCAATAAAAGACACTATTCCCTGGGTGGGCTTGAACCACCAACCTTTCGGTTAACAGCCGATTGCGCCACAGAGACACATGCACAGCTAACAGCACAGCTGTTTCATTGGACGGTACACACAAAAAACCTAATCTCTCTCTATACAGGCTCACTGTGGAGGCAAACTGGTGGTTAAGTGGGCGGGTCTAAACTGCTGTAGGCTGAACGAATGTACCACAATACAGTATAGTTTAGATAGAACACACATATAAGAACCCACAAAACCTCTTAGATGTGTATTAAGAAAGTCTGAACATAAGAAATGACTAGACAGTGATGTCTGAAGTAGGACAGATCTCGGATCATTAAAATAACATGAAACTGCTGCATTTCTGGTGCAATAACAAACAAATTCAGTTAGGAGCTGCTAATTTCTGTGCAGAATCTTAAATGGTTTTTGTGCTGCCATGTAGCTGGTTGAATGGAGTTAGTGTAGAATTATGTACAAAGATCTAAAGAGTGAACAGTTTAACTGGCCGGTTAGCTCAGTTGGTTAGAGCGTGGTGCTAATAACGCCAAGGTCGTGGGTTCGATCCCCATATTGGCCACACCCACTTTTGGACTTAAACTAACAAACAAGTGAGACTTCTCTAACTAGCAGGTCCTATTAACCTGGGCTTCAAATGTTGTCATTCTGGTAGGACAATAAAAGCGATATACTACTTTTTATTCAATGTATTTAACTACATAGTGTTGTACAACATTACATGTGTACTTAATACTTTTGTATTTTAATACTTGCAAATTTGAATACTTGCATACTTTAATACTTGCTTACTATAATACTTTGCATTAATATATATTGAGCTGCTGTAATAAATGATCTATCTATAGATTCATTTAATTTTATCTGTATTGCTAGTGATGGGCTATCCTAAACTATCTTTAGGAAGGTAGATATATCTAGCTTTGGGGTTGTTGAGGCAAAATATTCATGATTGTTGTAATGTTGCTACACAGTCACATTAGAAATCCCTTTTAAAACTAATGTTTGATATTGCAGGGTCTGATGAAGACACTAAAAATCTTATCCGGTGGAGAGTGGCCAACCAGGCCCTCTTCACTGGAAAACAGAATGCAGCGGTTCGAGGGTTTGAGTAAGTAACTGTTTGTTTGATGTAAAACAAAATTTGTGTTACATCTTATGCATAATATTAATTACAAAGGGTGGTATAAAGACAAGTTTTAGTATTCAAGTTTTGCTAACTTTTTCAAAGCATTAAAAACTTTTAATGACTAAACTTTTTTTGAAGTAGTGTATGTTATATACATTAATAACTGTTATGTGCATTATATTGTAGAGCCTTTGTGTTGGAGAACCGAATGCAGGGGAAGGTGACTCCCACTTATGTGAAGAAGAAGTGGGAGAAACTCAAACAAAATTACAAAGTAAGCTTCATTTGATGGTAAGATCTTCAGTAAAAATATCAGAAAAGATTTGTAATACAAGTTAAGGTCCTTCTACTGTGTTTATGAATCTTGTAGGAACTTAAGTGTCCACCTACTGGGGTAAGTACAGAGGGTGGTGAAGCAACAGCAGCATCTTGGAAATGGTATGCAGATATGGATGAGGCAATAGGTGGGAGACCATCAATTAGCCCAGCGACCCTTATTTCCTCATCTGGCCAGGATGCTGCTGAAGCTTCATCATCCTCGAGAAGCATGGAAACCCCAGCCAAAAAGAGACGAGGGGAGAAAGATTTAGTTGAGTATCTGAGGGAGATGGAAGAAAGGGAAAATGAGAGGGAGATAGAAGCAGCAGAGAACGAGGAGAGAAGATGGAGAGAGGCTGAGGAGAGGGAGGAAAGAAGAGAAAAGGAAAGAATAGATCGAGAGGAGAAGAGAGAGCAAGAGGCGCGCCAGAGAGAGGAAAAGCGAGCGCGAGAGAGAGAGGAGAGGAGAGACCAGGAAGCAAGAATGAGGGAGGAAAGGAGAGATAGGGAGGCAAGAGAGAGAGAGGAAAGGTTTATTAAAATCCTAGAGATTCTAATGAAAAAATAAATAGTTGAAAATCAAAAAGTGTTGTAGTATTATTGTATGTTGTGAGAAAGAAAATGTTTTGGCAAATAATGGACATAAATAATTTTCTTTTTCATTTAACCTTAATTAAAAATAGAAAAACTGGAAAAATTGTAATTAAAAAAATATTTTAAAGTTTTACTTTTAAATATTGCATAAACTGTTAATGTCAAGAGACAATCAAGAACTGTAGAACAAAACGTAAAAACAAACAACATGAACCTATTAACAAAACATTTTTCTAAATATAATCATGCTCATAAAGAGCTGGGTGCTGTGCTGTGGTGCTGTGACAGCTGCAGCCAGATGCTTTGCATCTTCACCTGATGTCATGTCATTTATTACAGGCTCTGGTTGGTCAACATGTACCTCTGTTAATTGTGGCTCAATAATGTCTCCATGAGTGATACAGAGGTTGTGGAGCACCGCACAGCATGCAACAACCTCCGGGACGAAGACAGGGCTCACCTCAGCTTTAAAGAAAATGGAACGCCATCTTGTCTTCATCATTCCAAAAGCCCTTTCCACCACATTCCTGGCCTTGGACAGTTTGCTGTTAAAACAAGCCTGTACAGGGTTCTGCACAGGCTCTCGATAGGGGGTCAGGAGCCGGATGGGTGTATTAATGCAGGGATAACCCCCATCCCCAAGAATGTATCGTCCTGCAGGTGGGTATAAGCCCTCTTTATACACAGGGCTGTTCTTTAGTACCCTTGCATCATGAATCGACCCAGGGTAACCAACAAAAATGTCTCTGAACTTCCCCTGGTGGTCACAGATGGCTTGAAGCTGAATCAAGTGGAACAGCTTCCTGTTTAGGTAGCACTGTGCGTTGGCAGATGGGGGTTTTATTCGAATGTGGCACCCATCAATAGCACCAACTGCCACTCTAAAACATTCGGATCCGGCCAAGTGGGCAAACCCAGCTCCTACACACTCTAGTTCATCACCAGTTGGTAGGGTGATGATCCTCCTGACGAGCCCTCTGACAGCCATACTCATTCTGTGCACAATGTTGTGCACAGACGATTTTCGAAAAATTATTCTACTGTAATTATTAATGTGTCAGATCTATCATTTTGTCATTTATTTTCATTGTAGTAGTCTAATCATGGTAATGTAGCATACTGTTGCTAAAGAGGTTAGCAGTACTTACATTATTTCTGAGGTAAAAAATCAATAACTTTCCTAGTTCTCTTCTGTGATTTACTACTCTCTGCCATCTCAGTGTGGAGTCGGGATACATGACTATAGATTAATCAGTTAGTGGCGCAAATAAAGACGATAAATACCCGACATTTTGGCAGATGAGCTATGAACTATGGTGATATTACGTCATCACGTCCTTACGTCATCACTTGACGTTGGTAAGATGGCGGACGTAGTACATACGGGTGTTGTGTGCATACTGCATACTAATGTACTGAAACTACGTACTTCTTTACTGGCCGAGCGGTGCATACTTCCTCCAATCTAGTACGTACTCAGGACGCAGCCAGAATTTGCACCACTGGGATGTGAACTGAATTATCTCCATGTGAGGACAGAACTCCTTGATATGGAAATATATGTCCTGATGTTTCTGTCTGGTGAGCCTTTTGACTACTGTACCTGTAGCATCAAAACTTACACTTGAACCTTAAGTCTTTACTAGTGTTTTGTAGACTAGTAGTTGAGAGGGGGTCCAATAATAGCAAAAAAAAAAAAAGGTCTTATCAGATGAAGGGAAAGGATAGGGTGTTTGTGTCCTACCTCCTTATCCCATCTCTCTTGTTTGGCTTTTCATAATGTACTCAGGATTGGTAGGTGGTTAGGCTCTGGGTCAGCGAGTGCCATTATCTTGTATTCCTCTGTGGCACGCCACAGTTTTTTTTACCCTCACAGAGTTCTTCAAGACCTGGTCTTTTCTCTCCAGACAGCATGCACTTTACCTTTCCAGTATGAAGACAATTCTGCATTTTAGCACTGCTGGTGTGCTCACCTCTGGTAGACTCTCACTGAAAATGCACAATTTTTTAAATAAGTTTGCCATCCCATTACTTCATCATCCTACAATAAAAATGTATAAAAGCCATTTAATGAGTACAAGAGTAAGTGATCCTAAAGAATATAGTGATTTGATTATTTTACTAGACTTTAAAAAGTGGTCTATACAGAATCAAAGACACTTTATATTAGTTTGCCATCCCATTACTCCACATTCCTACAGTAAAAATTCATTTAGAAACTCATATGAGTACAAAATAGTGTAATTTCATAACAAATTGATTTGCTTGTATAACAGGACTTTAAAATGTAATGTATACAGAACCGAAACGACGCTTTACACAAGTTTGTCATCACATTACTCCGAATTTCTACAGTACAAATGTCTTAAACTCATGTAAGTAATACAAGTGTAAATGCTCTTTTTAATACCAAAGAAGGTCTGAATTTGGAACATGTAGATTGTTTTACATTTAGACTAGAACAGACTTTATTTCTGGTACATCTGTGTGCATCAGGACTCGATAAGTTTATTAAACTGTAAAACTTCTTTCTGTTTTAATCTCTGTACTAAAAGTCAGAGCATCATACTGTAAAACAGGGTTTATAAAATGAATAGTTCCGGTCCTAAAATCTGATTGGCTGAGCCGCGTTCTGAGCCGTTGTAAAATCCACGATATACTCACACCTATGACCACCGCACATTCCGTATTAATACGCCACCTTCAGTTCATACCTAGTTTGCAGCACATTAAAAATGAAAAATTTAAGGTAAATTTTGACTTATTGGGTGGGTTAACAGTGAATGAATGGTGTGAAGAGATGGACAGAACTGAAGAGAATGAAAATAGAAGACATGCAGAAATTAACGGCAGGGACATAGCAGTGTTAGAAAAATTCCGAAATGAAGAAGGCACAGTGAAACAGACACAGTGGGCCGTTCGCTGTTTTCAGAACTGGTGTACTGAGAAAAACGTCACTGTTGATTTTGAAAAAGTCACCAAAGCAGAGCTGAACCAACTTCTTCGTCGGTTTTATGCTACAGTGAGGAATGGAAAAGGTGAATCATATGGTTTCAGCAGCTATGTTGGCTTACGCGCAGAACTGAACAGATATATCAATGACCCCCCTCTTAGTCTGTCTTGGTGTATCCTTAATGACTCCGCTTTTACCACTAGCAACAACGTTTTCACTGGAGTTGTAAAAAAACTTCGCAGAGAAGGTCAAGACAATTCAACACACCATCAGGCTATAACGGACGAAGATTTCATTAAAATCAAGTACTCCGAGGCGCTCAATCCAAACACATCAGTGGGGCTTGTCAATAAAGTCTGGTTTGACATACAGTTGCATCTAGGACGGCGAGCCAAAGAAGGGAACCGGCAACTAATGCCAGAATCATTTGTCGTTCGTAAGGACGAGAATGGTTTAAAGTATGCCACCTTGACATTTAATGAAATGACAAAAAACCACAAAGACCCGAACGAAAGAGCGAAAGAGAGCCGACGTGGATTTATGTACGAGCAGCCGGACGACGTGTTATGCCCTGTTTCCTCCTTGGAGAAATATCTGTCCCTTCTTCTTACGAACCCACCAGCCTTTTATCTCCATCCAAAGAAGACAGCCCTTACCAAAGAAATATGGTAATTATTGTAAACTAATTCTGTAACACTTTCTTTGACAGACCAATTTGGTCACATTGTAACTCATTTTTTTACATTACAACTGGTGTTTGGTGGTAAAAACATGGCAGTCAATATGTAAGCTAGAATCTTTTCATTATGTCAATTTTGCTATTTAGGTACATCAGAGAGCCCATGGGGGTCAATTTTCTTGGCTCTATGCCGCCCAGAATTTGCAAGGCAGCTGGCATTGAAACTGTATACACCAACCACTGTCTGCGAAGTACAACAGTGCAGAAACTTTCTGATGCAGGGTTGGAGGCAAGAGAAATTATGGCTGTAACTGGCCACCGAAGTAAATCTTCGCTGCAGTCATACTGGCACCCTAATTTCAGAGAGCGGAGATGCTGGAGCAACATTCTTGCTACCGAAACGCCCACTATCAGAGCCAAACCATTCCAGCCCACCAGCGAAGAAAAGTACAAACATGGTTGAACACTATTTTAATTCATGTACTATAAATGGAAATGTCCAGATTAATATAAACAATAATGCTAATCATGAAGCAGAAGTTTCGTTCAAGAAATAGTGTTTGTGTAGTAATGTTTATTGTTAATGTTATGTTCGCACTCATGTTGCCTAGCAACGTGGCACGCCGTTATCGGACTACTTTCTGTGGCGGAAGAATGCTTTATTGTAAGTTTATACATAATAAATACATTTATGAATTAAACGTTGTTGTATTTATTATATTTTATGTTGACCGCCGTTTTATAAAAGCAATAAGCCACTTGAGACCGTGCGTTACTGTTATGATTTTAGCACGGGGAAAGAAGTTTTAGGCACTCCGCTTCGCGTCGTGCCAAAAACGTCGTCCCCGTGCTAAAATCACAGTAACGCACGGCCTCTCGTGGCTTATTGCTTTATTAGATGCGCACTAAAACTTTTAGTGTAGATAATGTGATCAGTACCGTAAAACAGGGTTAAGATGCGCACTAAAACTTTAAGTGTAGATAATGTGATCAGTACCGTAAAACAGGGTTAAGATGAGCACTAAAACTTTAAGTAGATAATGTGATCAGTACCATAAAACAGGGTGTAAATGCGCACTAAAACTTTATTAAGTAGAATTAGCGTGACCGAGCAAGTCCAGAAGATCTAAAACAAATGCAGCACCCAGTTTCACCCTCAAAAATCTTCATAAATCTCTTTTCTAGCAAGAAAACTCAATAAAAAACAAGAACACAACAAGAACTCAGCACGTTTTCTCCACTCAAATGATCCACAGGTGAGTTTAATAACAAGCAGCAGAAACAGCGTCCTGTAATAAGAGTCCCAATACCGCTAGATCCCACTGTCACTCTGTTCACTGTAGTGCTGCTGGGTCCTAGTGCCCTATAGTTCACCTACCATACTGCGCTCCATGTGTCTCCTACATGCAGTAATACCACAGTAATACTCAGTATGAGCAGAAAGACGCGACTAACTTACACTTTTACATTTAGTTCTGATTGTTATATTCTGAATTGTGTTTGTTTGTAAACTGTGAATTAGTTCTTAATCTGGTCGTGATGTTAGTGAATTAAACCATGACATGCTGCTTAAGCCCGGCTAGCTCAGTCGGTAGAGCATGAGACTCTTAATCTCAGGGTCGTGGGTTCGAGCCCCACGTTGGGTGAGTATCTTCATTTAACGTTTACTGAAACCAAAAGAAGTTCTTCCACTTTGGACAGTCGGTCTCCGGTGACTAATCAGGTGGATATTTGTGCTTGTAGGACTGTTGTTTACTGGATGTTTTCAGTTACTCCACTATTCTGTGGGACTACACATTGTTGTTGTGTCTCATATCCGTTTGATCATCAGGCAGGTTGTGCAATAAAAGACACTCATCCCTGGGTGGGCTCGAACCACCAACCTTTCGGTTAACAGCCGAACGCACTAACCGATTGCGCCACAGAGACACATGCACAGATGTTTCATTGGATGGTACACACAGGTCACATGACTTGCTAAGGTTTACCTCAGGCTATACCACCCTGTTCTTCTGCCATCTTTAATTCTGGCTTTATTTCACCTAATGAACGTGGCATGACCTTTATAAATGCTTACAATCAATTTTGTTAATAGCAAAAATACATAAATAAATAAAGAGAGAACTGCTGTGTAATTTAGAGACTAAAAGAAATGTAGACCGTGTAGAATAAAAGTATTAGGAAAGTATGAGGTTAAAAGCATCAGCTTTTATTTATTCTTAAAAGAAAAATACATGAACCTCAGTCATCTCACACGAAGATCTGTTCTGCTCAACAACAGTAAAGCTCTCCATCGTTTCTGTGTGGCAGCTCCATAACTGAAGGGCTGTCAGTGTAGAATCGGGTATGTGGGTATATTCCCTGTCCTTTGTGCACAGGCCGGTTAGTTGGATTGTTCTATAGTGAGTTGGAAGTTAATAGCTGAACTGGCCAGTTAGTTCAGTTGGTTAGCGCGTGGTGCTAATAATGCCAAAGTCGCGGGTTCGATCCACGTATGGGCCACACCCACTTTTGGACTTAAACTAACAAACAAGTGAGCCTTCTCTAACTAGCAGGTCCTATTGACCTGGGCTTCAAATGTCTCTGACAAGTGTGAGCTCTGTGTACTTTGGTCAGTGGAAGTAGTTTTATAGCTTTATAAAAACATTGTACTTACTTACTATTTCCATTCTTGCAGGAGTGTGGGTTTACCTTCCACTTCAATAGTGAGGCGTGTCCAGCTCTGCTACACAAACTGTCATTTTTGTCCCTGTTAAAAACTTTAGCTTAGATAAAGCAAATACAGACACATTTAAAATGTTCATCTGTTATTACAAGTCTAAAGTTGCATAAAACAAATGTTTGCACAAATAATATAAAACCAAAGTACAAAATAAACATTTCACTTATTTTAATTATCTCACAAATCACTTCTCAGTTTTAAAGGTCAAAGGCAGCAGCATCTTTTAGATCAGAACAGCTATTAACATTAAATATCACTAAAGAGGAAATCCTGAAGACAGCAATGTAAACCTTTCATTTAAATACAAGCTGCAGTAAACTTACATAGTTGACCCATGGTAAAAAAAGAACCTCGCTGGGTTGTTGTAAGAACTCGGGGCAGTGATAGCTCAGTGGTTAATGTACTGGACTAGTAATCAAAAGGTTGCCGGTTTGAGCCTCACCACCACCAAGTTGCCACTGTTGGGCCCCTGAGCAAGGCCCTTAACCCTCAATTGCTCAAAATTGTGTTCAGTCATAATTGTAAGCCGCTTTGGATAAAAGCGTCTGCTAAATGCCGAAAACGAAAACTAACTCAGCACAATGATTAAACTGCACAACCCAACAAGTAAAAATAACCCTTCATGTGTTCTGTCCAATATTTACACAGTACTGGGTTGCCAAATAACACATTTTCACCCGCATTAGGCCTTTTCTTTCCTGTATACCAAAAACAGTCGCCATTGCAGGTCTACAACACGTTACAAAAACACTTGGGACAGAAGAGTCATAAACACTCACTAGTCTTTATATATTATAAAAATAAAATAATTGTAATAGTAATAAAGTCCCAAATTTGTACCAAAGCAACAAGCTGTAATTTATTTCTAGCACCACTAGATGGGAACGATCTCTGTACAACATTTTGAACTTCACTAAAAGTCAGTTCAGTGTGTTTTACTGTAGTAAGCATGAAAGTATCAGCTGATCTTTAACTAAAACCAAACCATCAGGAATTTGTTGTTAGGAGCTGGAAAAGGGGGAGAAGTCTATGTCATCTAAGGCATTTATTTAATAATTTCTTTTGGATTTATTACAACATCACATCAGCAAGAAAAGGTGTTTTGTAAGGGGTTGCAGGCAGCAATGACGACTTTTCTGGTACATAGGAAAGAACAAATAAATATTACATAATATTTCAACAAAAATCATTAAATAACTCAAAGCTAAAGTAAAGGTCTCCTTGTACTGCATTTTTTATTAGCTAAACTGAAAAAGTCAAATTAAAATCTTTACCGTTTAACTGGCTTTTAAGGTGGAGTTTATAATCATGTGGAGTTCATCATCCCATCTAGTGGTGCTAGAATACATTACATCTTTTTGAATAGATACAGATTTATGACTTTATTCTTCTTCTTCTTCTTATTATTATTAATGTATTTTTTATTCTTTTTAATACTATTTGCATTATTTTATTTGCATTTTTCATACTGTCCCAACTTTTTCTGATTTCGGGTTATAATAGATTTGAGAAGAAAGAGGTTTGAGGTGAAAATGATCACATTTATCATTTTGTAATGTACAGAAATCTTCTCTTTTATGTTTTTAAATATTCAGTTTGTCTTTTATTTAATTTAGTTTTAATATCTGAATCCATTTAGATGATAAATATTTAAGAACAGAAGAAATCAGATAAGGGGGTAAATACTTTTTCACAGCACTGAATAAATGGTGGTTAATAAATTGAAAAAGAAAATCTTCATAAATGTATCACTGCCTCACAGATTCTAAAATCACTCAAACAGTTTAATGTTACACTTTCATGTAAATTTTACATTTAATTTGTTCAATCTGACAGTTTCACTGATCCTGAATAAAGATAAAACCCCGGGTAGAGGAGCTGAGTGAACGTGGTCTGAACTCTGTGGAGGAGCTTCATTGTATCAGAGACGCTGTAGAAGGACAGAGTTCCTGCTTCATAATCCACATACACTCCTATTCTAGAGGAACTCGGCATTATGGGAATTTTAGTCTTTCTGTTTTTGTGCCTGAATAGAAATCTGGATTGAGAACAGAACAAACTCCAGGACTGATTATTACATCCAAACAAACACTCATCACCATCTCCCTTCCTGCTGATGCTGTTATATGACACTGCTATACAAACCCCATCATCCCCACTCCACTCAACCTCCCAGTAACAGCGTCCACTCACACTCTCTCTACACACAACCTGAGGGAAATAATCAAATCTATCTGGATGATCAGGATACGACTGTAATGTTCTACTGCAGGTCACTACTTTGTTCTCCTCAGACAGACGGAGGTTTTTATTTACTGTGTTTGGATCCAGTGTGAACCGACAAACATCTGGAGAGGAAACACAAAATAAACCAATTAATATAGAAGAGAGAGAGAATGTCCTTATTGTATTTATTGTGCACTGCTAGCCTCTGTATAACCAAAGTCAAATTCCTTGTACTGTATGTGTGAGCATACTTGGCCAATAAAGTCTGATTCTGATTCTGAAATACACAGAAACACCGCACAACCAAAGATACAGTGCAACACTATCCAGCACCAAACACACACAAAAAGACAAACACTACATACACACACACACACACAAATACACACAAACACTGCACAACCAAAGATACAGAGCAACACTATTCAACACCAAACACACAAACACTACACAAACGCACAAACACTACACAAACGCTACAAAAACACTACACATACACACAAATGCTACAAAAACACTACACATACACACACACACGTGTGTACTGGGGGGGTGCAAATACTTTTTCACTGCACTGTGTATGTTTGTGTGCTTGTGAGAAACTTACATTGTAGAAAATCTTCTCTGATTTCAGGTTCAGGAGGTGAAGTAATCCGGACTTTCTTCACTGCAGAAAGAGTAACAGTAAAATCACTAATCACTGTAAATACATTTATACACAAGTATTATTATTATTCTGTTTAGCCCACTAGTTAAGAGACAGGTGCCACCCCTTGTCTGTTTTGTGTGTGTTAGTTTAGGCCTGCTTTGGCAGTTTAGCTGTTTTGCTTATTTCTTTTATTTGGCTCCGTGTACAGTTCACTTTGTGAGGGGGAGTTTTGTTGGATTTGAAGTTGTAATTTCTACATTTGTGTCGTGTAATTAAAACACTTTGTTTATAAAAACCTGTAATATTTAAAGAGCTGCTGAGTAAAGTTGATTTAGCTGAGTATAAATCTGGTTTTCTGCCTCCTGATTTTCACACTTCACTAAGTTATGTAGCACACTGGCAACTTACTAATGTACCAGCAATTACGCTATTCTTTTATTAAGGCTAACTATGTACGCGTAACAGTGTGTGTGTGTGTGTGTGTGTGTAATTAAATGTAAGTCTAAGTGTGTGCGTGTAAGAGTGTGACACTACACAGTGATAGGGCCAGTGATAGCTCAGTGGTTAAGGTACTGGACTAGTAAAGGTTGCCGGTTCAAGCCCCGCCACCACCAAGTTGCCACTGTTGGGTCCCTGAGCAAGGCCCTTAACCCTCAATTGCTCATTGTGTTCAGCTCATTGTGTAAGTCGCTTTGGATAAAAGCGTCCGCTAAATGCTGAAAATGTAAATGTAAATACACAAACATACACAAACAACACACAAATACTACTCAAACACACACAAATACTATACAAACACACATGAACACCGCAAACACACACATACATTACACAAACATTGCACATATACACACAGACACTACACATACACACAAATACTACACAAACACACATGAAGACCACACAAACACATACACTGCCCATACACACAGTCACTGAACAGGCATACAGACACACTGCACAATCACACAAACACACGCAAACACTACACACAAATACTACTCAAGCACACAGATGCTAAACAAAAACAAACAAATGCTACACAAACACATACAAACACTACACATACACACAGGAACTGAACAGGCATGCACACACAAACGCTACACAGACACTACACATACACAAATACTACACAAACATACAAATGTTACACAATCACACAAACACTACACACAAAAATACTCAAGCACACATGAATACTACACAAATGCTACACAAACACATACAAACCCTACACACACAAATACTACTCAAACACACAAATGTTACACAATCACACAAACACTACACAAACAAACACACACAAATACTACTCAAGCACACATAAATACTACACAAACACACATACATTACACAGACACTAAACATACACACAAACACTACACAAATATACACATACACACAAATGCTACACAAATGCATGAACACTATACAGACATACATAAACAGTACACAAACACACACTAGCAACACTCAATCCAACAACAAACACACAGTCATGCTAATAAAGCTCTTTAAATTGTGTGTGTGTATTTCAGTGTGTGCATTTGTACACATGAATAAGAGAGTATGTATAAGAGAATGTGTGTAGGAGTGTGTAGGCATGTGTGTCATAGGGTTTGTCTGCGTAAATGTGTGTTGGTGTGTGTGTGTGTATTTCAGTGGTTTCTGTGACTGAATGATTTAGACTTATAAAATCTCCTGGATCAAAAATATACAGACAGCAGTTTAAATGATTGTTTTACTTTTTTTTTTACTTCATGACCTCTGAAGTGTGACAAATATGTAAAAATACAGATAACTGGGGGGTGCAAATACTTTTTCACTGCACTGTGTATGTTTGTGTGCTTGTGAGAAACTTACATTGTAGAAAATCTTCTCTGATTTCAGGTTCAGGAGGTGAAGTAATCCAGACTTTCTTCACTGCAGAAAGAGTAACCGTACAATCACTAATCACAGTAAATACATATTTGACATGTTCTCCCAGTGTTTGTCTAAAGTAGAGATGCATGAGTACCGATACTAGTATCGGGTATTAGCCCGATACCACGTTCATTAACTCGTACTCGCAAACGAGGCTCCGATACTAAACATCCGATACCGTGTGCCTAGTGCACGTTGCTGCGTTAACGCAGGGGTTTTCAACCTGTGTGCCTGACCTTGCGAGATTTTTTTACTTTTAAAACTAAAGCAATTCATTTTTCACCCACGGGAGACAGATTGAATTATTCTCACTGACCACGCTCACACGCACGTTTAATGTTATTTAGTTCCGTTTGAAAAAAAAAACATTCAAAATACAGCTAACAGCGAAAAAGCAAAAGCAGCGACCGCCGTTATAGGACGTGTGTGTGTCTTTAATACTCTGTTCACAGTGTCGATACAAGTGATTCAGGAGTCGACTCATTTTAAGCGCAGCGTAAGTTTCTTTTCTCAGTCATCTCTCCGTGTTTACTGTTATAATGAATGATGCGGTTGTAAATAAACACCAAATACTACAGAACATTTTGTGTGACTCGCTTACATTATAAAGCTCAGGCTTAATTATACTGGTTAATACCACAGAGCGGGAGCCGACTTCGTCGTTTACGATTTACCGAGGTGAACCACAAATGTATGTGCTTATAGAATCGGCTCAGATGGGATCGGACTGTATTATCTTTTTAAAGTAAATATTTCATTCAGCAGAATCGCATCGCATGTATGATGTGCACAACGTTAATTACGTGCGTTTATTAATGAACGTTAACGTTAGCTTGTCAGAAGCTTTCTCAATGATGTCTGTGCGGTGTTTTTTTTTTTACAATTAGTGATGGCAACCCAAGCAACTGTTCCACTGCACTATTTTACACTAAAAACTACACTATTCCATAATGCTCCAGATTGCATCATTCTAAATAGGTATCGGTATCGGCGAGTACAAAAATACATGTACTTGTACTCGTACTCGGTTGGGAAAAAATGGTATCGATGCATCCCTCGTCTAAAGTGACCTTAAGTCTGAATAACTGTGTGTGAGTGTATTTCATTCAACCCTGGACTCACTGTGACCATGACCAGTACTGGGTTAATGAGTAAATGAATGATGTTGTTAGATGTAAAATGTTCATGTTGGTGGATTTGATTGTTTTGTTTGATGTTTGAGTACATTTTGGAGACAATGGAACACTAAGGGCTTAAACTCACCTCCATCTGGTATCTTCTCCCACTGCTCTTTCCAGAATTCTTCTACTTTCTCTCTCAGCTGAGATACAGACTTTGTAACATCATCAAATGAGAGGAAAGGACTGATTGTGATGGCGGCAGATCCAGCAGGAGCAGAGAGAGACTGAAAATTCTACATCCAGACAAATAATGTTCACAGAGAAACAACAAGATGATGGTGAATCATAAATGATTCAACTAATAAACTAATAAACTTGTGCCTGTAAAACTGTTGAAAATAGTTGGTACAAGGACAATTTAACACTACTGTGAAGATTGTAAAATGTCCCACAATCATCTTAAACAGATAATCCAGCTGTGTTTGGGTATAAAAGAAGCATTCAGGTACAGACCAGTTTTTATGAGCAACGACTCTAAAATGCATTATTAAATAATCCTACAGTTTAAACACAACATTCTTCATCAAGCAACAGCAGCCCTGTTATTTCACTACCTGTCCACTAGAGGCACCATTACCTAAATATTGGACTTTAATTGTATGCATCACATGTTTTGTGTTTGTCCTCATTTTTAAAACCAGACTCCTGTTAGCCTGAATATTGTGGACTATGTATGTATTGTGTTAAACAAGGTCAAGCTTGTTCCTTTAAATAAGACTTTTAAAAAATTGCTGCTATTTCGACTTATTTTCGATTGAGAAAAGTAATCATTAGAACAAATGCACAGCAGCACCTACAATTTGTTTCCTCATCGACGGCCAAGTCAAAGCACTTCACCAGATTATTAGGACTCGACTGTACACAGATTTAATAGAACTGCATTCACTTCCTTCTCAGGGCTGAACAGGTTCATTTATTCAACCACTGGATTGATACAATCCCAAATACAAGCTGCCCCTTTTCCCTTTCGCTGGCAACCAATCAGATTTCCCCCCCAAAAAAACTCAGCCCTGTTATTTCCCTATCTGTCCACTAGAGACCGCCATCAATGTTTAATTTAATCTCTTATTATCTGATTTCAGGTGAGTTCATACTAATTTTTATCTCTTTAACACTACGGTCATAAAGTTTGTTCACATTCTGAACATATTTTATTACTGGTGCAGCAATAATTTATTCTTTTTAGTTCTGTTACCTGGAGGAAATGGACGGGATCCTCTGTGTGTGAAAGCTGTTCCAGTTCAGCATCTTTCCTCTTCAGCTCTACAATCTGCTGCTCCACCTGTTTCAGGATTTTTTCAGCTTGACTTTTTTCAGCTGTCTCTCGATCTCTGATCAGATCTTTTAGCTCAGAGCATCTTCTGTTAATTGAGTTGATTAGTTCAGTACAGATAATCTCAATGTTCTTCACTGCTGTCTGTGCAGAACACTGTGAGAAGAGGAAACATTTCTCACTTAGATATTTGTCCATCCTTCACATTCATATGTAGCTACTGGCCAGAGTAAGACTTTCATCACTCATAGCTTGGTGATGGTGTTAAATGGCTTGATTTTTCATACCCTGGTAAATGTTACCATCATCATCATGTCCACATGATGCAGTATTTGATACTCTACTTACCAAATATAAGAAAGAGTTCCAGTCTTCTACCTTCCACCTTAAACTCCAGCACTTCTTCAATGTTCATCATCATTTTACTGCATTTATCAGCATGTTATATTTCCTCACAGCTCTTTGATACAACACACCTGCTCCTGTATGTCCTTAATTTAAAATTATATGTGTGGATTAAATCTAATAAAACCTAAAAACACCATATATACCGTAAAATGTGCTGGTGGTAGCATACTGTTACAGAAGTTCTTTTGAGTATCAGGAAACAGCAGGCTGGCCAGGACTGGGAAATTCAATGTAGTGATCTTCTCAAATCTTTACCAGAAATCTTATACAGTCATTTATGTTTAAGCATCTTGATGCAAAGCAACAATTAATATTTTTTTTTGGGTGGCCCAGTCAAAGCCCTAATCTGATCTTATCACCCTTATAATTATTAGCACAACCTAAGAATTGCTGTACAGCATCAATCACAAACTAACCAGGCAGAATTTGAAGAATTTTTTAAAATTCATAAACAAAAATGCTCCATCACTTGCAAAGTTACCTGAGATATAAAATATCAAATTTTTAATGGAGATTGGTTTAATGGAGGAGAGTCGGACTGATCCTAAGAGCTTTTTGTTTATAAAACTTACCTTGTGAGACTCCACAGCATTTATCAGCTCACAAAGTTCCCTCTCTCTGTTCTGGATTTTCTCCTGGAATTTTCTCTGGATCTCCAGCAGCTGCTTCTACACAGAATAACAATTCAGAATTTACTTGTATTGTGTACGAGCACCACATAAACAATGTCAGTGTAAATGATAATGAGTTGTTACTTGTTAAAGAGAGCTGTATAATATTTTTACCTGTTTCTCAGTTCTTTCTGCTGCAGCCGATATTATATCATGTCCTTCATGATTCTCTAGCATACACAATGTGCAGATACACTGCTGATCAGTACGACAGTAAACCTCCAGCAGTTTATCATGCTGAGAGCAGATCTGATCCTGGAGTCGTCTGGAGGCTTTAACCAGCTTGTGAGTCTTATAAACAGGAATTTGATAATGAGGCTGAAGGTGAGTTTCACAGAAAGAGACCAAACACACCAGACAGGATTTTACTGCTTTGGATTTTCTCTCTGTACAGTAATCACACTCCACATCTTCAGGTCCAGCAGAACAGTGACCAGAATGTGGAGCTTGAAGTTCTGTTTTCTTCAGTTTCTCCACAACTCCAGCCAGAATTGTGTTTCTCTTCACAACAGGTCTTGGAGTAAAGGTTTGTCTACACTGTGGACAACTGTGTGTTCCCTTATCATCCTCCTGATCCCAACAGTTATTAATACACACCATACAGAAATTGTGTCCACATGATGTAGTTACAGGATCCTTCAGCGTTTCCAGACAGACTGAACAGCTGAACTCGTCCTGAGTTACTGAAATTTTGGACTCCATTTTTCTACACGTAAACAGAAACGTTCATTTTTAAAATTTTTGATTATCTACTGTACTCATGCTGTGGGAATTTGTATTGTGGTTGTAGTAAGTAGTACAAGTCAGTAGTTAACTACTACAACCTTCGTCTTATCAAAATTTGCGTTTCTTAATTTTTGTTAATTTTCTATATTTTATTATTACTATACCTTTACTGTACCTTTACATTTTATGATTTGTTACTGTACCCATGCACTTTTATAATGTGGTTGTAGTAACTAGTACAAGTTGTTGGTTACTATGAAATATGGTTATATTAAATTATGTTTTTTTTTTTTTACAATTCTTTATTACTGTACCCATACTGTAGGGTTTGTTTCTGTAATTTAAGTGTAGTGGGTGGTACATGTCACTAGGTAACTATTGCATCGTTTATTATATTAAAATGATTGATTTTAGAATTGTTGACACTATATATTTTTACTGTACCCTTTAGGACTGTAGGACTTTATACAGTTGTATTGAATGGTACATGCCACTGGGTAATAACTACACCTCGGCTTGCACTTTGTAGACGCTCCCTTAGCACTTCCTTAGCCTTTCAACGCGGATGAAGCTCACATTTACAAAATAACAGAAAATAAACATTTACAGAAAAAACCTTTTAAACATATTTGATTGTAGTTTGTTCCTTGTTTACTGCAGAATCAGTTAATGCAGTTTCACTCATTTTTGGATGTTTATTAGCCGAGAACGAGCCGAAAGAAACTCGAATGTCAGGCGAATGTCCAAGACTTCCTGGTTTAGTTCGTGAGTGTTCTGTTCAAAACAAGTGTGTTTAAATCAAATGAACAATCTGAACTACATAAAGTAACAATACACAGTAATGTACAGAAGTGTGGAAATGTAGAAACTCACCTGCGTTCATCAACTTCAATGGACTACTTGCACAACTACTTCCGCATTTTCTTTAGTGCTGCTCCAGCGTTTCCGGTTTGGCATTTCCGGTTTTCCACTACATTCGCAATGGCGGTATTTTTCAGTCGGTGTTTGCAAGAGCTTCCAAAAATGAACATTAACGACATTCATCGGATATGTAAGAAGACCAGTAAAGCCCCCTCTAGCAAGCTGGAGAAGGGTTTTAAACTGTATGCCTCGTCATACATCCACAACTACGAAGGTAAGGAAACGCTTATCTTATATTTTAGGTTAGCCCGCGAAGTACAGAAAGAAGCTACTTAGCTAGCGTTAGCAAGGGTAACTACATTAGTGTTAGCTGGGTTAGTTTGTCCTGTTGACAAGTGGAAGTATTATGTTGAAACTGCAACTTGGCTGTTGTTCATGATATTTACTTCTAGGCATGTTTTCCATTAAAATTATTACGTTTTATGTCTTTTTTCACCCTGTTATGCTGTAATGGTCAGTATTGCTAACACAGCTTAACAGCATGAAAACGTTGCTAATTTGTTTACTAACGATGAGGTAACTAGCTATCTAATGTACAAACTGTACAATTAATTTGTATGTTATTTTTATTTAGTGTCGAATAGGGACAGGCTGTCAGGGGAGGCCAGTGTGAGAGCCTTGTGCTACAGATCCATGAAGAAGAACGAGTCAGCGCACAGTTTACGAGTAGGGAGGAAGTGTAGGGCTAAACCAGGGCTTTCAGACTTCACTCCTGTGTCCACAGCACTGCAGAGTTTAGCATTAACTTCATTTAATGTTCACTTCTTATATAACTGTCTTGTTCTAAAATTGGAAAAAGCTGTTGGCATCCAGGAGCTGAGTTTGACCCTCTATGGCAGTGTTTCTCAGTCATGTTCCTGACCACTCCATACAGTTTTAAATATTCCATGATTCAACGTACCAAGAATTCAATATACCTAATCTAGAGTTACCAGAAGTAGCATTAAGAGACACTGCTCTAGCAATGAACATATTGGCAATCCAGGATTCCTAAAGTCAGTCTTATGAACGCCATACTTAGCAATTTTTTGTGTTTCCCCCACATGACCAGCCTTTACTTAGGTAATGAGCTGAATCTGGTGGAAAAATATGCAACACATAGGGTTTAATGACTGGGTTGGGATCTCTTTTTGCTCTGAAGTTCAGATGTTCAAATCAGTGTTCACTGTTCTTTGATGTTCTAGGTTCTATATCCAAAACCTATTGCTATAAATTAAGCAAGCGGTTCCAGGTTCCATTCTTGGGGTGCTTATGCCATACATATTTTTTCTCTCCATTTTAAAACACTTTACTCAGCCTCACCCACGAGGAACTTAATTTGTTAATTAGTTCAATCAGGTTTTAGATAAGTTAAAACAAAAAAGTGATATTGGATCCCCAAAACTGGTATAGGAACCCCTGAATTAAACAAAGTCATTACTAATTTTGCTTACCCCTTACAGATCGGGCTACGTGATTCATCTCCTGTTGTGCTGACACACACATGCAGTTCATGTGTTGCAGGCACTGCCATATGCAACCACATAGTGGCTTTGCTTTTTCAAACTGCACATTTCTCTCAGCTCAGTGTGCCAGTAGTTCCTCCTGTGCACAGCTGTACTGAAACCGAACAGCGCTGGCACAAACCTCGGACAATTGTAAGTTTATAATAATCACACTTGATAAGCATTCTAATTTAATGCACTGTCTGAACTACATTGCAGCAACGTTTGTCTCTCTTATTAGGGTGTAAAGTCAGGACCAATCAACAACATGATCACCTGTGCCAAATCAAAAGTCTCAAGGCGGAGTTAGGTAAGGTGATTCATTACTTTACAAATCTGCTCATTAGACCTGCAGTTGTACAATTTACCTGCTCTACCACACCTGAAATGTATAAATAGTTATAATTAACTTTAATTTATTATTAACCTGAATGCTTATAGTTTGGCGTATTGTCTGTACTTAAATTTGTAGGAGTGGACTCTACAGGGGCATGGTGGGCCCTTTACCGGATCCATGCATGTTTAGAGTGGCAGAGGCTTATGAAAAATTCAGCCTTGAAGACAAGCCGCTGGTGACCACCATGGGCATGGAACTCAACAAGCCAGCTGTGCAGTGTGCATTTGGTATGGTGCAGGAGGGCAGTGTTCTGTCATATCAGCAGCCTGTTTTACCATCACGACACATCACGCTGCATCCTGATGTTCTATCAACCCCACTTCTGCCTCTGAAAGACCACCACCTTGATGCACCCACCTGTGCTTTTGTGTGCACTGAACAGGAGCTTTTTGATATGGCTCACAAAATTGAGGTGTCAACTCGGGAGCAGAGTTCTTGGGCTGAGTGGCATCTGCTCCGCAAGCCTAGAGTAACAAATAATTAATAAATAATAATAAAAAATTATAAATATTGGAAACAGAATTTGTTTAGACTTAATGTTTTAATGTACAAAGAGTATACAAAATATTTACAGAACCTGGTGTGTCTAAAATATGCTCTTTTACAGTTTAATAAATACATAATTTGTGGACAGAAATGAGAAAATGTAAATATTGAATATTCTGTATACATTCTGTGTGGGTTTCCTCCGGGTGCTCCGGTTTCCTCCCACAGTCCAAAGACGTGCAAGTGAGGTGAACTGGAGATATAAAATTGTCTGTAACTTTTCAATATAACTTGTGAACTTGTGAAGTGTAAAACATGATATTAAAATCCTAATAAACAAACAAAATTAAATCATATGTTTACTTAATAAAAGATTGTTTGTGTTTTTGTGAAACAGTGCATTGTGTTTTTATGTAAAGAACTGGTGTGTAATGCAAATTATTTACATGTTTGCTTAATTACATCAGGAGCTGAATTTAAAGTGTTGAGAAATACAACAGTATAAATTACAGAGGGGATGGGGTCCCTAGGACTGGAGTTGATAACTACTGCTTTATTTTTTATTTAACCCATACCTTAACTAGTGCTTTGTTTTGATAGTTTGACAACAGGCATGCCATTGTAAATAACTGGCTAATGTTTACTGTATGGGAAAGGGAAATTAATTAGCCTTGGAGCCTGAGTGCTGTAGCTGTTCCATTAAAAAAAGCAATGGTACTGCACCCTTCGTCAATCTTCTCCGATTATCTGGAATTTTTGGTTCAACCAAGTGGTCTGGTAAGAAATGTCTGCTATAGACCTTCGTATAAGGCGAAATAGTAAAGTGGTCCCGACGGATGTTTATTAGCCACTGCCTCCTGAGTTCATAGCTGGGAAGCTATGAAAACTTCCATTAAACTTCGCCGACGCCGAGCAAAGAGGAACACAACAGTGCTCTGAATATTTCTTGAGCTGTTTCTGAAAACGTTCCGATATAAAAACTTTACACCGGACACTCATTTTAATCTCACGAAGGTTTTGCATATGCCGATGAATGTAAACAATACAACCGGAAACGATCAAGCCGCACTATTTGAAAACGGAAATGCGTCATAGCCTTGAGTGCAAGTAGTCCATTAGATGATCAGAATCTGATAGGTCTAGATAGGCCTATAAATTTCTCTAGATATTTACATGCAGTCTTTACTTTTTTGGCAGGAATGCCCTCTCTCTCCTTGCATCCATCCATCTCTCCCTGTTCCAGGTTTGTTCCCGCTGTCCGCACTAACCTCGCGAGAACTGCCACTTGCAGCAGCCTGGGTGGCAGTTCTCTAGTGACTGGGTGGCAGTCTCTAGTGACATTTAAGTTTGGAGAGGCACAGGAATGTTTTTTAAAATTATAATATAATACGGGAAAATACTAATAAAAGTCCAGAGTGCTAACCATTACACCATGGAACCACACAGTGAGCTCTTACTTAAGCCCAAATGTTAATAATTAGTCATTTAGAAGCAAGTTGGCTGTTAGATGTCACTGTAAACAATGATTTGCGATTATATTTTGGGATGGAGCAGTCACATGTGGAACACTATAACACTACTAGTGCTATTATAATATTCAGGCTGGATAAATGGATGGAAATTAACACGTCATTAAAGATGACTCTAAACTAGCACAAGCAGTTGTGATGCTGTTGTACTGCACATGCGCTGAATGCTACCATCCTGAAACTGCTAATGTTTCTTAATCTTGGACCTCACACCGGGCCCCAAATAAAAGCAGTAAGGTCCCATTGAGATTTGAACTTGGATCACTGGATTCAGAGTCCAGAGTGCTAACCTTTACACCATGGAACCCTGACACCATAAAAAATAAACATAATGATTCGCCATTTGCTAAGTAAATAAAGCAAAAATACACAACTTCTGACTTTACTTTTACATCTCAAGTGATTTAAACTTACGTGATTGATATAATTGACTGAAATCAATTGACAAAACTGAGGTCATTTACAAGTTTTAAACACTAAATAAAAGTAATTTTAGTTAAACATTGCCACCCAAGTATCAAAATCACAAATTGCATTAAGTTCAGGACACAGTTGGCCCGTCCCTCCATGTCGCTCAGAAGCAGATGATTTGATGTTTGTGCACCTGTTCAGGAGATCACAAGTCACTAATGATCACACAGAAGTCACTTGATTTTAATACTGTTTGGTTTTTTAAATGAGATCCAACAAGCTCATGGTAAGATGTCCAAATAATTTTTGCCACATAGTGTATCATTACCATTGCTAAGGAGTTAATATGTGTGTCTACATCACTTCATCTATCTATACGTGTCTAACATATGTATCTATTCTGTTAATATTAATAAGCATGCAAACACACATACACACACACACACACACATGCTTCCACATTTACATGTTTTTGCTGTATGTGTTATGTAGATAATATTTAGGTGATTTGAATGCTCATTGCTGACTACTATCAACTTAGTGAATCAACTCTTTCGAGTCTATTCTTGTCGTTCGACTTAAAGAACCGGATTAAAGAATCGACTCAATTGATTCATTTGAACGCGCAGACTCACTCGCTCTCCCGCTGTGCGCTTCTCAAACTGAACCATGGCTGGATTACTGACCGGGCCAGTGGGGCCAGCGCCCAGGGGCCCTTGAGGTCAGGGGGCCCCGGGGGGGCCCTGGCCCAAAACATTTTGCGATGCCTATCAACATTTATGATACAATATATTTTTATTTCCGAGGGCCCTCCATTTTAAGGATCCTCTGACTATTAGGGACTTTGACCCCAGGGCCTCTTGGGGGCCCTAGACATGCTTTTGGGGCCCCTAGCCATGCTTTTGGGCACTAGCCATGCTTTTGCGGGCCCTAGCCATGCTTTTGGGTCCCTTATGAAAATGGATGAGGCGCTGTGGCACTGCTCTGACTTCGACTTCTGGCTATTAGGGGTCCTAGGAAAGAGGGGGGAATTTTTTTTAGAGGGCCCTGGTTATGAGAGCCCCTACCAGGGGGCCCTAGAGAAGAGCAGGGCATACCATTAGAGGGCCCTTGATCACGAGGGCCCCTGCTATGGGGCCCTTGACTTCCATAGAAGTCGTTTACCATGGCTCCTTGACTTTCTAGGGACCTACAAATTGCCAGGCAAGCTACCATATTTCATAACAGACGTTTTGTTGCAAATATGCGATTCAGGCCCTTACTTAATGTTTCTGAATTTGTATTGTTTCAAAATTATTATGTTCAATTTCTCTTAAGCGCAGAGACACAAATTAATTTAGCAATTTTGCAATTATTTAAATTTAAGACAAGCAATTTGTCTGATGAATGCTATCTTTGACACCGATTAAATTGAGTGAATTTGGCCAAGGGTGTGATTTCACTTATGTGAAAACAACAAGCCATTTGACTAGTTTCATGTTTCCCCTTTAATAAACAACAGTAAAGAGACCAGTGGTCACTCTAGCTCTAAAGGAATGCATGAAAGGAAAAGTGCCTTTTCATACAACAGATCTGCAAATATTATGCACAACTGAGAGAGGCATTGAATGATATGTCTAAAGATATGGAGGAGAAATGTGTAACTCGAAGTGAAGCCTCTGCACTCTGTGACAAATTGGACACGGAGACAAGGACGGATTAAGGATAGTCTGGGCCCCTGGGAAAAGAGTTGCCCAGTCCGAAACTTGTCCTTTCCATTAAATGCTACACCTGGCTCTGCACTATCATCAGACATAATTTTGCACTTCTTTGTACGCTGGAGGTCATGCCTGTACTCTTGGGAGACAGCAGTGGTGACATTTAAAGCCGCCCCTTCAAACACCTCAAAGTTATCTCTCTGTGCTGCCACAAAGTCTCGTAAAGACAAGAGAAGTTGTGTAGCTGTACATATGTCAGCTACACAGCTGGAACCTTGGAACCTCTGTAATATTGTGTCCCAGAAGTATGCCATGAAGGCCATCTCCAACGTGTGCAGAGGCTTCACTTCGAGTTACACATTTCTCCTCCATATCTTTAGACATATCATTCAATGCCTCTCTCAGTTGTGCATAATATTTCCAAAGAGCCTTAGTTGACTCAGCTCGTGCGCTCCATCAAGTACCTGACAGTGATTTCAGTGTGAGTGTCACATGTGGAGCCTTTGTGTGCTCCAGTGTGTCCATGTGCCACACCCCTCTCTCACTGGGAGCACACACTGTCTCCTGCCACACCCTGATTGGTTCATGTGGACTAATTATCTCTAGCTGCTCCTTATTTAAGGAGGCAGCTTTTGTGCAGACTTTGGGAACTATTTTGGCTTTGTTTGACTGCTTTTCTGGACTCTGTTTTGTCTCTGCTTGAATCTGTAAGGTTTGTTCCTAGCCTGTGTTACTAGCCATGTTCCTAGCTTGTGTTACCAGCCATGTTCCTAGCCTGTGTTACCAGCCATGTTCCTAGCCTGTGTTACCAGCCATGGGTCAACTATGTACAGTAACTTTACTGCAGCTTGTATTTAAATGAAAGGTTTACATTGCTGTCTTCAGGATTTCCTCTTTAGTGATATTTTATGTTAATAGCTGTTCTGATCTAAAAGATGCTGCTGCCTTTGACCTTTAAAACTGAGAAGTGAATTGTGAGATAATTGAAATAAGTGAAATGTTTATTTTGTACTTTGGTTTTATAATTTTTTGTACAAACATTTGTTTTATGCAGCGTTAAACATGTAATAAAAGATGAACATTTTAAATGTGTCTTTATTTGCTTTAACTAAGCTAAAGTTTTTTAACAGGAACAAAAATGACAGTTTGTGTAGCAGGGCTGGACACGCCTCACTATTGAAGTGGAAGGTAAACCCACACTCCTGCAAGAATGGAAATAATAAGTAAGTACAATGTTTTTATAAAGCTATAAAACTACTTCCACTGACCAAAGTACACAGCATTCATATAAATGAACAAAACACAGACCTCAAATAACATGAACCTGAAGGTATGAACTTACATTGTAGAAAAGAAAAACAAGCCAGTAGCAGCAGTGTGCACATTAAACCATTTACAGAAGGGTCATTAAGTTTGGCAAATTGAAATAATGGCATGTTTGGAGTTGAACAGCAGCTTAGCATGAATAAATCTTCATTAGCCCTGTATCTCTCAGGTAGTTCCTCTAATGTCATGTTTAGTTCTCCAACATGCTTCTCTAACTCTGTTCTTTCTTTCTTACACCTTTTACAATCTAATCATCTGATAATCTGAGTTTGATTCCTGTGTATTACAGTGTTTACAGAGTCCAGATAAAATTTCACTCCAGTGTGAATGCGCTGGTGTAATTTGAGATGACAATGTTGATTAAAATTCTGAGATCCACACTGAGATCACTGATACGGTTTCTCTCCAGTGTGAATGCGCTGTTGTATTTCATGGTCACTTTGTATATTAAAGCTTTTCTTACACAGAGCACTGATACGGTTTCTCTCCAGTGTGAATGCGCTGGTGTATTAACTCTATTCTGCCACCTTTATACGCCCTGCATAAACTGACAGATAGATAACTCCTCCACCAATCACCACGCTGTAGAAGACATTTAGTTCAACTCTGTTTAATGGCAAACTGGAAGTAGGTTAAAACTACAAGAATTAAAAACACATTTATAAACTTCAGCACATCAAGACATGAATATCAAATGATATTTAAGTTTAAAGTCCATATGCATATTATTCCAAGTTATGCATTTCAATACTGATAATCCAACATGTGCAAATTCATTTAACTTAATGCATCATGAGCTAACCTGATTCAAGCATGTAATACAAAATCAACTAATACTCTTAATAAATATCAATTAAAACGTCTATTAACAAATCAACATACCCACAATGCATCCACAGGCATGAAATGAACTTCACGAGGCTCCACTACATTCTCGTGCACGAATCGCTTCACTTAGCGAACCGCTACTATGAATCATCATCAGTTACCAAACGACTCTTAAACAAACAGTAAACATTTACCACATGAACTGTATTAACAGCACAAACTCTGTTAATTAAAATCTAGTACCGACTCTGTTAGTATCTGATTCCGGATGCAGATAATGTTTTTCTCCAGTGAGAATGCGCTGGTGTATTTTAAGTTCACTCTTTATATTAAAACTGTAAGCACTGATACGGTTTCTCTCCAGTGTGAATGTGCTGGTGTCTTTTGAAAGCACTCTGTTGATTAAAATTCTTTCCACACTGTGAGCACTGATATGGTTTCTCTCCAGTGTGAATGCACTGGTGTATCTTGAGAACACTCAGGCACTTGAAGCTCTTCCCACACTGTGAGCACTGATACGGTTTTTCTCCACTGTGAATGCACTGGTGTACTTTGAGCTCAGTCTTTGTATTAAAACTCTTTCCACACTGTGAGCACTGATACGGTTTCTCTCCAGTGTGAATGCGCTGGTGGATTTTGAGCTTACTCTGTGAATTAAAACTCTTCTCACATTGTGAGCACTGATACGTTTTTTTTCCAGTGTGAATGCGCTGGTGTATTTTGAGACGACACTGGAACCTGAAGCTCTTCCCACACTGTGAGCAGACGTTTCCTTCTTCCTGTGTGGGACTGAGAGAGGTGTTAATGCTGACAGTACCAGAGGACGTTTGGCAGCAGAAATCCTTGTTCAGTTCTGAAGCAGAAAATAATCAAATACATTTATAACATTATAAATAATCAAATACATTTATAACATTATAAATAATCAAATACATTTATAATATTATAATTAAATACATTTATAACATTATAAATAATAAATACTGTTAGTAATTGTTAAACTGAGATCTGATGCTAAAGTCCTGTAACGTGATTCATCCTGCATTCATCATTTCCTGCTCACACTGATCTGCATGAGCACAATACAAGCTTTCACTGTATGATGCTTCATCCCAGGTTCCTCTGATTCTATTCCATCCAAATCTTATTTTACTCAAGATAAAAAATATCTTACTGAGTTCATCTTTATCTTCAGGTTCTTCCTTCTTCACAGGCTTCATCTGGAAACCTCCACACTGTTGGTCCTCTGGGGTGAGGTGTTCCTCAGAGGTGACGTGTTCCACAGGGATTAAAGATCCTTCACCTGAAATTCATCAATATGAGAAGAAGAAACTCAACAACTGGAGGAAACTGAAGGTTGTGGGTTTAGTTACCACAAATAAATACTACTTACATTTAATCCAGACTGGAGTGTATCAGCACTTCTCCACAGTATTATTAAAAGATCTGACAGGCAGACAGACAGATAGACAAATGTACTTTATTCCCTATTAAAGAGAAATCCAGGAAAACTCTTTCAGACTGTTTTAACTGTTTATTTTTAATGCTGTGAGGCTGTAAACAGAGTGAAAATGTTGAAACTATTGTGGGACTGAGCAGCATCAGGCAGAAAATACTTCTAATAGAACATTTTGGGTTGGTTTCACAGACAGGGATTAAGCCTAGTCCTAGACTACACAGCATTTTGAATGGAGATTCTCTATTTAAAGCTAAATGTAGTCCTGGACTATAAGCCTTAATCCCTGTCTGGGAAACAACCCTTTGAGTTTGGTGGAAGTGGTTTTGTGGCCCAAAGTGAAATTATTAAGTCTGATGTTCTTTACATCTAGTTTCTCATCCACTCCCAATAACAGTGCTGTACTAATACTTTTAACTTTTACTATAAACCTGTAAAACAACCTGTAAACAAAGCTACAAGAACTCGCTGTTTCTATCAAACATTACAAACTGTAAACAAAGTAAATGTGACGTGTTTATATAAAAATGTTAGATTTAATAATGAATAAACTCTGAATCCGTTAAAGATTTGAGGAGTTAAAGCTCCTCAAATCCTCACAGTGATGTTTTATTATAAACTCTAATTTTATTATTAATTAGAATGTAGTTAATTAAATATAAGGGTTATAATTAAATACTATTTACTTACAGATGAGGTTCTACAGTACAAACAGCAGCTTCTTGTTCTTCTTTCTTGTTTTCTGTAACAAAGTAATGTAACGCATTACAGTTAAATCCACAAAGTTGAATCAGTTAATCAATACTTAAGAGAAACGTTTCGTCACTCAATCCGAATGACTTCTTCTGAGCTGGTGGTGAAGAACCCCAACCTTATATGCAGTTGATTTGCATAACGACCGATCACCGCCCATTGCATAACAATGGAACTGGTGATCAGCATGGCTGGATTACTGACCGGGCCAGTGGGGCCAGTGCCCAGGGGCCCTTGAGGTCAGGGGGCCCCGGGGGGGCCCTGGCCCAAAACATTTTGCGATGCCTATCAACATTTATGATACAACATATTTTTATTTCCGAGGGCCATCCATTTTAAGGATCCTCTGACTATTAGGGACTTCGACCCCAGGGCCTCTTGGGGGGCCTAGCCATGCTTTTGGGGCCCCTAGCCATGCTTTTGGGCCCTAGCCAAATTACTTCTCTGTTATAGTTGACTCCACTCCAGACCTTGCTCATGTGGACCAACTTACTTTAATTTTCAGGTTTGTTAATAATGACGGACATGTAGTTGAGCGTTTTCTAGCTTTTGAGCCTATTGAAAACCATAGTGGGGACAGTTTGGCAGAGTGTGTCGTTGCTATGGTGGAGAATCTGGGCCTAGACTTATCCAACTGTAGGGGCCAGTCATATGATAATGCAAGTAACATGTGGGGAAAGTACAATGGAGTCCAAGCTCATCTTAAACAAAGAAACCCTTTGATTTGTTATGTCCCCTGTGCAGCACATTCACTGAATTTAGTTGGTGTCAATGCTGTTGACAGTAGCCCAGAAGCTGGACGTTTTTTTGACTTTGTACAGGCAATGTACACATTTTGTGCATCATCTACACACAGGTGGGGAAAGGTTTTCCGTGATACTGATATCAAACTCACACTGAAATCACTGTCAGGTACTTGATGGAGCGCACGAGCTGAGTCAACTAAGGCTCTTTGGAAATATTATGCACAACTGAGAGAGGCATTGAATGATATGTCTAAAGATATGGAGGAGAAATGTGTAACTCGAAGTGAAGCCTCTGCACTCTGTGACAAATTGGACACGTTGGAGATGGCCTTCATGGCATACTTCTGGGACACAATACTACAGAGGTTCCAAGCCACAAGCCTGCAGCTGCAGAAGCATGATATTGACATATGTACAGCTACACAACTTCTCTTGTCTTTACGAGACTTTGTGGCAGCACAGAGAGATAACTTTGAGGTGTTTGAAGGGGCAGCTTTAAATGTCACCACTGCTGTCTCCCAAGAGTACAGGCATGACCTCCAGCGTACAAAGAAGCGCAAAATTATGTCTGATGATAGTGCAGAGCCAGGTGTAGCATTTAACGGAAAGGACAAGTTTCGGATCGAAACTTTCAATGTTGTCATTGACAAACTTGTGTCCTGTCTCAACCACAGTTTGAATGCATACACACACTTAACTGAGCTATTTGATGTTCTTTTCATGCCTGACAATATGTCCAACAGTGAGCTCACTTTAAAGGCTAACTCACTCGCTGCAGCATATCCTTCAGATCTGAACATGAGCCTGGCAGATGAATTGATACAATACAAATCATTCATAACAGAAAAAGAAAAATGTCCTAGTAAAATGCTCAAAACCATGATAAATTTGAATTTACAGTCAACCTTTCCAAATGTCTACATAGCACTTAGACTTTTTTTGACTGTGCCTATCACAAATTGTAAAGGGGAGCGTTCATTCTCCAAACTGGCTCGTATTAAGAATGAACTCAGGATCTCTTTGCTCAGGGGCCCAGACTATCCTTAATCCGTCCTTGGTGATCAGGTCCATATGCAATTCACAATGACCATTAATTACACATGATTGGGGTAAATGTGTGTCTTTTACACATGATTGGGGTAAATGTGTGTCTTTGTCTCATGTAGCTTTGATGAAGAAAAAGTCGCTGGGTCAGTGTCAGTGGTGTATAGTAATGAAGTAATAATACTTCGTTACAGTATTTAAGAAGTTTTTTGAAGTATTAGTACTTTACTGGAGTATAAAAATTTTCGGCAACTTTCACTTTTACTCCACTACATTTTCTAAAGAAATTGTGTACTTTTACTCCGTTACATTCGCTGTATGTAAATTCGTTACTCGTTACTACAGAATGAAAGTAAATGATGTGAGATGTGTGACGGACTGCAGCTGGTTTGGTGAATCTGCGCTTGTAAGTTAGACGGTGGTTAAACACATTAATGCGCATGTGCAAACGTTCTCTAAAAGCTATCAGAGTTTTCTAAAAGTGCGTCGTTCACATGCAAATATGGACATTTCAGAAGCTCCCTGTCCAACACACTGATGTAAGTTAACAATGATTAACAAATTAAAGCTGCAGCATCAGCAGTTTTTTATATTATTAGCATTAACATTGTTCATATATCTACCTACCATTTTTACCGATTACTAAATTTGTTTGGAATTCATTGACTGCAAAACAAATGAAGACACGTCCATTATTTTTAAAAACTCACCTGCGGACAAATATTTCCTCAGATAACTTCTGTATTAAACACTTTAATCATCTCAACAAGAAAATCAACTTATCCAACTTATTATTAATGCTTTTTCAGCTGTTGGCTTCAAGTTAGAAATGGTGTTTTCTTAAAGTAAGAATACCAATATTTTTTAGATTAACACATGCCATTCAGTGAGTAGATACAGCCCAAAGAAGATGATTTAAATACAGCTTATTTTACTCAAATATTTTGATTTAAATTAATGGTTGAACAGATCATTAAAGGGATAAAAGTGTCACACGTTTTGTTAAACTCTCCTGAGTTTTGCTTTAAATTAATTATGCCAAAATTATTTTTTTGTTATTGAAATATACTACCCAAATAAAAAAATGGGACTCGCATTCTAAAAACGTTGGAACAGGAACATTTAGGGCTAGTAATAAGTCATGATTAATGTCATGATTTCAAACAGGTTGACTTCAAACCGTTGATTATGATCATGAATTGGCATAAATCATGTACAGATGAAAGGAAGAAAACAGGTTAATTGTTAAGGTGGTTTACAGGATTAAAAGAACAATCTTTATATTTAAAACAACCACTTCCATTTATACTAACATTTACTTTTATTTCTACTTTTAATACTTAAGTACATTAAACATCAGATACTTTTAGACTTTTACTCAAGTAATATTCTAAAAGGTGACTTTTACTTCTATCTAAGTACATTTCTGGTAAGATACTTGTACTTTTACTCAAGTATGGCCTTCCGGTACTTTATACACCACTGGTTACTAGCCTAAAAATCTGCTCAAGTAAAAAGTAACTCATTTAAAATGTACTCAGAGTAAATGTTACTTTGTTACTTTTTTAACAAGACAAGTGGATATAAATCTCACAACAGTTGTTTTTAATTAAAATATATTAGAATAAACATGTTAATACAACATTTAAAACATTTAGGGATGTGTAATGTGTCATTTAAGTTCCATAAAACATTTTGAACTGTATAACCACTAGTGATGTGTCGTAGAATGATTCGATTCTATTGAACGGCCCTTTAAACTAAAATATTGGAACCGATCTGCACTGCTGGGAGTCATTATATACAGTGGGGTCAAAAAGTATTTAGTCGCCGCTCAGGTGGCGCAGCGGTAAAAACATGCGCTGCAACCAGAGCTGGATTTCGAAGGAGCGTCGTTTCGAATCCAGCTCTGCCTTCACCGGTCGAAAGGCTGGGCGGCTATATGAACAACGATTGGCCTGTTGTTCAGGTGGGGGGCGGGACTTTAGACCGGAGGGATACTCTCTCAGGAACGGGGTGGTTGCGCCCTCTGCTGGTTGGTTCGGGGCGCCTGCATGGAGACGGGAGGGGGTGCGGTGGAGTGTGTGATCCTCCGTGCGCAATACTCTGACGCGCTCCACTCGTCAAGTGTGGGTGATAAGACGGTCGATTGGCTGTGCACGTATCGGAGGAGGCGTGGATTGGCCTCGTCAGCCCCCAGTCAAGAGCAGGGACCGGGATAGTGAGAGATTGACTGACGGGGATGAAATTGGATGCGCTAAATTTATAAAAATAAAAAGTATTTAGTCAGCCACTGATTGTGCAAGTTCTCCTACTTAGAAAGATGAGAGAGGTCTGTAATTTTCATCATAGGTACACTTCAACTAAGAGAGACAAAATGAGAAAAAAAAATCCAGGAAATCACATTGTAGGATTTTTAAAGAATTTATTTGTAAATTATGGTGGAAAATAAGTATTTGGTCAATAACAAAAGTTCAACTCAATACTTTGTAACATAACCTTTGTTGGCAATGACAGAGGTCAAACGTTTCCTGTAAGTCTTCACCAGGTTTGCACACACTGTAGCTGGTATTTTGGCCCATTCCTCCATGCAGATCTCCTCTAGAGCAGTGATGTTTTGGGGCTGTCGCTGGGCAACACGGACTCCACAAATTTTCTATGGGGTTGAGGTCTGGAGACTGGCTAGGCCACTCTAAGACCTTGAAATGCTTTTTACGGAGCCACTCCTTTGTTGCCCGAGCAGTGTGTTTGGGATCATTGTCATGCTGGAAGACCCAGCCACGTTCCATCTTCAATGCTCTCACTGATGGAAGGAGGTTTTGGCTTAAAATCTCACGATACATGGCCCCGTTCATTCTTCCCTTAACACGGATCAGTCGTCCTGTCCCCTTTGCAGAAAAACAGCCCCAAAGCAGGATGTTTCCACCCCCATGCTTCACAGTAGGTATGGTGTTCTTGGGTTCTTCTTCTTCCTCCAAACACGATGAGTTGAGTTTTTACCAAAAAGTTCCATTTTGGTTTCATCTGACCACATGATATTCTCCCAATCCTCTTCTGGATCATCCATATGCTCTCTGGCAAACTTCAGACAGGCTTGGACATGTACTGGCTTAAGCAGGGGGACACGCCTGGCACTGCAGGATTTGAGTCCCTCTCGGCGTAGTGTGTTACTGATGGTAGCCTTTGTTACTTTGGTCCCAGCTCTCTGCAGGTCATTCATCAGGTCCCTCCATGTAGTTCTGGGATTTTTGCTCACCGTTCTCATGATCATTTTGACCCCACGGGATGAGATCTTGCGTGGGGTCCCAGATCGAGGGAGATTATCAATGGTCTTGTATGTCTTCCATTTTCTTACAATTGCTCCCACAGTTGATTTATTCACACCAACCTGTTTGCCTATTGTAGATTTACTCTTCCCAGCCTGGTGCAGGTCTACAATTTTCTTCCTGGTGTCTTTCGACAGCTCTTTGGTGTTGGCCATGGTTGAGTTTGGAGTCTGACTGTTTGAGGCTGTGGACAGGTGTCTTTTATACAGATAACGAGGTCAAACAGGTGCCATTAATACAGGTAACGAGTGGAGGACAGAAGAGCTTCTTAAAGAAGAAGTTACAGGTCTGTGAGAGCCAGAAATCTTGCTTGTTTGTGGGTGACCAAATCTATTTTCTTATTTTCCACCATAATTTACAAATAAATTCTTTAAAAATCCTACAATGTGATTTCCTGGATTTTTTTTCTCATTTTGTCTCTCATAGTTGAAGTGTACCTATGATGAAAATTACAGACCTCTCTCATCTTTCTAAGTAGGAGAACTTGCACAATCAGTGGCTGACTAAATATTTTTGGCCCCACTGTATCTTGTGATTTTGGGAAACTTTTACTGTAGGAATTTAAAATAATAGAATGGTACTTAAAGTCTCTATTTGATTGTGTTTAAAGTCCAATAAAATTAGCAAATCAAATTGTCATCAAGAGCCCCCCTTGTGGAAAGTTATTAGATTGTTTGTGCAGATGTTTAGACGTGGCGTGTGCATCTCTATCCACCGTCCGCTCTTCTAAACATCTAAGGAATTCCCACAAGAAAAACAAAAGCAAAATAATGAAAATAATTAACACAAAATGGACAAAACATTGTTTTTTAGGGACGGAACAATTGATACCGAGGCTTTGAAGCTTGTTTCACTTTTGTAACACTTGACTCAGTGTATCGGGGCTTGTATTACAGTTTTTCTCAGTCGCTTTGGTGCATTTCTCACATCACTATTAACATTTGCACAACAGTAAGTGCATTTCTCAAAACAATTAGTACAAACTGCAAAACCTAGTTGATAACCTGCAAAAGCGTGTCACTTCCTCAAAATAAATAGTTCATTTCTCAAAAGCAAGTATTCATGTCAATGAAAATGTCAGTGTCATCAAAATAAAAAGTCCTGACACCATTGTTTATGAACAAGATAGTCAAATGGCTTTGTCATGTTTTCATTGTGATAGTTCACTCTGTAAGTGTTTTTCAATGCAAAAAAGTCAGATCATGGTGACACTACCTGAAAATGCTCAAGACAGCACTATACACTATTAGCACACCCATTTGAAATCTACATTTAAGTTACACATTACTGTATTTAGTGAGGTAAATGAGTACAAGACACTCAATATGTATTTACTGCAATTCTACAACCCCAATTCCAATGAAGTTGGGACGTTGTGTAAAACGTGAATAAAAACAGAATACGATGATTTGCAAATCCGTTTCAACACATATTCAGTTGAATACACTACAAAGACAAGGTATTTAATGTTCAAACGGATAAACTTTATTGTGTTTTTCAAATATTCACTCATTTTGAATTTGATGCCTGTAACACGTTCCAAAGAAGTTGGGACAGGGGCATGTTTACCACTGTGTTACATCACCTTTCCTTTTAACAACACTCAATAAGCATTTGGGAACTGAGGAGACTAATTGTTGAAGCTTTGTAGGTGGAATTCTTTCCCATTTTTGCTTGATGTACAACTTCCGTTGCTCAACAGTCCGGGGTCTCCGTTGTCGTATTTTGCGCTTCATAATTCGCCACACATTTTCAGTGGGAGACAGGTCTGGACTGCAGGCAGGCCAGTCTAGTACCCGCACTCTTTTACTACGAAGCCACGCTGTTGTAACACGTGCAGAATGTGGCTTGGCATTGTCTTGCTGAAATAAGCAGGGACGTCCCTGAAAAAGACGTTGCTTGGATGGCAGCATATGTTGCTCCAAAACCTGTATGTACCTTTCAGCATTAATGGTGCCTTCACAGATGTGCAAGTTACCCATGCCATGGGCACTAACACACCCCCATACCATCAGAGATGCTGGCTTTTCAACTTTGCGCTGATAACAATCCGGACAGTCCTTTTCCTCTTTGGCCCGGAGGACACGACGTCCATGATTTCCAAAAACAATTTGAAATGTGGACTCGTCAGACCACAGGACACTTTTCCACTTTGCGTCAGTCCATCTCAGATGAGCTCGGGCCCAGAGAAGCCGGCGGCGTTTCTGGGTGTTGTTGATATTTGGCTTTCGCTTTGCATGGTAGAGTTTTAACTTGCACTTGTAGATGGAGCGACGAACTGTGTTCACTGACAATGGTTTTCTGAAGTGTTCCTGAGCCCATGTGGTAATATCCGTTACAGAATGATGTGGGTTTTTAATGCAGTGCCGCCTGAGGGATCGAAGGTCATGGGCATTAAATGTTGGTTTTCGGCCTTGCCGCTTACTTGCACAGATTTCTCCAGATTCTCTGAATCTTTTAATGATATTATGGACTGTGGATGATGAAATCCCTAAATTCCTTGCAATTGCACGTTGAGAAATGTTGTTCTTAAACTGTTGGACTATTTGCTCACGCAATTGTTCACAAAGTGGTGAACCTTGCTTGTGAACGACTGAGCCTTTCGGGGATGCTCCCTTTATACCCAACCCTGACATTTACCTGTTTCCAATTAACCTGTTCACCTGTGGAATGTTCCAAACAGGTGTTTTTTGAGAATTCCTTAACTTTCCCAGTCTTTTGTTGCCCCTGTCCCAACTTCTTTGGAACGTGTTGCAGGCATCGAATTCAAAATGAGTGAATATTTGCAAAAAAAACAATAAAGTTTATCTGTTTGAACATTAAATATCTTGTCTTTGTAGTGTATTCAATTGAATACAAAGTATTGGTTGAAAAGGATTTGCAAATCCTCGTATTCTATTTTTATTTATGTTTTACACAACGTCCCAACTTCATTGGAATTGGGGTTGTAATTTGTTCACAGCATTGTGCTAAAGCAAAGTACAAACTTATTTACAACCATCATAAGAAACACCCTTTGGGTAGAGCTGTGCACAACTGTAAACAATATTGCAGTACATATTGGAACTGAATTGGAACATACAACATACTGATTTTGACAACTAGTTCAACATTTTTGTATGTAATGATTCAAGCAATGAAATGAGGACTATTAGTTTCATAGGGAATGACTATTCAGCATTCATAAGTATAGTTCATTTTGACTGACATGACATAAGCAAATGATAATGTTATAAAACAGCAGAGAATTGTATGGAAGCAATTGATGCATGTCCAAAAGCATTTGCAATTTGTTGGAAGGAATGAGAAACTGCTACTATGATGTGCACAAATGACTAAATCTTGTGGAGGTTGAACTAACAGTTATGAGAATTTTAATTCTGATCAGAGAAATGCACCAAAGCAATCGAGAAAAACTGTAAACCAGCAGGAATGTCTGGGACTGATTGTAAGCTTTAGTACTGTGTTTTATCTTACTCACTATATAAGAGACAATCAAACCAGGGTTACCAACCGTCATGTAAAATACAGAATCCTTCTTTATTTGGAGACTAAATGCCGCGTTCAGTATTGAACTGATACTTTGTTCCGTATTTTTATCAATGGGAGATGGGGTGATGTGTATGAAACAGAAGGAAACTGCTGCTATGGGAATTAGAAAGTGTTTGGTTATTATATTAAGTAGTGTTCACTTTTATTCTTAGTAACGCGGTGTGTGCGCAACATAACCTGTTTAATACACCGCTGTATGAGTAGCGTAGTGGGCGGGGGGACGGGGGCACCTTACACAGTCATGAAAACAAAAGTTTTATTTATGGTGTTTAACATTTATTATTTTCATTCTTTATAATAATAAGTCAGAACCATATTTATGGCAAAAAACGCAGTCTGCCCAGTGCGCTACTCATACAGCGGTGTATTAAACAGGTTATGTTGCGCACACACCGCGTTACCAAGAATAAAACTGAACACTACTTAATATAATAACCAAACACTTTCTAATTCCCACAGTAGCAGTTTCCTTCTGGTTCATACACATCACCCCATCTCCCATTGATAAAAATATGGAACAAAGCGCATCCTGTATCAGTTCAATACTGAACTCCAAATAAAGAATTATTTATACAGAAGTATTTTACAGGACGGTTGGTGACCCTGGTTTGATTGTCTCTTATATAGTGAGTGAGATAAAACACAGCACCAAAGCTTAGAATCAGTCCCGGACATTCCTGCTGGTTTAATACAAGCCCCGATACACTGAGTCAAGTGTTACAAAAGTGTTACAGTGTTAATTTTCTTGTGGGAATTCCTTAGATGTTTAGAAGAGCGGACGGTAGATAGAGATGCACACGCCACGTCTAAACATCTGCACAAACAATCTAATAACTTTCCACAAGAAAAACAATAGCGGATCAACTGGATAAAATGATTTCCACAAACTAGACAAAACATTGTTTATCGTTACCATCACAAACTCGGTTCACTTTACCACTGAGAAACAGTTTGATTGACAGCAGGTAAGCAACACGCACTTCCGGTGTATTGTACCTACCTTTTCCGTCAGAAATCAGCGGCCGAGAAGTGCAAAACTAATTAACATTTTAGAAAACAAAATTACATATGCCGAAAACAAATTTACAAGTGCTGAAACACTTTTACATATGCCAAAACAAATTTACAAACACTGGATACCCAAGCACTTGTAAATTTGTTTTTGTTTTCTTGTAATTTTGTTTTCTGAAATGTAAAATTGTTTTGCACTTCTCAGCCACCGTACAGACTTGCTAATGGAGATATTTTACTGCTAAGCTGCTGTTCAACTCCAGTCCAGTTGGTGACGCTGGTGCGTCTTAAGTTGTTCTGCCAACCGCCATTAAACATCATAAGAAGAACAAGAAGCTGCTGTAAGTAAAATATGTATTTAATTATAACCCTTATATTGAATTATAACCACATTCTAATTAATAATAAAACTAGAGTTCATAATAAAACATCACTGTGAGGATTTGAGGAGCTTTAACTCCAGTTTTATTTAAACACACAAACTATTAGCTGCTCCGCTAACTGTTAGCACCACACATGATTCAGTACTGAAGAACCGATTCATTTGAACCGATCCATCAAAATGAATCAATTGAGCGGAACTTTTTCATGATTAAATCTCACATTTTTATATAAATACGTGATATTTTTGAACTTTTTTATATAATTGAACTTTGTTAACAGGTGAATTTTGTTTATAGTTGAACTTTGTAGTTAAACTTTGTTTACAGTTGAACTTTGTTTACAGTTGAATTTTGTTTATAGTTTAACTTTGTTTATAGTTGAACTTTGTTTACAGGTGAACTTTGTTTATAGTTGAACTTTGTTTATAGTTAAACTTTGTTTACAGTTGAACTTTGTTTACAGTTTAACTTTGTTTACAGTTGAACTTTGTTTATAGTTGAACTTTGTTTACAGTTGAATTTTGTTTATAGTTGAACTTTGTTTACAGTTGAACTTTGTTTATAGTTGAACTCTGTTTACAGGTGAATTTTGTTTATAGTTGAACTTTGTTTATAGCTGAACTTTGTTTACAGTTGAACTTTGTTTATAGTTGAACTCTGTTTACAGGTGAATTTTGTTTATAGTTGAACTTTGTTTATAGTTTACAGTTGAATTTTGTTTATAGTTGAACTTTGTTTACAGTTGAACTTTGTTTACAGTTGAATTTTGTTTATACAGGGTGGGCCATTTATATGGATACACCTAAATAAAATGGGAATGGTTGGTGATATTAACTTCCTGTTTGTGGCACATTAGTATATGGGAGGGGGAAAACTTTTCAAGATGGGTGGTGACCATGGTGGCCATTTTGAAGTCGGCCATTTTGGATACAACTTTAGTTTTTTCAATGGGAAGAGGGTCATGTGACACATCAAACTTATTGAGAATTTCACAAGAAAAACAATGGTGTGCTTGGTTTTAACATAACTTTATTCTTTCATGAGTTATTTACAAGTTTCTGACCACTTATGTGTTTAAATGTGTTTAAAGTGCTGCCCATTGTGTTGGATTGTCAATGCAACCCTCTTCTCCCACTCTTCACACACTGATAGCAACACCGACTGGCCCACGACGACCAATCCACTTTCCAGGAAACTGTTCATCTAGGAATGCTCGGACCTGACACCCATAATGTGGTGGTGCACCATCTTGCTGGAAAAACTCAGGGAACGTGCCAGCTTCAGTGCATAAAGAGGGAAACACATCATCATGTAGCAATTTCAAATATCCAGTGGCCTTGAGGTTTCCATTGATGAAGAATGGCCCCACTATCTTTGTACCCCATATACCACACCATACCATCAATTTTTGTGTTCCAACAGTCTTGGAGGGATCTGTCCAATGTGGGTTAGTGTCAGACCAATAGCGGTGGTTTTGTTTGTTAACTTCACCATTCACATAAAAGTTTGCCTCATCACTGAACAAAGTGTTCTGTGTAAACTGAGGGTCCTGTTCCAATTTTTGTTTTGCCCATTCTGCAAATTCAGTGCGCCGATCTGGGTCATCCTCGTTGAGATGCTGCAGCAGCTGGAGTTTGTAAGGGTGCCATTTGTGAGTAGCTAATATCCGCCGAAGGGATGTTCGACTGATGCCACTCTCCAGTGACATGCGGCAAGTGCTACGCTGTGGGCTCTTGCTGAATGAAGCTAGGACAGCCACTGATGTTTCTTCATTAGTGACAGTTTTCATGCGTCCACATTTTGGCAAATCCAACACTGAACCAGTTTCACGAAACTTGGCAAGCAGTTTGCTAACTGCAGCATGGGAGATGGGTGGTCTCGTAGGGTGTCTTGCATTGAAATCTGTTGCAATGACCCGGGTACTGCATTCACCAGACATCAACACAATTTCTATCCGCTCCTCACGTGTTAACCTCTGCGACATGTCAATGGCTGTAAACAAAGAGAAGCTTGTAAATAACTCATGAAAGAATAAAGTTACGTTAAAACCAAGCACACCATTGTTTTTCTTGTGAAATTCTCAATAAGTTTGATGTGTCACATGACCCTCTTCCCATTGAAAAAACTAAAGTTGGATCCAAAATGGCCGACTTCAAAATGGCCGCCATGGTTACCACCCATCTTGAAAAGTTTCCCCCCTCCCATATACTACAGGAAGTTAATATCACCAACCATTCCCATTTTATTTAGGTGTATCCATATAAATGGCCAACCCTGTAGTTGAACTTTGTTTACAGTTGAACTTTGTTTATAGTTGAACTTTGTTTACAGGTGAACTTTGTTTATAGTTGAACTTTGTTTATAGTTGAACTTTGTTTACAGTTGAACTTTGTTTATAGTTGTACGTTGTTTACAGTTGAACTTTGTTTACAGTTGAACTTTGTTTACAGTTGAACTTTGTTTACAGTTGAATTTTGTTTACAGTTGAACTTTGTTTATAGTTGTACGTTGTTTACAGTTGAACTTTGTTTACAGGTGAACTTTGTTTACAGTTGAACTTTGTTTACAGTTGAATTTTGTTTACAGTTGAACTTTGTTTATAGTTGTACGTTGTTTACAGTTGAACTTTGTTTACAGTTGAACTTTGTTTACAGTTGAATTTTGTTTACAGTTGAACTTTGTTTATAGTTGTACGTTGTTTACAGTTGAACTTTGTTTACAGTTGAACTTTGTTTACAGGTGGTTTGTAGAGTTTTATAGTCACAGTCAGGTGAAAAGTGTAAGCGAGTGTCCTTAATTGTGTACTTAATTATCACTGCACCATCTACACTAAACATGTTACTGTACCTCTAAACCATGTATTACGGTACCCAAAGCGTTAAAGAGGGTAAAACTGCTGTTTACAGTTTAATAAACATTATTTACCGCGTTCTGATGCACAAAATCCACTCAGTTCAAGAAGAGCATCGACTCTGTTATTAATGAAATACATTTCAGACATTTTTACTGGAGGAATTTGATGTGATCGGATCTCAAACTCATGTGAAGTGTCTGTTCGGTTGTTAATACCACTTTTTGAAGAGCAATAAAATAAACAAAACAAATTGTTATCAGGTGTCACCCAGACATCCATGAAGAACACTTACTCTAGTACTAATCTTGTGGTTTTGAGATAATTTTACTGTAGGAATTCAAAATAACTTTTTGCTGCCTGGTGCCACAGTAGCTTCAGTTTATAACAATAACAACAGCCCATTACAACAGTCTAAAGCAGGGGTGCACAACATACGGCCTGCGGGCCAGATCCGGCCCGGCAAAACTCTCGATCCGGCCCGCCAAATAAAGTGCTGATGCATTTTTAAATAAATGATGCTGTCACTTTAAATTCACCGGGTAATTCCATGAACTTGTAAATGATGTAAATACAAGTTACCTCAGCGGTACCGTGTGTTTGTCCAAACCAAGTACGAGTAAAAAAAGTAAAGTGGATCTCGAGCAGAGGAAATTTAACCCTGAATGGACATACAGGTATTTTCTCATGTCTGCTGTGCTTGCGACCACATTAATCAGCTGGTGTCAGAAAGATGCTGCAGTATCTCCCACTGACCAACACATTTCTTCTAACTACCTGATTTGATATAACTGTATTTAGTGCTGGGCGATTTTCACAATTAATTCGAATGAACGTTTTCACATGATGTTAGAAATGTGACAATCGCGATTGTTTACATACTTTATATTTTAATTAAAATACCAACATGTCATGAAGCAGAAACTGACCAGACGCTCGCGGAATATAAATCAGGGAAAGTTTAATATCAAAAGGGCAAAAACAGTGTACAAAATCCAAAACCAGAGGATAAACAGACAGGCAGGAAACGGAAGACAGCAAGGATTATACACGGTAATGGTTAGATTTGGAAATAAGGACACAAACACGATCGGCAAAACTTCACAACGAGACTCAAACAGAAGAGTTTAAATAAGATTCATGGAACCGAACACAGCTGAACTGAATCAAAACTCCGGAGACGGTGAGCGCGATCAGGATTGGCTGACCGGGGACATGTTATAGTCACGTGACAGTCCAGGGGCTCATGGAAATTGTAGTTCATATGGTTAGACGTGGAATGTGCCCCCTCCATCCACCCCCCAATCACAAGAGGACAAAATCAAAGCTGAGCTGGGTGTTTACTTGATGTCCCCCAGTGTAGATACTGATACAGACTCACTTATATGGTGGAAACAGTAAACAAGCTCGAGTTCCTTTTAAAAAACCTGTAAAGAACTGTTTGTGGTTTTGCACTTTTCTTATGCTGCACATTATTTAAAGTGAGTTGTTTGTGAGTTTTTTATATAAAGGATATAGCTAATTAAGATGTCTATTTTGTTCAAATTATTGTTAATTATTGTTATATTGTTATAAAGTTTGATTTCCTTGAAAGGATAATTATAGGTGGTGCTGTTACTATTTTTGCATTTCTGCCGTCTTTTAAATAAAAAAATTTCAATTGCACTATACAAAAACAAAAAAGAAATTGCAATCGAGACTCGATAATACACTTGAAAATAATCGAATTTTTTTTTTTCAGTATCACCCAGCCCTAACTGTATTACAAATTCATGTGGACAGATCTGTAAAAATGAAATGTGTGGCCCTCTGGTTTAGGTGTTTATGTGAAATCGGCCCTTGGTATAAAGAAGTTGTGCACCCCTGCTCTAACCAATTGAGCTAATCCATTAAGTTTTTTTTTTTAAATCTTTGTACATAATTCTACACTAACTACATTCAACCAGCTGCATGGCAGCATAAAAAACATTTGAGAGTCTGCACACTTTCAGTGAAGTAGTGATGGGAATTTCGGCTCCTTTAAGAGAGCCGGTTCTTTTGGCTCGGCTCACTAAAAAGAGACGGCTCTTTCGGCTCCCAAGTGGCTCCTTAGATTTTTTTGTTGCTTAAATTAATTTATTACCAAATTACATGTAAAATGAATTACTAATGTAAAAAAACAACAACATTGTATTAAATGTTTATTATTTAAATTGCTTTATTTATATACTCAACATGGAACAGAGTGCTCCAACAATAAATTATAAAATACAAAAACAAAGACCCATCTCAATTAGACAAAAAGATCTGATTGTGTATATTAATTGTACATTTGCATCTAGAGTGGGACGGCACGGTGGCTAAGTGGTTGGCACTGTCACCTCACAGCAGGAAGGTCCTGGGTTCGATCCCCAGGTGGGGTGGTCCGGGTCCTTTCTGTGTGGAGTTTGCATGTCTTTCCCATGTCCATGTGGGTTTCCTCCGGGTGCTCCGGTTTCCTCCCACAGTCCAAAGACATGCAAGTGAGGTGAATGTTCCTGTCATGAATGTAACCAAAGTGTAAAATGTGACGTTAAAATCCTAATAAACAAAACAAAATAAACAAGCATCTAGAATGAAACAGCATAACATCAACGAAGCATCACTCACACTCAACAAAATATAAATGAAAATGTGCAAAACAAAAAGAAAATCCAGGTGACTGTATTTGTAAGTATTTAGTGAAGATTAGCATTCAGAAAAACCAAGGAGCTCATCTTTGATGGGTTGATCCTGTTTCTCCTTTCTGTTATGATCTGCCCTGTTAAAAAAGATTCTCTCTGAGGGGACAGATACACAGTCTATGTGCCATCACATGTAAACACAAACGCCACCATGGATCTTGACCAATCACGTGCGGTTTTGACAGAAAAAAAAATGGGAAAAAACTAATCGGCTCCCAATCAGGAGCCGGATCCCGTCGTTCACTTTAAAGAGCCGACTCTTAGAGCCGGATCGTTCGCGACCGACCCATCACTACAGTGAAGATCTGCAGAAATGAGCGGCTCCTAAACTGAATTTGTTTGTTATTGCACCAGAAATGCAGCAGTTTCATGTTATTTTAATGATCCGAGATCTCAGTCCTACTTCAGACATCACTGTCTAGTCATTTCTTATGTTCAGACTTTCTTAATACACATCTACGAGGTATTGTGGGTTCTTATATGTGTGTTCTGTTTAAACTATATATTTCTTAAAGTTCTTGACTGAGCTTAATGCCGCCAACCATTGACTGGAGCAGATACGACTCAGGTCCTAGGATTTGTACGTGTAGATTCTGGGTTTTAGGAAGTTGAGCTACTGTTAATTTTTTTTTTCCAGTTGAACTAAAAACAACCTGAATTGATGTTTTAACTGTTCATTAAGACTTCACTAAGAGTTATTACCATCAAGCAAATGTAAAGCATATTTCTGTATGAAGAGCATCTGTTTCTAGATAATATACACTGAGGTTTAAAGCATAATGGAGCGGGTTCAGTAATTGTGTAGTAGTTTAAAAGTGACAGTAAGTCTGTGTCTGTTTCTGTTACTTATTCTGAATTGTGTTTGTTTGTAAACTGTGAATTAGTTCTTAATCTGGTCGTGATGTTAGTGAATTAAACCTACATCACTCTGATGGTCTGACCGATGAGCTGTCTGTTCTGACCTGCTGCTTAAGCCCGGCTAGCTCAGTCGGTAGAGCATGAGACGCTTAATCTCAGGGTCATGGGTTCGAGCCCCACGTTGGGTGAGTAGCTTTGTTTAACATCTACGCAAACCAAAAGAACATTCTTCCAATTTGGACAGAACTGAAGGGCTGTCAGTGTAGAATCGGGTATGTGGGTATATGCACTGCACTTGGACATCAGTTGGTTAGAGCGTGGTGCTAATAACGCCAAGGTCGTGGGTTTGATCTCCGTACGTACACTTTTGGACTTAAACTAACGAACGAGTGAGCTTTCTCTAACTAGCAGGTCCGATTGACCTGGGCTTCAAACGTTGTCTCTGACAAGTGTGAGCTCTGTGTACTTTGGTCAGTGGAAGTAGTTTTATAGCTTTATAAAAACATTGTACTTACTTACTATTTCCATTCTTGCAGGACTGTGGGTTTACCTTCCACTTCAATAGTGAGGCGTGTCCAGCCCTGCTACACAAACTGTCATTTGTGTCCCTGTTAAAAACTTTAGCTTAGTTAAAGCAAATAAAGACACATTTAAAATCTTTATCTTTAATTACAGATTTAAAGTTGCATAAAACAAATGTTTGTACAAATAATATAAAACCAAAGTACAAAATAAACATTTCACTTATTTTAATTATCTCACAAATCACTTCTCAGTTTTAAAGGTCAAAGGCAGCAGCATCTTTTAGATCAGAACAGATATTAACATGAAATATCACTAAAGAGGAAATCCTGAAGACAGCAATGTAAACCTTTCATTTAAATACAAGCTGCAGTAAAGTTACATAGTTGACCCATTGTAAAGAAAGAACCTCACATTTGGGTTGTTGTAATAACACAATGGTTAAACTGCACAACACAACAACCTTAAAACATTTTCACCTGCATTCGGCCTTTTCTTTCCTGTATACCAAAAACAGTCACAAATCAGGTCTACAACACGTTACAAAAACACTTGGGACATTTTTATTTTTGCTTTCTTTATCTTGAAAGTTTACATTGTATTGAAACTAAAATAACCAAATAAGTAATTAACATTTATGTTCATTCATCATCTTAACACATATTACAAACTAATCAAGCTCGTCAAATTTCAGACATTGTTCGTGGAAGCACAAGATTCATTTATTTATAGACGGTGCTGTTTATGGTTTTACACTTCAAAACATGAACAGTTTTCAAAAAAATAACAACAAACCCAACAGGAACATTTAATAATTAAAAAAATAAAATAATAATAATAATAATAGCAATAATAATAAGAATGTCACAAATCTGTACCCAAGCAACAAGCTGTAATTTATTTATTTATTAATTTATTTTGGTTTCAATACAACATCACATCAGCAAGAAAAAATGTGATTTGTAAGGTGTTGCAGGCAGCAAAGACGACTTTTCTGGTACATAGGAAAGAACAAATAAATATTACAAAATATTACCACCGATATCAGCAAGTAACTTTGTTTAACTGCCTTTGAAAATCAAAGGTCTCCTTGTTCTGAATGTATTATTAGCTAAACTTAAAAAAGCCAAATTACAATCTTTACTGTTTAACTGACTTTTAAAGTGGAGTTTATAATCATGTGGAGATCATCATCCTCATCTAGTGGTGCTAGAATACATTACATCTTGTTCAATAGGTACAGATTTGTGACTTTATTATTATTATTATTAATGTATTTTTTATTCTTTTTAATAGTATTTGCATTATTTTATTTGCATTTTTCATACTGTCTCAACTTTTTCTGATTTGGGGTTATAACAGACTTGGGAAGAAAGAAGTTTAAGGTGTAAATGATCACATTTACCATTTTGTAATGTACAGAAATTTTCTCTTTTATGTTTTTAAATATTCAGTTTGTCTTTTATTTAATTTAGTTTTAATATCTGAATCCATTTAGATGATAAATATTTAAGAAAAGAAGAAATCAGATTAGATTAGATTCAACTTTATTGTCATTGTGCAGAGTAAACAAGTACAGAGCCAATGAAATGCAGTAATACACGCGATGTACACGCGCCGCCATCTTGCCAAATCAGGAAAGGGGGTAAATACTTTTTCACAGCACTGAATAAATGGTGGTTAATAAATTGAAAAAGAAAATCTTCATAAATGTATCACTGCCTCACAGATTCTAAAATCACTCAAACAGTTTAATGTTACACTTTCATGTAAATTTTACATTTAATTTGTTAAATCTGACAGTTTCACTTCTGATCCATAATCAAGACAAAACCCTGGGTAGAGGGGCTGAGTGAACGTGGTCTGAACTCTGTGGAGGAGCTTCATTCTATCAGAGATGCTGTAGATGGACAGAGTTCCTGCTTCATAATCCACATACACTCCTATTCTAGAGGAACTCGGCATTATGGGAATTTCAGTCCCTTTGTTATTGTGCCAGAATGAAAATCTGGATGGAGAACAGAACAAACTCCAGGACTGATCATTACATCCAAACACACACTCATAACCATCTCCCTTCCTGCTGATGCTTTTATATGACACTGTTATATAAACCCCATCATTCCCACTCCACTCAACCTCCCAGTAACAGCGTCCACTCACACTCTCTCTACACACAACCTGGAAACAAAAACCATCAAATCTATCTGGATGATCAGGATACGACTGTAATGTTCCACTGCAGGTCACCACTTTGTTCTCCTCAGACAGACGGAGGTTTTTATTTACTGTGTTTGGATCCAGTGTGAACCGACAAACATCTGGAGAGGAAACACAAAATAAACCAATTAACATAGAAGAGAGAGAGAGTGTGTGTACAGTGTGTGTGTGTGTGTAGTGTGTGTGTGTGCGTGTGTGTGTGTAGTGTTCGTGTGTACAGTGTGTGTGTGTGTAATTATACATAGCAACACACAATCCAAACACACACAAACCCTACACATACACACAATCACACACACATTACACAAACACTACACAAACACACACATTACACAAACACCACACACACAAAATACACAAACACACATTACACATACACACAAATACTACACAAACACACATACACATTAAAAAAACACTACAAAAATGCATACAAACCCTACACAATCACACAAACCCTACACAATCACACAAACCCTACACAATCACACAAACCCTACACAATCAAACACTACACAATCACACAAACCCTACACAATCACACAAACCCTACACAATCAAACACTACACAATCACACAAACCCTACACAATCACACAAAACCTACACAATCACACAAACCCTACACAATCACACAAACACTACACAATCACACACTACACAATCACACAAACCCTACACAATCAAACACTACACAATCACACAAACCCTACACAATCACACAAACCCTACACAATCACACAAACACTACACAATCACACAAACCCTACACAATCAAACACTACACAATCACACAAACCCTACACAATCACACAAACCCTACACAATCACACAAACCCCACACAATCACACAAACACTACACAATCACACAAACCCTACACAATCACACACTACACAATCACACAAACCCTACACAATCACACAAACACTACACAATCAAACACTACACAATCACACAAACCCTACACAATCAAACACTACACAATCACACAAACCCTACACAATCACACAAACCCTACACAATCACACAAACCCTACACAATAAAACAAACCCTACACCATCACACAAACCCTACACCATCACACAAACTCTACACAATCAAACACTACACAATCAAACCCTACACAATCACACAAACCCTACACAATCACACAAGCCCTACACAATCACACAAACCCTACACAATCAAACAAACCCTACACAATCACACGAACCCTACACAATCAAACCCTACACAATCAAACACTACACAATCACACAAACCCTACACAATCACTGCACAATCACACAAACCCTACACAATCACACAAACCCTACACAATCACTGCACAATCACACAAACCCTACACAATCACACAAACCCTACACATTCACACAAACCCTACACAATCACACACTACACAATCACACAAACCCTACACAATCAACCCCTACACAATCAAACCCAACACAATCACACAAACCCTACACAATCACACAAACCCTACACAATCAAACAAACCCTACACAATCACACAAACCCTACACAATCAAACACTACACAAACACTGCACAATCACACAAACCCTACACAATCAAACAAACCCTACACAATCACACAAACCCTACACAATCAAACACTACACTGCACAAACCCTACACAATCACACAAACCCTACACAATCAAACAAACCCTACACAATCACACAAACCCTACACAATCAAACACTACACGATCACACAAACCCTACACAATCAAATACTACACAATCACACAAAAACTACACAATCACACAAACCCTACACGATCAAAATCTACACAATCACACAAACCCTACACAATCACACAAACCCTACACAATCAAACACTACACAATAAAAAAAAAACCTACACAATCACACAAACCCTACACAATCACACACTACACAATCACACAAACCCTACACAATCACACAAACCCTACACAAACACTACACAATAAAAAAAAACCTACACAATCACACAAACTCTACACAATCACACAAACCCTACACAATCACACAAACCCTACACAATCAAAATCTACACAATCACACAAACCCTACACAATCACACAAACCCTACACAATCAAACACTACACAATAAAAAAAAAAACTACACAATCACACAAACATGTTGCTGCCGCTACCGTTACCGTGTTTTACCGTATTTTATTGTATTTTTATCGTTTTTCGTTTTCATCTTTTTACACACCTTGTGGATCTATTTCTTTTATGTTACTTTTGATACTTTTATTTGTGCTTTTGATACTTTTTGTTCTTTCTACTGTACATCGCGTCTGCGGCCGGTGGTGAACGGTGGATGAGTTTTCCTGGGATCGGCACGATGTTGAACTATTCCGTTGACCAGCTGAGGAAGTTCAACAACTGCACTACTCCATCGTGTATTTCAGTCATCAAACAGCTTGGACTCCTTCGCCGGCCTCGTTATATTCACAGGGGCTCCCGGAGAAAGCTTGTTTATCTTCGAAACGGTAACGCTATTCCATCCTTCTGGTCAGCCGTGCGCACTGTCGCTCCGCTAACACGTCATCAGAGCGCTGCTGCCTTGCACACCAGTAGCGGTGTAGTCTCCATGACAACGCTGTCCACGGAGTGGGATGGGAAACCCGGAGTGGACTTAGCAAATCTCCGTTCTCTTCCTCGTTCCTCACAGCCAACTACACAACAATACCACTTGAAAATGGCATTGCTTAATGTTCGTTCACTCAACACAAAAAGTACTGTACTTAGTGAATTTATATCTGACAGTGAACTAGACTTTTTCTGTCTCACTGAAACTTGGCATAAACCCTTGGATTATTTTACGTTAAATCAGACCACGCCAATGGGATACTCGTATATTGATGAACCTCGTATGGAAGGGCGAGGTGGTGGTGTTGCTGCAGTCTATAGGGATGATATTAAAATAACCACTTTGTCTTTTCCTGCTGCTCTTTCTTTTGAACACCTGGCTTTCAAGTTGTCAGGGCCTACTCCTCTGGTCACTGCTGTAGTTTATCGTCCGCCAAAGCCAAACGCTTCCTTTCTCTCTGACTTTTCAGATTTTTTAACCCAGCTTAGTGCCCTCTCATCCTCTGTACTGCTTATGGGTGATTTTAACATCCATATTGATGACAACAACTGTAAATTTGCCAGGGAATTTTTGGAATTGTTACAGTGTTTTAATTTCACACAACATATACATTTTCCAACTCATAAAAAAGGTCATACTCTTGACCTTGTCTGCTCTACTGGTGTCCTAGTTCATCAGCCGTCCAGCCATGACCTTACTGTCTCTGATCATTTGACAATCATCATGGACATTGAGGTCACTAGGCCCATCACTAGAGCTAAACGTAAAATATCCTTCAGGAATCTTCAATATATCTCTCCCTCTGCTTTCTCAGATTCTCTTGTTAAAAAGATGTCTGTCTGTCCTGTACTGTCTAGTAATTCATCTGACCTTGTCGATTACTATAATGACATACTCGCCTCATGTCTTGATGAGCTGGCTCCTTTGAGAACCAAATTTGTTTCATTTAGTCATTCTGCACCATGGTACACAATTGAGCTTCACCAAATGAAATCCCGTAAACGCCAGCTTGAAAGACTTTATAAGAAAACCGGTCTAACAGTACATTATCAGATTTATTCTGATTATCTTCAACATTACAAAGACGCTCTTACGGCAGCCCGATCCACTTACTATTCCGAACTCATACATGCTGGATCAACAAATCCTAAGACTCTCTTTTCCACAATAAATAAACTTCTCAAACCAGTTGACAATACTACCAATTCCTTTACAGTTGACAAGTGTAACTCTTACCTCTCATTTTTTCAAACAAAAGTTGAGAATATCCACAATTTTCTGACAGTTTCCCCTGTCATCTCTGTTTCTCCGCCTATCTCACCTCAATTTATTACCCAGCCTCTGTCTCAGTTCTCACCTGTGTCTCTTTTGGACCTATCTGAGATCTTAACAGGGATGCGAAGCTCCACTTGTGTTTTGGATCCTGCTCCATCAAAACTTGTTAAGGGTTGTTTTCCAGTTATCTCATCACTTATCACAGAGATAATCAATTCCTCTCTTAGTTCTGGCTCAGTCCCTCAATCACTCAAATTGGCTGCTGTTACTCCCATACTTAAAAAACCTGGACTTGACTCTAACATTATGAGTAACTTTCGGCCCATTTCCAATCTTCCATTTCTGTCGAAAATACTGGAACGTGTTGTTGCCTCACAGCTCAAAGATCACCTAAATTCCAATAATCTATTTGAATCATTTCAGTCTGGTTTCCGCCCCCAGCACAGCACTGAGTCAGCCCTCCTCAAAGTCACAAATGACCTTCTTCTTTCCTCAGACTCTGGACAAATTAATATTCTCGTCCTCCTTGATCTTACTGCAGCTTTTGACACCATTAATCACTCCATTCTTCTGTCCCGCCTTGAATCCTCTGTCAACATCACTGGTACTGCCCTTTTGTGGTTAAGGTCATATCTCGTAAACAGACAACAGTTTGTTAATATCAACAATTGTAGTTCTGCCATTGCTCCACTGTCCCAAGGCGTTCCCCAAGGCTCAGTGTTAGGTCCCCTTTTGTTTATTCTTTATATGCTCCCCCTTGGTGACATCATACGTCGGCATGGTTTACATTTCCACTGCTATGCTGATGATATTCAGCTTTACATCTCCTCCAAATCCATTAATACTGAACTTCACTCCACTCTGACAAATTGCATCACTGAAATGAAATTGTGGATGAAAGCTAATTTCCTCAAATTAAACTGTGAAAAATCAGATATGATCATCGTAGGTCCTACAACCCTGGCAAAAACCACAAAAAATTTTCAAATTACCATTGATAATGACACTTTGTCTCCGTCTTCTAACATCCGAAATCTTGGTGTAATTTTTGATAGCAACCTCTCTTTTGACCGCCATGTAAATCACATCACCAAAACTGCTTTCTTTCATCTAAAAAACATAGCACGTCTACGTCCATCACTCTCCTTTTCTGCCGCCGAAACCTTGATTCATGCTTTTATTACATCCAGAATTGATTATTGCAATAGCATCCTTTATGGTACATCTAACAAAATCCTAAAAAAACTTCAGTATATCCAGAATTCAGCTGCTCGCCTCCTTACTCATACTCGCTCCCGTGATCATATTACACCTGTTCTACAAAAACTTCATTGGCTTCCCGTTGCTCAACGCATTCAATTCAAAATTCTTCTATTCACTCACAAAGCTCTCCATAATCAGGCCCCATCCTACCTCACCGACCTGCTCCATCAGCACATTCCCTCCCGTAGCCTTCGCTCTTCTGAGGCTAACCTACTGTCCATACCCTCTAGGACCAAGCACCGGACCTGGGGTGACAGGGCCTTTTCCATAGCTGCTCCATCTTTATGGAATGCTCTCCCCAAACACCTACGAGATTGTCCTGACCTGTCCAAATTCAAGTCACTTCTCAAAACTCATCTATTCAGAGTGGCATTTAACTTGTAACAACACGAAATAAATGCTTTTATTTTTGCTATTCTTTTTAATAGTTTTTATACTTAGATCACGACAGAAATGTGAAGTCCTAGATCCTAAAACTTGTAAAGTTTTCAGTTTCCTGATTGCATGTAAATCTGTCCTGTTTCTGTCTAATTTTAAGAAATTGTTCTATATTTGTTGTTCTCTCTCATAATTTAGCTAATTTTTAATGAACTGTCTTATGCTGCTCTCTTTGTTTTTATCTTAATTATTCTTGATGTTGATGTACTATTTTGATTTTGTACTATGATTTGTTTTGTATGGTGTATGTACGTATTTGTTTTGATTATTTGTCTTATGTAAAGCGTCTTTGAGTATCTTGAAAAGCGCTATATAAATAAAATGTATTATTATTAAACACTACACAATCACACAAACCCTACACAATCACACAAACCGTACACAATCACACACTACACAATCAAACACTACACAATCAAACAAACCCTACACAATCACACAAACCCTACACAATCAACCAAACCCTACACAATCACACAAACCCTACACCATCAAACAAACCCTACACAATCACACAAACCATACAAAATCAAACAAACCCTACACAATCAAACATTACACAATCAAACACTACACAATCACACAAACCCAACACAATCACACAAACCCTACACAATCAAACACTACACAATCACACAAACCCTACACAATCACACAAACCCTACACAATCAAACATTACACAATCAAGCAAACACTACACAATCACACAAACCCTACACAATCAAACCCTACACAATCGAACAAACCCTACACAAACAATACACAATCACACAAACCCTACACCATCACACAAACCCTACACCATCACACAAACCCTACACAATCAAATAAAATCCACACCATCACACAAACCCTACACAATCAAATAAACCCTACACCATCACACAAACCCTACACAATCAAATAAACCCTACACAATTACACAAACCCTACACAATCACACACACCCTACACAATCAAACAAACCCTACACAATCACACAAACCCTACACAATCACACAAACCCTACACAATCAAACAAACACTACACAATCATACAAACCCTACAATCAAACAAACCCTACACAATCACACAATCCCTACACAATCAAACACTACACAATCACACAAACCCTACACAATCACACAAACCCTACACAATCAAACCCTACACAATCAAACACTACACAATCACACACAAACCCTAAGCATACACACAGACACAATCACATAAACTCACACATACACACAAACACATACATTACACAAATAATACACAATCACACAAACTCACTTACACACAAACCCTACACAATCACACAAACCCTACACAATCAAACCCTACACAATCAAACACTACACAATCACACACAAACCCTAAGCATACACACAGACACAAACACATAAACTCACACATACACACAAACACATACATTACACAAATAATACACAATCACACAAACTCACTTACACACAAACACTACACAATCACACAGATATTACACAATCACACACATATACATTACACACACATTACACAAACCCTACACAATCACACAAACACATACACACAAACTACACAATAACACAAAACTACACAGATACACACATACATTACACAAACACTACACAAACACACACATACATCACATAAACACACAAACCCTACACATACACACAATCACACAAACACTACACAAACACTACACAATCACACAAACACTACACAAACAGTCCACAATCACACACATACATTACACAAACACTACATAATCACACAAACACTACACAAACACACATACATTACACAAACACTACAATCACACACAAACCCTACACATGACAAGAAACACACACATACATTACACAAACACTACACAATCACACACAAACCTTACACATGACAAGAAACACAAACATACATTACACAAACAGTACACAAACACACACATACATTACACAAACACACACATATATTACACAAACTACACAATCACATACAAACCCTACGCATACACACAAATACAACACAAACACACACATTAAACAAACACTGCACAATCACACAGACACTACACATACACACAAACACTACACAATCACACACAAACCATTTGCATACACACAAACCATTCGCATACACACAAACAATACACAAACACACATACATTACACAAAAACACAATCACATAAACTCACACATACATTACACAAACACACACATTACACACACAATGCACAAATACACACAGAAACTACACATATACACAAATACTAAAAAAAAAAAACATTACACAAACAGAACAAAAATGCATACAAACCCTACACAATCACACAAACACTACACAATCACATAGAAACCTTACACAATCACACAAACACTACACAATCACACAAACACACACACATTACACAAACACTACACAATCACACAAACACTACACAATCACATAGAAACCCTACACAATCACACAAACACTACCCAATCACACAAACACACACATACATTACACAAACACTACACAAACACACAAAAACCTTCGCATACACACAAAGACTACATAAACACACACATGCATTACACAAACACTACACAAACACACACAAACCTTACACATACACACAAACACTACACAAACACACACATACATTACCCAAACACTACACAAACACATACAAACCATACGCATACGCACAAACACTACACAATCACACAAACACTACACAAACACACACATACATTACACAAACACACACATACATTACACAAACACACACAAACCCGAATTCGAGCAGCATGGCCCAGCAGCACCGGTATTGGACGAGCGACGTAGACGGCGAACAGAGCGGCCAAAACGGAAGCGTGGCAGGAGAGGTGGGCTTCATGCTAGGCTAAAGGCTAGGGCTACACGACCACCGCTACCTAACATGTTGCTGGCTAACGTTCGCTCCCTCGAAAACAAGCTGGATGAGCTGAGAACCAGGATAACAACACAACGTGAGATCAGAGACTGCTGTGCTGTAACTGGATACTAGATTTTCTATCTGACCGATCTCAGTCAGTCAGGATTGGCACGCGAACATCCAGCACAAAGACCATAAACATTGGGACACCTCAAGGCTGCGTGCTGAGCCCTCTTCTGTACTTGCTCTTCACACATAACTGTGTGGCCTCTTATAACACCACCAGTATTATTAAGTTTGCTGATGACACCACCGTCATTGGTCTTATTACTGGGGAGGATGAGACGGCGTACAGGAAGGAGGTAGCAGATCTTGTGGGCTGGTGTCAGAACAACAATCTTTCATTAAATATCAACATGACAAAGGAACTGATTGTGGACCCCAGGAGGAGAGGAGAACAGCATACACCACTGTATATAGGTGGAACAGTAGTGGAGAAGGTGAAAACCTTCAAATTCCTGGGTGTGCACATCAGTGAGGATCTCACCTGGTCCTGCAACACACACCACATCATCAAAAAGTCACAACAGAGACTGTACTTCCTAAAGAGACTAAAAAAATGGCATGTCAACCAAAATTCTCAGCAACTTCTACAAAAGTAGAGTGGAAAGTGTCCTTACCAGCTCCATCACAGTCTGGTACGGAAACTGCACTGCAGAGGACAGGAAGGCACTCCAGCGTGTAATAAAAACTGCACAAAGAATTTCTGGAACGTCCTTCCCTGCACTACAGGACATTTATCAGAACTGCCTTAGTTTATTTTTATATAGTTTAAATTTAAATATATTTTTTTAAAGTTTTATACTAATTCTTTTATTGTGTTAGTTTAATTTTGTTTTATGTACAATACTTATTGATGTTTGGAGGATGAACAAAGTAAGAATTTCATTGTACATTGTAACTGCTGGTTCTTCTGTGCACATGACAGTAAAACTCTTGAATCTTGACATCACCACACAAACATACATTACACAAACACACACAAACCCTACACTAACACACAAACACTACACAAATACACACAGACACTACACATACACACAAATACAACTCAAACACAAACATTACACAAACACTGCACAATCACACAGATACTACACATACACACATACATTACACAAACACACACAAACACAGACACAATCACACAATCATTAAATAATCACATACAAACCCTACGCATACACACAAACACTACACACACATACATCACACAAACACATACAAACCCTACACAATCACACATACATCACACAAACATTACACAAACACATACAAACCCTACGCATACACACAAACCCTACACTAACACACAAACACTACACAAATACACACAGACACTACACATACACACAAATACAACTCAAACACAAACATTACACAAACACTGCACAATCACACAGATACTACACATACACACATACATTACACAAACACACACAAACACAGACACAATCACACAATCATTAAATAATCACATACAAACCCTACGCATACACACAAACACTACACACACTTACATCACACAAACACATACAAACCCTACACAATCACACAAAAATAACACAAACACATACAAACCCTACGCATACACACAAACACTACACAATCACACAAACACTACACAATCACACACAAACATTACACAAACACTGCACAAACACTACATATACACACAGATACTACTCAAACACACATTACACAAACACTGCGCAATCACACAGACACTACACATACACACATACAGTATCTCACAAAAGTGAGTATGCCCCTCACATTTTTGCAAATATTTGATTATATCTTTTCATGGGACAAAACTATAGAAATGAAACTTGGTTATAACTTAGAGTAGTCAGTGTACAGCTGATATAGCAGTGTAGATTCACTGTCTTCTGAAAATAACTCAACACACAGCCATTAATGTCTAAATAGCTGCAACATAAGTGAGTACACCCCACAGTGAACATGTCCACATTGTGCCAAAGTGTGTCGTTGTCCCTCCCTGGTGTCATGTGTCAAGGTCCCAGGTGTGAATGGGGAACAGAGCTGTTAAATTTGGTGTTTTGGGTACAATTCTTTCATACTGGCCACTGGATATTCAACATGGCACCTCATGGCAAAGAACTCTCTGAGGATGTGAGAAATAGAATTGTTGCTCTCCACAAAGATGGCCTAAGCTATAAGAAGATTGCTAACACCCTGAAACTAAGCAACAGCACGGTGGCCAAGGTCATACAGCGGTTTTCCAGGACAGGTTCCACTCAGAACAGGCTTCACCAGGGTCGACCAAAGAAGTTGAGTCCACGTGTTAAGCGTCATATCCAGAGGTTGGCTTTAAAAACATAGACGCATGAGTGCTGCCAGCATTGCTGCAGAGGTTGAAGACATGGGAGGTCAGCCTGTCAGTGCTCAGACCATACGCCACACACTGCATCAACTCGGTCTGCATGGTCGTCATCCCAGAAGGAAGCTGATGCACAAGAAAGCCAGCAAACAGTTTGCTGAAGACAAGCAGTCCAAGAACATGGATTACTGGAATGCCCTGTGGTCTGACGAGACCAAGATAAACTTGTTTGGCTCAGATGGTGACAAGAATGTGTGGCGGCGCCCTGGTAAGAAGTACCAAGACAACTGTCTCTTGCCTACAGGCAAGCATGGTGGTAGCATCATGGTATTGGGCTGCATGAGTGCTGCCGGCACTGGGGAGCTGCAGTTCATTGAGGGAAACATGAATTCCAACATGTACTGTGACATTCTGAAACAGATCATGCTTCCCTCACTCCGGAAACTTGGCTGCATGGCAGTTTTTTAACACAATAATGACCCCAAATACAACCTCCAAGATGACAACTGCCTTGCTGACAAAGCTGAAGGTAAAGGTCAGAGGTGGAAAGAATACTAAAATATTGTACTCAAGTAAAATTACTATTACTTTGATGATTTTTTACTTAAGTACAAGTAAAATTACTAGTCTAAAAATCTACTCAAGTAAAAATTAACTCTTAAAATTTAAACTGTACTCAGAGTAAACGTTAACCACTTTACACACCTAACAGACTGCAACTGCTGTTATCAATTAAAAACAGCATTATTTCTGTTTATTCTCAATAAATCGCTGTATTTTATAACTAGTTGGACTTGACGCTAACTAACTTGGTTCAGGTCAATAGTGCCAACTAGGGTTGCCAACTTTTAGAACTGGAAATAAAAAAAAACACCATGGGCTGGTGGGTTGGTGGAAGACATAGTGTGGGGGGTGGGATGTCAGGTGTTTACCTGTGTGTGAGGGGGGGGGGGGGGGGGGGGGGGGGGTTAGGGTTGCACTTATAAAAAATATAACGGGTCTTACACCGTCGTAGGAACATGATCAAAAACAAACCAGCAGAATCTTACAATCACATTTATGCTGTCCGTTTTACTTAAAAAAATCACAATATTTCATAATGCTTTGCTATCGTTGCAAAATGAAAGCCAACCGTAAACAGCAGAACCGCGACCCAGATCAATCACACAACAGCAGAAAATCATAACCACTTATCTGCTTACCGATCTATATCCATGTGTTGTTCCATTAAATATATAATCCACTTTATATAAGACCATCTTGTATGTTTCCAGAATATATAAATCCATACCCACCTTATAAAAACTATTGTAGATCATTTATTCTCTCGGCTTTCCCGGTAAAAAGCTTACATTGGTTATTCGCTCACTAAACTGGCATTTATACAACAACCAATGAAGAGAGAGATTGAAATTCCACCTAGAATGTGAATTCGGAAGCTCTGATTGGTTTATACATCTGAATCTCTTCACCAAATGAACTGATTCATAGAGTTGTTTATGGATCTAACAGTTTAGCCACCACTGCTCTACATTTGCGCAGGTTTGATGTCGAGTTTTTTATTGTTTTCTTTTTTTTACTCAGTAACGAATGTTATTTAAAATGTAGCGAATTACAGTTCTTAATACAAAACATACTTAAGTAAAAGTAAAATTACTGGCTGTAAAATCTACTTTAAAAAGTACAAGTGCACAAAAAAACTCTATTATAGTAACGCGAGTAAATGTAATTTGTTACTTTCCACCTCTGGTAAAGGTGATGGACTAAATCCAATTGAGCACCTGTGGGGCATCCTCAAGTGGAAGGTGGAGGAGTTCAAGGTGTCTAACGTCCACCAGCTCCGTGATGTCATCATGGAGGAGTGGAAGAGGATTCCAGTAGCAACCTGTGCAGCTCTGGTGAATTCCATGTTCAAGAGGGTTAAGGCAGTGCTGGGTAATAATGGTGGTCACACAAAATATTGACACTTTGGGCACAATTTGGACATGTTCACTGTGGGGTGTACTCACATGTGTTGCAGCTATTTAGACATTAATGGCTGTGTGTTGAGTTATTTTCAGAAGTAAATCTATACTGCTATACAAGTTACATCCAAGTTTCATTTCTATAGTGTTGTCCCATGAAAAGATAAAATCAAATATTTGCAGAAATGTGTACTCACTTTTGTAAGATACTGTACATTACACAAACACTACACAAACAAACACACATATATTACACAAACTCATACAAACCCTACACATACACAAAGACACTACACAATCACACAAATACTACTCAAACACACACATACTACTCAAACACACACAAATACTGCACAAACACACACATACTACTCAAACACACACATACTGCTCAAACACACACATACTACTCAAACACACAAATACTGCTCAAACACACACATACTACTCAAACACACAAATACTACTCAAACACACACAAATACTGCACAAACACACACATACTACTCAAACACACACATACTGCTCAAACACACACATACTACTCAAACACACAAATACTGCACAAACACACACATACTACTCAAACACACACATACTGCTCAAACACACACATACTACTCAAACACACAAATACTGCTCAAACACACACATACTACTCAAACACACAAATACTGCTCAAACACACAAATATTACTCAAACACACAAATACTACTCAAACACACACAAATACTGCACACACACACACATACTACTCAAACACACAAATACTACTCAAACACACACATACTACTCAAACACACACAAATACTGCACAAACACACACATACTACTCAAACACACACATACTGCTCAAACACACACATACTACTCAAACACACAAATACTGCTCAAACACACACATACTACTCAAACACACAAATACTGCTCAAACACACACATACTACTCAAACACAAATATTACTCAAACACACAAATACTACTCAAACACACACAAATACTGCACACACACACACATACTACTCAAACACACAAATACTGCTCAAACACACACATACTACTCAAACACACACAAATACTGCACAAACACACACATACTATTCAAACACACAAATACTGCTCAAACACACACATACTACTCAAACACACAAATACTGCACAAACACAAATATTACTCAAACACACACATACTACTCAAACACACAAATACTGCTCAAACACACACATACTACTCAAACACACAAATACTGCTCAAACACACAAATACTGCTCAAACACACACACTACTCAAACACACAAATACTGCACAAACACAAATATTACTCAAACACACAAATACTGCTCAAACACACACATACTACTCAAACACACAAATACTGCTCAAACACAAATATTACTCAAACACACAAATACTGCTCAAACACACACATACTACTCAAACACACAAATACTGCTCAAACACACAAATACTGCTCAAACACACACATACTACTCAAACACACAAATACTGCTCAAACACACAAATACTGCTCAAACACACACATACTACTCAAACACACAAATACTGCTCAAACACACAAATACTGCTCAAACACAAATATTACTCAAACACACAAATACTGCTCAAACACACACATACTACTCAAACACACAAATACTGCTCAAACACACAAATACTGCTCAAACACACACATACTACTCAAACACACAAATACTGCTCAAACACACAAATACTGCTCAAACACACACATACTACTCAAACACACAAATACTGCTCAAACACACACATACTACTCAAACACACAAATACTGCTCAAACACAAATATTACTCAAACACACAAATACTGCTCAAACACACACATACTACTCAAACACACAAATACTGCTCAAACACACAAATACTGCTCAAACACACACATACTACTCAAACACACAAATACTGCTCAAACACACAAATACTGCTCAAACACACACATACTACTCAAACACACAAATACTGCTCAAACACACACATACTACTCAAACTAGGGCTGGACGATATGGCTAAAATTTGCACCTGCGTGCAAAAATGCTTCCGCAAAAAAGTAACACCGGCTCCGCCCCTGACTGTGGATGCTCGTTCCCTCACAGCTGTTGAACTAATATCCACCGTGTTGTAGGTAGCGTGTTGTAGTGTAATCAGAGCGGTAACGCTGAGCACTGGCTTCGTGCCTGTGGCGTACTTCATCACGCACTTACAAAATGTATATCGATCGAATTTGTTTAAAAATCATATCACCGTTATTGAAACATTTTCTATCGCGATATATATCGATATCGAATTATTGTCCAGCACTAACTCAAACCCACAAATACTACTCAAACACACAAATACTACTCAAACACACACATACTACTCAAACACACAAATACTACTCAAACACACAAATACGACTCAAACACAAATATTACTTGTAGTATTGTACACTACACAAACACACACATTTGTTACAAACACTACACAAACAAATACACAAATACATTACACAAGCACAGACAAACCCTACACATACTCACACAGACACTACACAAATACACAGACACCAACATTTACAAATGCACACAAATGCTACACAAACTAATGAAAACTACACAAACACACAAATGTTACACAAACGCACAAAAACACTACACAGACATATAGAAACACCCCACAAACATGACACATTCACAAACAGTACACAGACACACACCAGCAACATACAATCCAACAACAAACACAACGTCATGCTAATAAAGCTTTTTGAATTGTGTTTCAGTGTGTGTGTGTGTGTGTGTGTGTGTGTGCACATATGAGTGTGTGTGTGTCTGTTAATGTGTGTGTAAGTGTGAATGTGTGTAAACGTGTGTGAGAGGGTGTGTCTGTGTAAATGTGTGTTGGTGTATGTTAGTGTGTGTGTGTGTGTGTTTCAAGGGTTTCTGTGACTGAATCATTAAGATTTATAAAACCTCCTGGAGCAAAAATATACAGACAGCAGTTTAAATGGTTGTTTTACTTGTTTTACCAAGGGACCAAAAATGTTGTTTTACTTGTTTTACCATTTTTTAGGGACCAAAAATGTCCCTAATCTGAGGCATGATCACTGTCAGAACCACTTCACCACTGTCCAAACAAATTCCAAAATAGATCAAAAAAGTAATTGTAATACAGTATATCAGTCTGGAAAAAGTTACAAAGTCAATCCTAAGATTTTAGTACTTTAGCGAACCACAGTAAGAGCCATGATCTCTAAATGACACTTGGAACAGTTAAGATTGCTTCAGGAGCTCATCAATGTCTCATCAAGGAAAACATACAAGAACCCAAACAAACATTTAGGAAACCGCAGGACCTGCTGACCTCAATTTAAATCTGATTTAATGATTCCAGTATTAGAAGGAGACTGAGCACAAATAAAATCCATGGGAGAGTCACAGGGTAAAATCACTGTTAACTAAGAGGAACATAAAGCCTCGCCTCTCATTTACCAATATAAGAACCTTAATGACCCTCAAGCTTTTTGGTGATGATGTTCTGTGAACTGATGAGTCCGAATTCTTATACTTGCAATGAAGCTAAAACAGCATTTTACAATAAAAAACATCTCACTTAACAGTCAGTCATGGTGGTGGTTGTGTGATGGTGTTTCAGGATTAAAGAAGAACGTTTGGTCATCAGTTCATGATTTAAAGATTAAACACTCGTGCAATATAAAAACACAACAATTCCAAATAACAAGAGCAGATCTTTGTTGAAATAAATCTGAGGAAATAAAGTTTAGGTTTTGGACCTAATCAAATCTGGACTTGAACCAAACTGAGCTGCTGTAGCATCTGAACTAGTAACGTGTGACAAATATGTAAAAATACAGATAACTGGGGGGTGTAAATACTTTTTCACTGCACTGTGTATGTTTGTGTGTTTGGAAGAAACTTACAGTGTAGAAAATCTTCTCTGATTTCAGGTTCAGGAGGTGAAGTAATCCGGACTTTCTTTACTGCAGAGAGAGTAACAGTACAATCACTTATCACAGTAAATAAATATCTGCACTAGAAAGTGTCGCAGGTACAGCCAGTAAGAAGTTTGACATGTTCCTCCAGTGTTTGTCTAAAGTGACTTTAAGTCTGAGAAACTACAGTGTGAGTGTATTTCATTTTACCCTGGACTCACTGTGACCATGACCAGTACTGGGTTAATAAGTAAATGAATGATGATCCTTCACTCACCTTCATCTGGTATCTTCTCACACTGATCTTTCCAGAATTCTTCTACTTTCTCTCTGAGCTGAGATACAGACTTTGTAACATCATTAAATGAGAGGAAAGGACTGATTGTGATGGCGGCTGATTCTGCAGATCCAGCAGGAGCCGAGAGAGACTGAAAATTCTACATCCAGACAGATAATGTTCACAGAGAAACAACAAGATGATGATGAATCACAAATGATGGACGATTTCTCAGAACCCCGAGTGTTATGACTTTATGGGTCATAATGTGTTTTGTGTAGTGGGGTTTTCTCTATGTTACAGATTTGTGGAAGATGCACAAAGCTACCACCAGGGAGAGACGCCTATAAAAAGGGGACCTCTGGGAAGACAGGAGAGGATGCTTTGCTTGTGACGGGTTTTCTGTTGCATTTCTGACTCTCCCAAACATGTTTGAATGAATTCTAACAATAATCGAGTTTAAGGGAACAAATTTCTCAATAAAAGGCATCAGGTTTCAAAGATTTTGAGTTTAGGGGATGTCAAGTTACAAGGTACTGCTGTATTTTATTAATTGGTGCAGCAATAATATACTTATTTTTAGTGCTGTTACCTGGAGGAAATGGACGGGATCCTCTGTGTGTGAAAGCTGTTCCAGTTCAGCATCTTTCCTCTTCAGCTCTACAATCTGCTGTTCCACCTGTTTCAGGAGTTTTTCTGCTTGACTTACTTCTGCTGCCTCTCGATCTCTGATCAGATATTTTAGCTCAGAGCATCTTCTGTTAATTGAGTTGATTAGTTCAGTACAGATCCTCTCAATGTTCTTCACTGCTGTCTGTGCAGAACACTGTGAGAAGATTCAGAAAGAGGAAACGTTTCTCACTCAGATATTTGTCCATTCTTTACATTCATATGTGGCTACTGACCAGACTAAGACTTTCATCACTCATAGCTTGGTGATGGTGCTAAATGGCCTGATTTTTCATACCATTGAAAATGTTACTATCATCATGTCCACGTGATGCAGTATTTGATACTCTACTTCCCAAATATAAGAAAGAGTTCCAGTCTTCTACCTTCCACCTTAAACTCCAGCACTTCTTCAGTGTTCATCATCACTTTAGTTGTTACTGCATTTATCAGCATGTTATACTTCCTCACAGATTTTTGATACAACACACCTGCTCCTGTATGTCCTGAATTCAAAGTTATATGTGTGGATGAAATCTTATGAAACCTAAAAGCACCATATATACTGTAAAATGTGCTAGTGGTAGCATACTGTTACAGAAATTCTTTTAAGGATCAGAAAACAATAGCCTGGCCAGGACTGGGAAATTCAATGTGGTGATCTTCTCAAGTCTTTGCCAGAAATCTTATACAGTCATTTATGTTTAAGCATCTTGATCCAAAGCAACAATAAATAATAATAATAATAATAATAATAATACATTTAATTTGTAATGCACTTTACATTTGTGTACAAATCTCAAAGTGCCACAAGATAAAAGACATCACTACAAATAATTACTTAATAAATAAATAAATAAAATAGCTGCAATCACTACATAAATTAAGAATTATTCATAAGTTCTGCTAAAAAGAAAGGTTTTGAGTCTTTTTTTTAAAAGTCCCAACTGTCTGTGGTGCCCTCAAATGGTCAGGGAGGGCATTCCAAAGGCGAGGGGCAGCAGAACAGAAGGCCCGATCACCCATGGTACTGAGCTTGGTTCTTGGGAGGAGAAGGCAATTTGAGTTGGTAGAGCGGAAGGATCGGAATGAGGTTTGAGTGGTGAGCAGTTCTTTTGAATAGGTGGGAGCATATCCATAAATACACTGGTGAGTGAGGAGAGAGACCTTGTATTCAATCCTAACAGAGATGGGAAGCCAGTGAAGAGAACGTAGAATCTGCGTGATATGCTCATATTTTCACACTCTCATCAGGATCCTAGCAGCGTTGTTCTGAATGCTCTGTAATCTATGAAGACTTTTGCTAGAAATCCCAACGAGAAGTGCATTGCAGTAATCCAGTCTGGAGGTGACAAAAGTGCGGCGAAGTTTAGCAATATTTCTCAGATGATAAAAAGAGATCTTGCAGAGGTGTTTAATATGGCAATCGAAAGTGAGATGTGAGTCAAATCTTACACCAAGATTGGTGACTGATGAGGAAATGGGAATATTGTGACCAAAGAAAGTAAAGCTGTTTATGGAAGATGACTGAATCTGATGCGGGGTGCCAACCAAGATTGCTTCAGTTTTGGCACTGTTCAACTGGAGAAAATTGTGTTTCATCCATGACTGTATCTCCCCCAGACCGGCAGTAAGCAATGTCAGAGAAGATGATGAAAATAATGATGATGAAGAGGGTGTGTTGATTTTCAAATACAGTTGTATGTCATTAGCATAGCAATGAAATGAAATTCCATGGTAAGTAATGACATGACCAAGCGGGAGCATGTACAGATTGAAAAGGATGGGGCCAAGAACTGACCCCTGTGGGACTCCGCAGGTCACAGTATGTGTCTGGGACCTTGCATTACCGAGGGAAACATACTCTGTTCTGTCACTGAGGTAGGATTGAAACCAGGAAAAGGCAGTGTCTGTGAGGCCAATGGTGTGATGTAGCCAATTTAGGAGTATTCCATGGTCCACTGTGTCAAATGCAGCTGATAAATCAAGAAGGATGAGCAAGGAAGGTGAGCCAGCATCAGCTGCCATTAACAGGTCATTAGTGACTCTGATCAGTGCTGTTTTGGTGCTGTGAGCAGAACAAAAATCAGACTGGAACTTTTCAAAAAGATTATTGTCTCTAAGGTGGACCTGAAGGTGGGCAGCAACCATTTTTCCATTACTTTGGAAAGAAAGGGAAGGTTAGAGATGGGCCTATAGTTTGCAAAAACCTCAGGATCCAGAGTGGATTTTTTGAGAAGTGGTCTGATAATGGCAGTCTTTAGAGCAAAAGGAACATGTCCAGCCTGGAGAGAGTGGTTTATTACGGTGGTGATCAGATGACTTATGGCAGAAATATTTGCTTTGACTAATTGTGTAGGAAAGGGATCTGAGGCACATGTAGACGGTTTCATCCTCCTAATGATGTCTTCGACTTCTTGCTGTGAGGCTTCTGGAAAACAGTTAAGGGGCTGAGAGACCTCAAACTGTAAATGGTTAGTCTGCATGGACAGAGGGGAGGAGCCAGGAAGGACAGAACGAATTGACTCAGTTTTCATTCTGAAAAAGGTCATAAATTTATTACAGTGCTCTTCTGTCATTTCCGCAAGTGAGGGAGCTTGTGGATTGAGGAGATGATTGATGGTGGAAAACAGCTGTTTGGAATTTCCTGGACTGTTTTTGATGATGTTTGAGAACATGTGCACTGTAAGGCCAGAAGCTTTGAAACGCCGTTCAAGGGCACGCCCAGCTGTCTTCATATCCTGTAGCTCATCAGTGTACCAGGGTGCTGAGCGAGAGAAAGTCACAGTTCTGGTTTTAACTGGAGCATGGATATCCAAAATGCTACTCAGATCTGCATTATAAGAATCAACTGCACCCTCAACTGAGGAAAATTTTGTATGATGAATATGCTGCAGATCAACTGTCATGGTTTCTGGATTAATGTTCTTTAAATTTCTGAAACTAATTTGACATTTGGGCTTGATGCGGGTGGACGTTAAAGGCAACTTCATTGAGACAGCCTTATGATCGGAGACACCCACATCATATATAGATAGATTGCTGATGGGTGCAGAATCAATGATGACCAAATCAAGAGTGTGCCCTTTGGTATGTGTGGGGACATCAACAAGTTGTCTAAGATTAAAACAGTCCAATAACTGGAGAAATTCAGCTTCACGACGGCAGGAGGGAGAATTTACATGGATGTTCATGTCCCCAAGTATCATAATGTTAGCAGAGGTTGTACAAAAAGTTGAGAGAAGATCCATCTCAGAGATAAAGAATGAGTTAGGTTTGGGGGGCTGGTAGATGAGAAGTACTGTCACAGGAAAAGGGGCATTACATTTAAAAGCCAAGCATTCAAAAGAAGACAGCTCAGGCAGGGGCAGAAGGAACAAATCCAGATCACTGCGGTAGATGACACACAGACCACCACCACGACCGGTGTTGCGGGCGATCTGAAGATAGCTATAGCCGGAGGGACAGGCCACATTTAGAGCAGAAAAAACATCCGGCTGATGCCAGGTTTCTGTAATGCACATCAAATCCAAGCACTTGTCCAAGATGTGTTCGTGTATGAGGCAGGATTTTTTTGTAAGCGATTGTGCGTTAAACAGCTCAATTTTGATCTTAGATGAAGCAGTTTCTCTCTGTATCGGCCGAAGAGTATTGAAATCCACTCCACGTTTTATATCCCGCTCCGCATGTAGTGTTGCCATGGAAACATCACCGCTACTAGTTCGGATAACAGCAGCGTTCTGATGACGTGTTTGCGGTGCGGCAGTGCGCACAGCTGACCAGAAAGATGGAATCACGTTATCAGACTGGGAGTAAACAAACTTTCTTCGTGAACTCCTGTGAATGTAGTGGGATCAGCGAAGAAGTCCAAGTTGTTTTATTACTAATAAACACGATGGAGTAGTGTAGTTGTTGAGTTTCATTAGTTGGTTGATGGAATAACTCAACATCGTGCGCAATTTATGCCCAGGTAAAAAGTTCCTGTTGTATAACGCTGACAGCAGATACGTAGAAATCCAAGAGTCGGTAGGAAATTAAAACATTGATGAAAACACTGATAAAAACAGGCAGACTTAAATAAACTTGGCGAAACATACCACCCCAGCATCCTCTCCTCTTTCTCGGTTTCAGGTCTGAGTTTTAGATATCTTGATGAAAGTACAAAGCCGATGGCGGCTCGGGGGACGGAAATCGGAGTTTAAGCAGTACCATAGCTGAATATTGTAGTCCAGTCATCACCGTTTCAGGATGTGAAGAAAAGAAACCAGATGAAAAACCGACCACAGATTACCTGTTTGTTTGTTTGTTTATTAGGATTTTTAACGTCATGTTTAACACTTTTGGTTACATTCATGACAGGAAACAGTAGTTTATCTTCACACAGGGTTAATCAGTCACAAGGTTATATCGAACACAGTCATGGACAATTTAGCATCTCCAATTCACCTCACTTGCATGTCTTTGGACTGTGGGAGGAAACCGGAGCACCCGGAGTAAACCCACGCAGACATGGGGAGAACATGCAAACTCCACACAGAAAGGACCCGGACCGCCCCACCTGGGGATCGAACCCAGGACCTTCTTGCTGTGAGGCGACAGTGCTACCCACTTAACCACCGTGCCGCCCGCAAAGTTACCTGAGATATAAAATATCAAATTTTTAATGGAGATTGGTTTAATGGAGGAGATTCAGACTGATCCTGAGAGCTTTTTGTTTATAAAACTTACCTTGTGAGACTCCACAGCGTTTATCAGCTCACAAAGTTCCTTCTCTCTGTTCTGGATTTTCTCCTGGAATTTTCTCTGGATCTCCAGCAGCTGCTTCTACACAGAATAACAATTCAGAATTTACTTGTATTGTGTACGAGCACCACATAAACATCGTCAGTGTAAATAATAATGAGTAGTTACTTGTTAAAGAGAGCTGTATAATATTTTTACCTGTTTCTCAGTTCTTTCTGCTGCAGCTGATATTGTATCATGTCCTTTATGATCATCCATGATACACATCATGCAGATACACTGCTGATCAGTACGACAGTAAACCTCCAGCAGTTTATCATGCTGAGAGCAGATCTGCTCCTGGAGTCGTCTGGAAGCTTCAACCAGCTTGTGCTTCTTATAAGAAGGAATTCGATAATGAGGCTGAAGGTGAGTTTCACAGAAAGAGGCCAAACACACCAGACAGGATTTAACAGCTTTGTATTTTTTCCCAGTGCAGGAATCACACTCCACATCTTCAGGTCCAGCAGACAAGTGACCAGGATGTGGAGCTTGAAGTTCTGTTTTCTTCAGTTTCTCCACAACTCCAGCCAGAATTGTGTTTCTCCTCACAGCAGGTCTTGGAGTGAAGGTTTGTCTACACTGTGGACAGCTGTATGTTCCCTTATCATCCTCCTGATCCCAGCAGTTATTAATACACACCATACAGAAACTGTGTCCACAAAGAATAGTTATTGGATCCTTCAGTGTTTCCAGACAGACTGAACAGCTGAACTCATCCTGAGTTACTGAAATTTTGGACTCGGCCATTTTTCTACACATAAACAGAAACACCAGTAAACACAGCAGGTTATTTACAGCAGCTCAGACTTCCTGGTTTAGTTTGTGAGCGTCATGTTCATGTTTACGTTTCTCAATTTCTGTTAATTAAATTTTTTTTCGATTACCTATTGTACTCATGCTGTGGGACTTTTAATTTGTAATGTTGTTGTAGTAAGTAGTATAAGACATAAGTTAACTACTACAACCTTCATCTTATCAAAACTTGTGTTTCTTAATTTTTCTTTAATCTTTTATATTTTATTATTACTGTACCTTTACTGTAGTACATTTTATGATTCGTTACTGTACCCATGCTGTAGGACTTTTATAATGTGGTTGTAGTAACTCGTACAGGTGACTAGTTAACTACTACCTTGGTTATATGAAAAAAATATGTTATTTTTTTTTACTTTTAATTTCTTATTACTGTACCCATACTGTAGGGTTTGTTTCTGTAATTTAAGTGTAGTGGGTGGTACATGTCACTAGGTAACTATTGCATCGTTTATTTTATTAAAATGATTGATTTTAGAATTGTTTACACTATATATGTTTACTGTACCCATACTGTAGGACTTTATATACAGTAGTTGTATTGAATGGTACATGCCACTGGGTAATAACTACACCTCGGCTTCATGCACTTTGTAGACGCTCCCTTAGCACTTCCTTATCATTTCAACTCAGATGAAGCTCACATTTACACAATAACAGAAAATAAACATTTACAAAAAAAACTTTTTAACATATTTGATTGTAGTTTGTTCCTTGTTTACTGCAGAATCAGTTGATGCAGTTTCACTCATTTTTGGATGTTTATTAGCCGAGAACGAGACGAAAGAAACTCGAATGTCAGGCGAATGTCCAAGACTTCCTGGTTTAGTTCGTGAGTGTTCTGTTCAAAACAAGTGTGTTTAAATCAAATCAACAATCTGAACTACATAAAGTAACAATACACAGTAATGTACAGAAGTGTGGAAATGTATAAACTCACCTGCGTTCATCAACTTCAATTATCAACAAAACTACAAACACGGAACAGATCCGCACTCGAACAGAACAGGATCAGATCAGTTTCACTTCTGCTGAACTAAAGGAGGGAGAGAGAGAGAGGGAGGGAGGGAGAGAGAGAGGGAGGGAGAATTTTTTTGAATTTTACAAAAACCTTTATTCAAACATTAAAAACCATCAGGTTGATTACAGAAAAACTAAAACAAAACATAAAAACACATTTTCAACACCTGACCATTAGCTCCATGGGCTAGCAAAGATCAACTCACCCTCTACCACACTGCATAGGACATCATTATAACACCATTCAGACTCAAATACCTCAGTATTGTTCATGTTCTTGTAAAACCCAAACTCAAAAACAATTCTGGATCTTACCAGAGCCATGAACAACTGTAAAACATTCTGACCAAATTTGCCTTCTATCTTGTTTTTCCTTGAATTATAAATAGCAAGTTTTGCTTGGCCTACAATAAAATTAAGCAATTGCCATTTAAATCGAGTTTTTTGACTGTAGCCAGCTCCAAAAATGAATGCAAGTGAATTAAAAACCTCCCCACATTTCAAAAACAGAACAGACAGGGTATTAAAAAGAGAGCTCAATCTCTGACATTCCATAAAACAGTGAAATATCGTTTCTCTAATTCCACAAAAAACACATACATCACTTACGCCTGGATTAATAACATTCACAAAAGAGTTAACAGCAATAACCCCATGTAATATTCTCCACTGGAGGTCCCCAGATCTTTTTGTGAGTGGCGGCTTGTACAGAACCCTCCAGACAGGTCGTCTGTCCATTTCCCCACCAAACTTGTCCCTCCACACTGTGTCCGGCCTGCCATCCAAAACGGACTTATTAAAAGCCTTAACCAAGCACCTGTATAAAATCTTGCCCGACACAGTGTGAAGGTCCAAGTCCCGTAGGTCAGAAATATCTAACAAAGGACCTGAGCCTTCGCCTAAGGCCGGTGTCAGTCCAGTTTCTGGGAAAGGATCTTCCCCGTTGGGCACTGCCCTGCCACTCCCATAGTCCTTTAGCAAAGCCATTTCTTCTTGTGAAAGCCTTTGTGTCCACAGCTCAAGTATGGTCCTGGTGTGGCGCAAGGACCTCTGTTTCAACACTGAGGACACAGCGTGCACATCATTCAGGTTTGATCCTGCCACAGTCACTAAATTCTGTAGTAACATAGTCCCAGATGCACAAAGTCTCTGAGTAAGCCCAGGTACTCCATCACCTGACACATCCAGTCGAGCTCCTTTAATTAAAGGTTCTTTCAGCAACCAGAAAAGTGAGGTGGTCAGTCGACGACTCTCAAAAAATCCCCATATTTTAAAAAGTCCACGGTAAAAAAGCGGTAATCCATTTAAATGCAATTGTTTGTAATCCATTAAAAACAAAGCAATGTCCAGTCCCAGGCCATCCACCCTGTGCAGAATAGAACAAGTGACCCTTCGCCACACCAGATCAGCAGGCCCAGTCAGGAAATCCTGCACAAACTGCATACGAAAAGTTGCCAGTCTACTCGCAAGATGCACTAGGCCTTGTCCTCCCTCTTCCTTTGGGAGAAAGAGCACAGCTTGAGGAACCCAATGAAGCCGGTCCCAAAAAAAATCCACTAATATGGTTTGCAGCCGCGACAGTAGTCCAACTGGGGGATCAACACAGGACAGCCGGTGCCACAGTACTGAAGCCACCAAATTGTTGACAACTAGTACTCTCCCCCTAAAGGATAGCTGTCCGTGAATCCATTTCCACCGTGCTAAACGACCAGCCATTTTCTCCACCACACCATCCCAGTTTTTAAGCTGTGTGACTTCATCCCCAAGATACACACCCAGATACTTTATCCCCCCAGTCTTCCATAACAGACCACCAGGTAAAACTGGCAACCCTTTTGCCCAGTGACCCACTGCTAAAGCCTCACTTTTTCCCCAGTTGACCCTTGCCGATGAAATAAGTTCAAAGTCCCATACAATGGCAACCAATCTATCAACATCTTGCTGTCCATTTACCATAATCATCACATCATCTGCATAAGCAGATAGGTGATGCCGATACAAATCACTTTTACTTAGAACTACCCCTTCACTCTGTGTGCGAATTTTATTCAGCATTGGTTCAATGGCAAGAGAGTATAACATGCCTGACAAGGCACATCCTTGACGTATACCACGACCAGCCTGAAATGGAGCACTTAAGCCCCCATTAATTTTCAGCAAACTTTCAATATTTTGGTACATTACCTTAACCATGCCCATGAAAACTGGGCCAAAGCCAAAAGCTTCAAGAGTATGCCAAAGATACTGATGTTCAATTCTATCAAATGCCTTCTCTTGATCGATAGAAATGAGACCCAAGTCAAACCCCAAAATCTTAGAGATTTCCAAAGCACCTCTAATTAGGTGAATGTTGTCTCTAATGGACCTACCAGGCACACAGTAGGTCTGGTCTAGATGAATGACCTGCCCCATCACATTTTTCAGTCTATTAGCCAGAGTCTTGGAAAACACTTTCAGATCAGTGCACAGGAGACTCACTGGCCTCCAGTTCTTTATGTCTTGCAGGTTACCCGCCTTAGGCAGAAGGGTGACAACAGCCCTCCTGCAACTTAATGGCAGGGAACCATCATCCAAACTCTCATTGAGAACAGCTAGCAGATCGGTCCCCAGCTCTGTCCAAAAGGCCTTATAAAATTCCACAGGAAGGCCGTCGATACCTGGGACAGTACCACCCTTCATGTCCTGCAGGGCAGCATACAGCTCCTGCTTGCACAGAGGCCGTTCCAGCTCTGCACATGAGCGCTCAGAAACCCTAGGTAAACCTGAATAAAAACCAGAGGCCAGTTCTCCATGATCCACATGCTCACCTCTGTACAATTCGCTGTAGAACCGTACAGCTCTCTTCCTTATCTCAGTGGGCTCTGTCAGCTCTAGTCCTTCCTCAGAGCGCAGAGAGTGAATGACACGACTCTGACCATTCTTTTTTTCCAGACTGAAGAAAAACTTGGATGGGGCATCCATCTGTGACAAGCTCTGATAACGCGATCGGACCAGAGCCCCCTGTGCCCTGATGCCCAAAAGATCTCTAAGAGCAGAAGTTTTTGATCTAAGAGTTGTGACATGACTTTGGTCTCTAGTTGTATCTATAAGGCATTGCAACTGAACTATCTCATGTTCTAATGTTTTCATTGATTTGGCAATATACTGTGACATATTGAAAGTATACTGTTTACAAAGTTGCTGTATTTCAACCTTGCCATAATCCCACCACTCACGCAGGTTACAGAACTGACCCTTCCTTATTTTGAAAGCATTCCAAAAAACTGAAATAACACGTTTAAAATTCATGTCACTTAACAGGGAGGTATTAAAATGCCAGTAAGCACTTTTAGGCCTAATGTTAGCAATAAAAGCCGAACATAAAATCAAGCTATGGTCAGAAAACCCAACAGGTGCAATCATACAACCCTTAACAATGCTAAGCTGGTGCTTAAAACAATAAATCCGATCCAATCTAGCCAGTGACATAAAACCATCCCTTGCATGGGCCCATGTGTATTGTCTTGTATTCTGATTAAAACCCCTCCATACATCATATAACTCACGAGCTCTAATTAGCTCACAAAGGGTACGCTGAGATGCAGCATGTGGTTCAGTGTGATTACGGTCCATGGTGTCATCTTCAGTACAATTAAAATCACCCCCCACAAACAGGTAGTCATCAGTGCTGCAGTTCTGCAGAGCTGTACTAACAGTACGTAAGAAGGCCACCCTGTCAACACCAGTCGTGGGAGCATAAACATTAAAAATAACAACTTTAAAATGTTCAAGTTGTGCTCGTACAATCATGCACCTGCCATTCATCACCTGCTCAATATCACAAGATGTTGTCCTGAGATTTTTAGAGAAGAGAACAGCCACCCCACCTCTGGTAGAACTCAAATGACTGAGGAGAACTTCACCTTCCCATTCCTTTTTCCATTCAACTTCATTATCATCATCACTGTGTGTTTCTTGGACTAGCATGATGTCAATCCCCTTCTGTCTGATCAATTCATATAACAAAGCTCTTTTATAGCTGTTCCGTGCCCCATTTAGATTTAAAGAGCCCACCCTTATCCTGCTCATGAGTGAAGAAAAGAGGAACAGTAGAAACAAAAAAAAGCTAAAGCTAAGAGGTTTCATAACCATCTTCATTCTTCAGTCCTAATTTCAATTTTGGAACAATTTTTTTTAATCGATAAATTTCCTGCACAGTAAACTGGTCCTCCCCTTCATTTCTCATAAGAGCCCGGACAGAGTCTATGAATAATTTCCTGTCAGGAAAGAACTCCTCAACAACTACACCTTTCATGTTTTTTGTTTTTGTCAAAAAAGACCTAATCTTGTCGAACATGTATGCACTTCGACAGCTCCTCTGACTTTTAACATCAGACAGATCACTGTCAGTGTCATCAGGGGTACCAGAACCAAGAACCTCCTTCTGCTGCTCACTCTTCTGCCCACCTGCCTTCTGTGTTTTCCCTTTCTTTTCCCCATCTTTAGTCCACTTTGTTTTCAATTTTCGCTTTCCAGAAGGAACTCTGAAAAGTGTCTCCTCTACCACGGAGTCAGTCTCCATGTCCTCCCCATCCAAACTATATTCTGCAGTATTAATAGCTGCAGCACCACCTTCAGCTACAATAGTAGCTGAGTCCCCTTGAGACCCTGAGCCTTCCTGCACATCATTTTTACTGTCCACACCAATGTCCCCAGCGCCACCAGGCCCAGCCACAGCATCATCCTCCCTAACCTGAGTCTGTGTGCCTGAGACAGTGTTCTCATCCACACTTTCAACCCTGTCCCCTTCTGCACTAGACCCAACATTCTCCCCATGTTCCCCAGTTCCAGCACTCCCAGGTCCAGCGTCTGCACCACCCGTGTGGTTTACACCTCCCCCGTCAGGTGCAGAATCTGAGGCCCGTGATGTACCTTTACTTGCCTCAAAAGGACACGAACGCCTCAAATGCCCCTCTTGCCCACACCCAAAACACTTCATGTTGTCAGAAGTGGCAAAAACAACATAATCAAAACCATCAATTTTGAATTTGCAAGCAATGTTCAGATCTTCAACGCCACTCTTCAAAACCATGTATACCTGCCGTCTATAACAGACAACATGCCGTGAACGTTGACTTTTTCCACCGTAGTGGATCATTTTTATGGTAGACATAACTTGACCATAACGTGAGAGTTCTACAATCAGTGCTTCATCAGACATGAATGGTGGAACATTTGAAATAGTTATTCTTTTAGCAGGTCTAACGAGGGGCATTACAGGTGTGAACGTGTCCTTAATCACAACACCGGTCTGTACCACAGAGTTTACTTTCTCTACACTGTCCAGAAAAATAACAACTGCACCATTCATCCTAGATGCAGCCAAAACACTGCTACAGTCAACTACATCTCCCACAGCCAAAACACAGTCCTCCACTGAGCACCTCATCTCAGGTGCGAGTCTAATCCCATGACGGCGACTGAGCTTCTCCAACTTAGCTTTATCTACCGCCGCCATGGCGACCGGTAAAAAAACGCCGGCACCCGGCGAGTATAAACAAAAACACCCCTCCCCCCTCTAACTACAACCCCACACCTCCACTAATACTGAAACAACTTTATAAACAATCTAGCACAGCACAGAAAGAAATAGAAAAGTTAGAAACTCACTCAAACTGCAGCAGTAGAGAACGCTCACACTCAGCTCCACTCACTCACGCACGCACACACGCGCTCACTCACTTCCGCTCAGAGAGAGAGAGAGAGAGACAGAGAGAGAGAGAGAGAGAGAGAGAGAGAGAGAGAGAGAGAGGGAGGGAGAGAGAGAGGGAGGGAGGGAGGGAGAGAGAGAGAGGGAGGGAGAGAGAGAGGGAGGGAGGGAGAGAGAGAGGGAGGGAGGGAGGGAGGGAGGGAGAGAGGGAGGGAGAGGGAGAGAGAGGGAGGGAGGGAGGGAGGGAGGGAGGGAGGAAGAGAGAGAGAGAGAGAGAGAGAGAGGGAGGGAGGGAGGAAGAGAGAGAGAGAGAGAGAGAGAGAGGGAGGGAGGAAGAGAGAGAGAGAGAGAGAGAGAGAGAGAGAGAGAGGGAGAGAGAGAGAGAGAGAGAGAGAGAGAGAGAGAGAGAGAGAGAGAGAGAGAGAGAGAGAGAGAGAGAGAGAGAGAGAGAGAGAGATTATAAATGATCAGGGAAACAGAAACAATTATGATCATGTTATTAACAAAAATGGTAAAGACCTCCTGCAGCTCTGTCGAACTTTAGGTCTGTACATCGTCAACGGTAGAACTCGAGGGGACTCATTAGGAAGATACACGTTCTAGACCCTTTCTCTCTCAGTGCATTTACTGTTAAACCTCTAACCCCTCTGTCTGATCACAGCCAAATTACTGTGTTCATCAAAAAGACAGAAACTAACCCCACCACACACACACGGCCCAGTAAGCTGTACAACATCCCCAGATCCTACAGATGGGCCAAGAACAGAGCAGAGGAGTTCCAGAAAGCAATTAGCAGCACAGAAATCCAAACTAGCTTAGATAACTTTCTGGACACTGCGTACATTCACAGTAAAGAAGGAGTAAATCAGGCAGTTAAAAATATTAATCAGATCTTTAAAGATACAGCAAATAAAGCTCAATTAAAAATTAAATCTAAATCAAAACCTAAATCTACAAAAGATGACAGCTGGTTCGACAAAGACTGTCAAATGTTAAGAACAGAACTCCGTAAAATATCAAACCAAAAACACAGAGACCCAAACAACAGTAACACACGACTTCTTTACTGTGAAACCCTCAAACAATATAAACGTACACTCAGAACCAAAAAAGCTCAGTACACCCAAAAACAACTAACAATTATTGAACAATCAATCAACACACATCAATTCGGGGACAATTGGAACAAATTAAAACATAGAGAACAGGAAGAATTGGCCATTCAGGATGGGGATATCTGGACAACCCATTTCCAATCACTCTTTAAAAATATAGAATTAGATTCAAATCCTGAACAAAATCAAATTATTAGTAAGTTAGAGGAACTGGAACGGGCTGTTAGAAACCACCAGAATCCTCTAGACTCTCTCATTACTGAGCAGGAACTTAAAGACAACATTAAAAAACTAAAAACAAAGAAATCATCAGGACCTGACGGGATCCTGAATGAAATGATCAAACACAGCAGCTCCAAATTTCACCTGGCGATGTTAAAAGTCTTTAACCTGGTTCTGAGTGTCGGTTCCTTCCCTGAAATCTGGAATCAAGGTCTCATAACACCATCTACAAAAGTGGAGATAAATTCGACCCTAATAATTACCGGGGCATCTGTGTGAGCAGTAATTTGGGGAAGTTATTCTGTAGTATAATTAACTCACGATTATTACACTTCCTTACCGAACACAACGTCCTGAGTAAAAGTCAGATTGGTTTTCTACCAAATTACCGCACTACCGATCATATTTACACCCTACACACCCTGATCGAAAAATATGTAGTTCAAAATAACTCTAAAATATTTGCATGTTTTATTGATTTAAAAAAAGCTTTTGATTCCATTTGGCATGAAGGATTGTTTTATAAAATATTAGAGAGTGGTGTAGGGGGTAAAACATCTGATCTTATTAAATCCATGTACACAGAAAACCAGTGCGGAATAAGAATCGGCAGTAAGAGAACACATCTCATCTCTCAGGAGCGTGGAGTGAGACAGGGCTGCTGTTTAAGTCCAACTCTATTTAACATCTATATTAATGAATTGGCCTCCATGTTAGAGCACTCAGCCACGCCCGGTCTCACTCTACACGACTCTGAGATTAAACTCCTGCTATATGCAGATGATCTGGTCCTGCTGTCCCCCAGCGCTCAGGGTCTCCAGCACAAACTGGACCTGCTGCAGCAATACTGTCAGACCTGGGCCCTGACAGTCAACCTCAAAAAGACCAAAATTATGACCTTCCAGAAAAGAGCCAGATCTCAGGGAACCAAACACACATATAAATTAGGACACCATGAAATTGAGCACACTAAAGATTATACTTACCTCGGACTGAACATCAGTTCCACAGGAAACTTTAATCCGGCAGTAAATGAACTGAGAGAAAAAGCTCGCAGGGCCTTCTACGCCATAAAACGTCAAACATTCGTAGAAATTCCGATTAGAATCTGGCTTAAAATTTTTGAATCAATAATTGAACCGATTGTTCTATATGGCAGTGAAGTTTGGGGTTCGCTTACACACCATCAATTCCGTAATTGGGACAAACATCCATTAGAGACCCTGCACACAGAGTTCTGTAAAAGCATCCTAAAGGTGCACAGACACACAACGAACAATGCGTGCAGGGCAGAATTAGGCCGATTTCCACTAATTATAAACATACAGAGAAGAGCAATCAACTTCTGGAACCATCTAAATGAGAGCGACCCCCAAACTTATCATTATAAAGCCCTGAAACACCAAGAGCTGAGCAAACATACCAGTCCCCTCATCCAACTGCTCCTGAGTCACTACACCCATACACCACTAACACACACAGATACACCACTAACACACACCGATACACCAGTAACACACACAGACACTGTAATAACACACGCCGACACACCATTAACACACACTAACACAATAAAGACTCAGGAACAGGAGAAATCTGTAAACCCAATTAGAATAAACCAAATTACACAAAAACTCAGAACTAAATATCTGAATTATTGGGAAACTGAAACTAAATCTCAAAGTAAAATGCAGTTATTTATTATTTGTTGTTATTTGTTATTTGGCCCTAAACAGACACTACAGTGCAGCAGATTATCTGAGCACAGTATCCGACCCTAAATTAAGAAACACCCTGACGAGGTACAGACTGAGCGCACACGACCTGGCCGTGGAGACGGGGCGACACACCCGGTCCTGGCTGCCCCGGGAGGAGAGGTTGTGCCAGCACTGCACTCTCAGTACAGTAGAGACGGAGCTGCACTTCCTCACCCGGTGTACCAAGTACCACCACGTCCGCTCCCAATTCTTCCCTAAATTTAACACCATCATCCCCAACTTCACCTCCCTCCCAGACCCCGACAAACTGCCCCACCTACTGGGGGAGCACAGAGAGAGCTGCACACTAGCAGCACTCTATACTCACACCTGCCACCAGGTGAGGGACAGTGGGTGACCATGTCTCATACACACACACACGCACACACACGCACAAACTGATTGTTTTACTACCTCATTAATGTAAATATTATAATTTTTATTGTTATTATTTTTGCACTGTTTTTATTAATATTTTATTCTATTTTATAATAGTTTTTGCACATGTAACTGTTCTGTATATTTTTGTTTTTCCTTATTGTTATTTTTATATTTCCCTGTAACTTGCTTTGGCAATACGAATGTCCTTATTTGTCATGCCAATAAAGCTTCTTTTGAGTTTGAGTTGAGTATGATGGTGTGTGTGAGAGTATGATGGTGTGTGTGAGTATGATGGTGTGTGTGAGAGAGTATGACGGTGTGTGTGAGAGAGTATGACGGTGTGTGTGAGAGAGTATGACGGTGTGTGTGAGAGAGTATGACGGTGTGTGTGAGAGAGTATGACGGTGTGTGTGAGACTATGACGATGTGTGTGAGAGACTATGACGGTGTGGGTGAGAGTATGATGGTGTGTTTGAGAGAGTATGATGGTGTGTGTGAGAGAGTATGACGGTGTGTGTGAGAGTATGATGGTGTGTGTGAGAGGGTATGATGGTGTGTGAGAGAGTATGACGGTGTGTGTGTGAGAGAGTATGACGGTGTGTGTGAGAGAGTATGACGGTGTGTGTGAGAGAGTATGACGGTGTGTGTGAGAGAGTATGACGGTGTGTGTGAGAGAGTATGATGGTGTGTGTGAGAGTATGATGGTGTGTGTGAGAGAGTATGATGGTGTGTGAGAGAGTATGACGGTGTGTGTGAGAGAGTATGATGGTGTGTGTGAGAGTATGATGGTGTGTGTGAGAGAGTATGATGGTGTGAGAGAGTATGACGGTGTGTGTGAGAGAGTATGACGGTGTGTGTGAGAGACTATGACGGTGTGTGTGAGAGAGTATGACGGTGTGTGTGAGAGAGTATGACGGTGTGTGTATGAGAGTATGATGGTGTGTGTGAGAGTATGATGGTGTGTGTGAGAGAGTATGATGGTGTGTGAGAGAGTATGACGGTGTGTGTGAGAGAGTATGACGGTGTGTGTGAGAGACTATGACGGTGTGTGTGAGAGAGTATGACGGTGTGTGTGAGAGAGTATGACGGTGTGTGTATGAGAGTATGATGGTGTGTGTGAGAGTATGATGGTGTGTGTGAGAGTATGATGGTGTGTGAGAGAGTATGACGGTGTGTGTGAGAGTATGATGGTGTGTGTGAGAGAGTATGATGGTGTGTGAGAGAGTATGACGGTGTGTGTGAGAGAGTATGACGGTGTGTGTGAGAGAGTATGACGGTGTGTGTGAGAGAGTATGACGGTGTGTGTGAGAGAGTATGACGGTGTGTGTGAGAGACTATGACGGTGTGTGTGAGAGAGTATGACGGTGTGTGTGAGAGAGTATGACGGTGTGTGTATGAGAGTATGATGGTGTGTGTGAGAGTATGATGGTGTGTGTGAGAGTATGATGGTGTGTGAGAGAGTATGACGGTGTGTGTGAGAGACTATGACGGTGTGTGTGAGAGAGTATGACAGTGTGTGTGAGAGAGTATGACGGTGTGTGTGAGAGAGTATGACGGTGTGTGTGAGAGAGTATGACGGTGTGTGTGAGAGAGTATGACGGTGTGTGTGAGAGAGTATGACGGTGTGTGTGAGAGTATGACGGTGTGTGTGAGAGTATGACGGTGTGTGTGAGAGAGTATGACGGTGTGAGTGTGTGAGAGAGTATGATGGTGTGTGTGAGAGAATATGATGGTGTGTGTGTATGAGAGTATGATGGTGTGTGTGAGAGAGTATGATGGTGTGTGTGAGAGAATATGATGGTGTGTGTATGAGAGTATGACGGTGTGTGTGAGAGAGTATGACGGTGTGTGTGAGAGAGTATGACGGTGTGTGTGAGAGAGTATGACGGTGTGTGTGAGAGAGTATGACGGTGTGTGTGAGAGAGTATGACGGTGTGTGTATGAGAGTATGATGGTGTGTGTGAGAGTATGATGGTGTGTGTGAGAGTATGATGGTGTGTGAGAGAGTATGACGGTGTGTGTGAGAGTATGATGGTGTGTGTGAGAGAGTATGATGGTGTGTGAGAGAGTATGACGGTGTGTGTGAGAGAGTATGACGGTGTGTGTGAGAGAGTATGACGGTGTGTGTGAGAGAGTATGACGGTGTGTGTGAGAGAGTATGACGGTGTGTGTGAGAGACTATGACGGTGTGTGTGAGAGAGTATGACGGTGTGTGTGAGAGAGTATGACGGTGTGTGTGAGAGTATGACGGTGTGTGTGAGAGTATGACGGTGTGTGTGAGAGAGTATGACGGTGTGAGTGTGTGAGAGAGTATGATGGTGTGTGTGAGAGTATGATGGTGTGTGAGAGAGTATGATGGTGTGTGTGAGAGAGTATGATGGTGTGTGAGAGAGTATGATGGTGTGTGTGAGAGAGTATGATGGTGTGTGTATGAGAGTATGACGGTGTGTGTGAGAGAGTATGACGGTGTGTGTGAGAGAGTATGACGTGTGAGAGTATGATGGTGTGTGTGAGAGTATGATGGTGTGTGAGAGAGTATGACGGTGTGTGTGAGAGTATGATGGTGTGTGTGAGAGAGTATGATGGTGTGTGTGAGAGAGTATGACGGTGTGTGTGAGAGAGTATGACGGTGTGTGTGAGAGAGTATGACGGTGTGTGTGAGAGAGTATGACGGTGTGTGTGAGAGAGTATGACGGTGTGTGTGAGAGTATGACGGTGTGTGTGAGAGTATGACGGTGTGTGTGAGAGAGTATGACGGTGTGAGTGTGTGAGAGAGTATGATGGTGTGTGTGAGAGTATGATGGTGTGTGAGAGAGTATGATGGTGTGTGTGAGAGAGTATGATGGTGTGTGAGAGAGTATGATGGTGTGTGTGAGAGAGTATGATGGTGTGTGTGAGAGAGTATGATGGTGTGTGTGAGTATGATGGTGTGTGTGAGAGAGTATGACGGTGTGTGTGAGAGAGTATGACGGTGTGTGTGAGAGAGTATGATACTGTGTGAGAGAGTATGATGGTGTGTGTGAGAGAGTATGATGGTGTGTGTGAGAGAGTATGACGGTGTGTGTGAGAGTATGACGGTGTGTGTGAGAGAGTATGACGGTGTGAGTGTGTGAGAGAGTATGATGGTGTGTGTGAGAGTATGATGGTGTGTGAGAGAGTATGATGGTGTGTGTGAGAGAGTATGATGGTGTGTGAGAGAGTATGATGGTGTGTGTGAGAGAGTATGATGGTGTGTGTGAGAGAGTATGATGGTGTGTGTGAGTATGATGGTGTGTGTGAGAGAGTATGACGGTGTGTGTGAGAGAGTATGACGGTGTGTGTGAGAGAGTATGATACTGTGTGAGAGAGTATGATGGTGTGTGTGAGAGAGTATGATGGTGTGTGTGAGAGAGTATGATGGTGTGTGTGAGAGAGTATGATGGTGTGTGTGAGAGTATGATGGTGTGTGTGAGAGAGTATGAAGGTGTGTGTGAGAGTATGATGGTGAGTGTGAGAGAGTATGATACTGTGTGAGAGAGTATGATGGTGTGTGTGAGAGAGTATGACGGTGTGTGTGAGAGAGTGTGACGGTGTGTGTGAGAGAGTATGATACTGTGTGAGAGAGTATGATGGTGTGTGTGAGAGACTATGATGGTGTGTGTGTGAGAGAGTATGACGGTGTGTGTGAGAGAGTGACGGTGTGTGTGAGAGAGTATGAAGGTGTGTGTGAGAGAGTATGATGGTGTGTGTGAGAGAGTATGACGGTGTGTGTATGAGAGTATGATGGTGTGTGAGAGAGTATGACGGTGTGTGTGAGAGAGTATGACGGTGTGTGTGAGAGAGTATGACGGTGTGTGTGAGAGAGTATGACGGTGTGTGTGAGAGAGTATGACGGTGTGTGTATGAGAGTATGATGGTGTGTGAGAGAGTATGACGGTGTGTGTGAGAGAGTATGACGGTGTGTGTGAGAGAGTATGACGGTGTGTGTGAGAGAGTATGACGGTGTGTGTGAGAGAGTATGACGGTGTGTGTGAGAGACTATGACGGTGTGTGTGAGAGAGTATGACGGTGTGTGTGAGAGTATGACGGTGTGTGTGAGAGAGTATGACGGTGTGTGTGAGAGAGTATGATAGTGTGTGTGAGAGAGTATGATGGTGTGTGAGAGACTATGACGGTGTGTGTGAGAGAGTATGATGGTGTGTGTGAGAGAGTATGATGGTGTGTGTGAGTATGATGGTGTGTGTGAGAGAGTATGACGGTGTGTGTGAGAGAGTATGACGGTGTGTGTGAGAGAGTATGATACTGTGTGAGAGAGTATGATGGTGTGTGTGAGAGAGTATGATGGTGTGTGTGAGAGAGTATGACGGTGTGTGTGAGAGTATGACGGTGTGTGTGAGAGAGTATGACGGTGTGAGTGTGTGAGAGAGTATGATGGTGTGTGTGAGAGTATGATGGTGTGTGAGAGAGTATGATGGTGTGTGTGAGAGAGTATGATGGTGTGTGAGAGAGTATGATGGTGTGTGTGAGAGAGTATGATGGTGTGTGTGAGAGAGTATGATGGTGTGTGTGAGTATGATGGTGTGTGTGAGAGAGTATGACGGTGTGTGTGAGAGAGTATGACGGTGTGTGTGAGAGAGTATGATACTGTGTGAGAGAGTATGATGGTGTGTGTGAGAGAGTATGATGGTGTGTGTGAGAGAGTATGATGGTGTGTGTGAGAGAGTATGATGGTGTGTGTGAGAGTATGATGGTGTGTGTGAGAGAGTATGAAGGTGTGTGTGAGAGTATGATGGTGTGTGTGAGAGAGTATGATACTGTGTGAGAGAGTATGATGGTGTGTGTGAGAGAGTATGACGGTGTGTGTGAGAGAGTGTGACGGTGTGTGTGAGAGAGTATGATACTGTGTGAGAGAGTATGATGGTGTGTGTGAGAGACTATGATGGTGTGTGTGTGAGAGAGTATGACGGTGTGTGTGAGAGAGTGACGGTGTGTGTGAGAGAGTATGAAGGTGTGTGTGAGAGAGTATGATGGTGTGTGTGAGAGAGTATGACGGTGTGTGTATGAGAGTATGATGGTGTGTGAGAGAGTATGACGGTGTGTGTGAGAGAGTATGACGGTGTGTGTGAGAGAGTATGACGGTGTGTGTGAGAGAGTATGACGGTGTGTGTGAGAGAGTATGACGGTGTGTGTATGAGAGTATGATGGTGTGTGAGAGAGTATGACGGTGTGTGTGAGAGAGTATGACGGTGTGTGTGAGAGAGTATGACGGTGTGTGTGAGAGAGTATGACGGTGTGTGTGAGAGAGTATGACGGTGTGTGTGAGAGACTATGACGGTGTGTGTGAGAGAGTATGACGGTGTGTGTGAGAGTATGACGGTGTGTGTGAGAGAGTATGACGGTGTGTGTGAGAGAGTATGATAGTGTGTGTGAGAGAGTATGATGGTGTGTGAGAGACTATGACGGTGTGTGTGAGAGAGTATAATGGTCACCTCCATGATAAGAAAACACCTGAACTACCACAATAGTATTTATTTATTTTTAAATGTAATTTTAAAACATGTCAGTGCAGTCTGTATTAGGATTTATATGAACTGGGTTTTATGCACTAGAAGATGGTGGGATAATTAAATGTAAATATGAGTATTTCTTTTAACAAAGGAGTTTAGCTACCACTAATTTGGTCTATAGATAAACACAAAGAACAAAGACTCATGATAGAACAATGCAACACTGTTCAGTCCACAGCCCTCCATTCACACCTTCTCATGTACATTCTGGTTGAGGACGGTTCATTATTTGCTAAGTGGAAATCATCTAAACACTAGAATTTTGGAGTGTAGACCTAGAAGTGTTAAAGTAAGAGGCTATTCATTTATGAAAACTTAGCATTCATAATATGAAGAATTTATGCAAACACCATAAAGACCAGGGTAAAATTCCTCCACTTGAAAGTAAAAGTTGTTCTGTGTTTATTCAGGTAGATTAAACTTTTCATTAAGAGTGAGCAGTCGTAGCCTAGTGCTTAAGGTACTGGACTAGTAATTAGAAGGTTACTGGTTCAAACCCCACTACAGCCAGGTTGCTGCTGACGGACCCTTGAGCAGTGTGGGAGCTGATTTGACTGAGCATTTTGAAGTGGAGGCTTGACCGCAGTAGCAAATCAAACAGTTCACAGACACACAAGTGCACAGTAAATATTTCTACACCATAAATACAGATAAATCTATAGGTGCGTGTTTCCTCTTCTAGTTTTCTTATTGTTCCTCATATACAGTAGAAACTAATTCACACAAATATACATACAGCATTTTACATGACTTACATTCTTATCATAAAAGCTTTATCTAAGTTCATGTCATTTCACTTTACAGAATAGCCTTTCAATTCCTTGTTTGTGTTTAGGATTAAATGTAAATAACTTCTCTGCTATGATAAATAGGTGTAGTTTGACTTCACCCATCATGCTTTGTGACTCCATCTACTTCATTTGCACACGTTCCATAGATAATGAGCTAGTACTTCACACAAGAAGGTGTGAATAGTTGGCTGATTATTGACCAATGCAGAGTTTTGAACTGGTCTTGGGTCTTTGTCCTCAGCTCTATTTAAGGACTAAACTCTAGACCTGTAGCTGAGTCACTTGGTAAGAAGGATCTTCTGCACGTTCTTCATTAGAAACGACCTGCTGGAGACACCAGCTTTGTTAAAGTGGCTGCCAGGATTCTAACAGGAAGGTAAAGGGTTTTCTTGTTTGTTTCTTTTACATTTACGTTGCATTTGTTGTTCTTTTTATTTTATTATGTTATTTAATAATATCAGTCTGCCTTATGTATTGATCTGAATTATTTACAGTCCATTTGCACACATGAAATGATTCTTATTGATTAATTAGCGGGGAAAAAATTGGGCATACTGGCACAAATGTCCTTGATTGTCTAAGTTATACATTTCTTCAACATATATTTCCCTACACTGTTTATTGTTTCTACATTTTAAGGCTATTGTTGTCCTTGAATTCTATACAGCTACCACTTTTTCACAGATGTTATTCAGTCAACAAAGTATTACATTTTAAATCATTTATTTTGTCTTACAGAATTGAAAGGCTGTTGGTTGATGTGTGGACAGCTGTGACCTCCACATATTATGATATCCTGCACAATCTTGAACAAGTTGAGATGCTGGACATTGCAAATACCCTGCACCTCTTTCTGGTACATCTTGTGTTTCTTCCCCGACCTTCAGATCTTTGTTAAAGGCTGGAACCACCATCCCCTTTTATGACCCCGGAACAAATGTGGCAAATGTAACTTTTGTACTGACTCTGACTTGTACTGACTCTATTCTCATAGATACTTGTACTGACTCTATTCTCATATATATTACATATAAATAAATAACAGTACACAGTTTGTTTTACTTATTTATTGAATGAGTACAAATATCCACAGACAAATACTGAGCCATTGAAAGAATGTTCTTGGACAAAGAGAGGGCAAACCAGCTGTCTTAACCATAGGTGGTAAAGTCTGCATTAGCCTGTTCAGAAAGAAACACCAAAAAGCTAAATAAGCATTGACTTTTGTATAGATTACAATGTTTCTTGTTATATACATGTACATACCACTCTGCAAATGTATTTAGAGAAGTGTAGTCAATCATATTTTTACAATAGCTTAAACACACACAAACTGGTGTTATTATAGCAGGTGAACAAAGCAGAATTGGAATTAAGGGCCATATTTAATGCATTAACTCAATAATTATAACGGTGTCCTAATATGATAGTATTGTCCTTATAATTTAATTATAGGAATAAGATAATGAATGAAGATAATATCAAATACATTGTTATCTTTCTCCACACTAGCTGGCATGAATTTCTATACAATCCAATGGAAAATATATTTGACACACTGAACATAAAGCCGAAATAAAAACATTAGTGTTAACAATATCAATACACAATAAGTGCACCATATTAAATGCAGACTGGTTGGTACTATGATATTGTTGATATTGCAGATATGTTTTTACCTTACTGCTTGGTGTTCTAACACTACTTGCTTCCTTGCTGGATTCTGGTGGGGGAATCTCAGCTACAATAGGGGAAAGCTGTCATTGTATGTGGCTTTTTCTTGAACACCGCAAATGATTCAGAAACCTACATTTAAAACATTACATTATGCATGGTAAATATGCAATGTTCACACTTTATATAATAGTAAATAAAGCAAAAGCCTGACATACTGTAAGGTGTCAAAAACTATAAAATTGTTGTAATAATAAAAAACAGCAAAACATTAAATTGTAAAACATTTTATTTTAAAGAGTTGAAGTTAAATTATTTAATGTGTCATGTTTGATATTCTAGTTTTGGTTGGGAAAGTGAAAATAATATGTCCACTGTTGTGTTAGAGATACTGTAATTCATCAAATCATTTAGGTGGCTATAGCTTCCTGATCTACCCACTTTGATTTACTAAAATAGTCAATTTTTGTACTGTGGCACTAAACTCGTGAGCACATTAACTTTACTGTATAAAGGCTTTACTTTATTAATTAACATGTACAATACACAAAAGCTATTTTATGTAAGTTAGGGGTACCGCTTTAGCTGGCTTTCCAAAGTCAAATTTGATCGAGTTTATATTCACATAATGACACAAAGTTAACTTTACATTCTCTTTAACACTTTTTTTAATTAAAAAATAAGTCTAAAATAAAATAATTATTAATCTTACCTGAGGTCGTTGATTGTCCATTTGTCTTCACAACGGTTCACTCTCTCCGACCAATGAAAATGCAGGGGAAGCTGGAGCTCATTGGTCGAAGCCGAAAACACATTCTGATTGGTCGACGACTTTTGGCACTGTTTTAACGTGCAAACTCCGAGCGCGAGGGCAAAGTGCAGTTATGAGAGCGAGCAAGAAATATCTGAGCGCGAGCGCAGTTTGTTTTGAGTGCATACGATTTGAGCGCGAGAGCAGCGTTTCGAGCGCGCGCATGCACATAGTATGGCGTCAGATTAGTGCCAAAAGTCGAGCGCACATTTTATTTGTGCGCGAGCAGGATTTTCTCTACTCTCGCACGAATTCACCCCGCTCGTTCACGAATAAGTGCATGCGCGCGCTCGAAACGCTGCTCTCGCGCTCAAATCGTATGCACTCAAAACAAACTGCGCTCGCGCTCAGATATTTCTTGCTCGCTCTCATAACTGCACTTTGCCCTCGCGCTCGGAGTTTGCACGTTAAAACAGTGCCAAAAGTCGTCGACCAATCAGAATGTGTTTTCGGCTTCGACCAATGAGCTCCAGCTTCCCCTGCATTTTCATTGGTCGGAGAGAGTGAACCGTTGTGAAGACAAATGGACAATCAACGACCTCAGGTAAGATTAATAATTATTTTATTTTAGACTTATTTTTTAATTAAAAAAAGTGTTAAAGAGAATGTAAAGTTAACTTTGTGTCATTATGTGAATATAAACTCGATCAAATTTGACTTTGGAAAGCCAGCTAAAGCGGTACCCCTAACTTACATAAAATAGCTTTTGTGTATTGTACATGTTAATTAATAAAGTAAAGCCTTTATACAGTAAAGTTAATGTGCTCACGTGTTTAACGCCACAGTACAAAAATTGACTATTTTAGTAAATCAAAGTGGGTAGATCAGGAAGCTATAGCCACCTAAATGATTTGATGAATTACAGTATCTCTAACACAACAGTGGACATATTATTTTCACTTTCCCAACCAAAACTAGAATATCAAACATGACACATTAAATAATTTAACTTCAACTCTTTAAAATAAAATGTTTTACAATTTAATGTTTTGCTGTTTTTTATTATTACAACAATTTTATAGTTTTTGACACCTTACAGTATGTCAGGCTTTTGCTTTATTTACTATTATATAAAGTGTGAACGTTGCATATTTACCATGCATAATGTAATGTTTTAAATGTAGGTTTCTGAATCATTTGCGGTGTTCAAGAAAAAGCCACATACAATGACAGCTTTCCCCTATTGTAGCTGAGATTCCCCCACCAGAATCCAGCAAGGAAGCAAGTAGTGTTAGAACACCAAGCAGTAAGGTAAAAACATATCTGCAATATCAACAATATCATAGTACCAACCAGTCTGCATTTAATATGGTGCACTTATTGTGTATTGATATTGTTAACACTAATGTTTTTATTTCGGCTTTATGTTCAGTGTGTCAAATATATTTTCCATTGGATTGTATAGAAATTCATGCCAGCTAGTGTGGAGAAAGATAACAATGTATTTGATATTATCTTCATTTTTATTATTCCTATAATTAAATTATAAGGACAATACTATCATATTAGGACACCGTTATAATTATTGAGTTAATGCATTAAATATGGCCCTTAATTCCAATTCTGCTTTGTTCACCTGCTATAATAACACCAGTTTGTGTGTGTTTAAGCTATTGTAAAAATATGATTGACTACACTTCTCTAAATACATTTGCAGAGTGGTATGTACATGTATATAACAAGAAACATTGTAATCTATACAAAGGTCAATGCTTATTTTGCTTTTTGGTGTTTCTTTCTGAACAGGCTAATGCAGACTTTACCACCTATGGTTAAGACAGCTGATTCGCCCTCTCTTTGTCCAAGAACATTCTTTCAATGGCTCACAGGACAGGAACACATCAGACCAGTTCGTCTGTGGATATTTGTGCCCATTCAATAAATTAGTAAAACAAACTGTGTACTGTTATTTATTTATATATAATATCTATGAGAATAGAGTCAGTACAAGTCAGAGTCAGTACAAAAGTTACATTTGCCACATTTGTTCCGGGGTCATGAACGGGGATGTTGGTTCCAGCCTTCAACAAAGATCTGAAGGTCGGGGAAGAAACACAAGGTGTACCAGAAAGAGGTGCAGGGTATTTGCAATGTCCAGCATCTCAACTTGTTCAACATTGTGCAGGATATCATAAAATGTGGAGGTCACAGCTGTCCACACATCAACCAACAGCCTTTCAATTCTGTAAGACAAAATAAATTATTTAAAATGTAATACTTTGTTGACTGAATAACATCTGTGAAAAAGTGGTAGCTGTATAGAATTCAAGGACAACAATAGCCTTAAAATGTAGAAACAATAAACAGTGTAGGGAAATATATGTTGAAGAAATTTATAACTTAGACAATCAAGGACATTTGTGCCAGTATGCCCAAATGTGGCCAGTGGGAATCCTAGCATGGATTTAAGTTCAGTCACTTGTGGAACTGTCTGTACTCTGATGGATGACATTCTGGTTTCCACATGTTCACTCACCAACATGTGAATTTGCCTGAGGGCATTTAATATATCTTAAGGAATATGATTTTTTCCGCTAATTAATCAATAATAATCATTTCATGTGTGCAAATGAAATGTAAATAATTCAGATCAATACTTACTACATACTGCTATTTATGCAGCTACCCCTCCAAAGCTTTATGTCTTAGTAAGGCCTAGACAACAAAAGAAACCTAAGATAATTAGACATACAGGTTAAAAGATGAGTATAGTCAGAATATGCCTGATTGTTAAAGCTTTAACAAATTCTACCCTTTTAACATGATGATTTTATGTACTCTAAAATAAGTCTAAAATTAAAATAATTAATAATCTTACCTGAGGTCGTTGATTGTCCATTACTCTCTTTACAATGGAAAGTTGGGGCTCATTGGTCGAAGCTGAAAACACATTTTGATTGGTCGACGACTTTTGGCACTGTTTTAACGTGCAAACTCCGAGCGCGAGGGCAAGTACAGATCTGAGAGCGAGCAAGAAATATCTGAGCGCGAGCGCAGCTTGCTTTGAGTGCGCGCATATGATTTGAGCGCGAGAGCAGCGTTTCGAGCGCGCGCATGCAATTTCGTGCGTGAGCACAACTCATTCGTGAGCGAGCGGGGTGAATTCGTGCGAGAGCTGAGAAAATCCTGCTCGCCCACAAATAAAATGTGCTCTCGACTTTTGGCACCAATCTGACGCCATAGAGAGATCTCAAATAACATGAACCTGAAGGTCTGAACTTACATTGTAGAAAAGAAAAACAAGCCAGTAGCAGCAGTGTGCACATTAAACCATTTACAGAAGGGTCATTAAGTTTGGCTAATTGAAATAATGGCATGTTTCTGACTTGAATGAGAGGGGCATTAAAAAGATCTCACACTTGTCAGAGACAACGTTTGAAGCCCAGGTTAATAGGATCTGGTAGTTGGAGAAGGCTCATTGGTTTAAGTCCAAAAGTGGGTGAGGCCCGTACGGGGATCGAACCCGCGACCTTGGCGTTATTAGCACCATGCTCTAACCAACTGAGCTAACCGGCCAATTCATGTAGTCACTTTAAATCTTTGTATAACATAATTCTACACTAACTCCATTCAAGCAGCTTAAACGGACTTTAATAATACACATCTAAGAGGTTTTGTGGGTTCTTATATGTGTGAACTATCTAAACTATATATTTCTTAAAGTTCTTGACTGAGCTTAATGCCGCCAACCAGTGACTGGAGCAGATACGACTCAGGTCCTGCACACAGTAAGTAGTGCTGATACACAGTACCAGTCTGCACACCAGAGAGGCTCCAAACATCAAGTTTTCACTCATTAAATCATGTTTGTGAACTTTGTGGAATGAATGTAGGATTTGTACGTGTAGATTCTGGGTTTTAGGAAGTTTAGCTACTGTTAATATTTTTTCCCAGTTGAACTAAAAACAACCTGAATTGATGTTTTAATTGTTCATTAAGACTTCACTAAGAGTTATTACCATCAAGCAAATGTAAAGCATATTTCTATATGAAGAGCATCTGTTTCCAGATAATCTACACTGAGGTTTAATCGTTTGATCAACAGGCAGGTTGTGCAATAAAAGACACTCGTCCCTGGGTGGGCTCGAACCACGAACCTTTCGGTTAACAGCCGAACGCGCTAACCGATTGTGACACAGACATGCGCACAGCTAACAGCACAGCTGTTTCATTGGACGGTATACAAAAAATCAAATCTCTCTCTATACAGGCTCACTGTGGAGGCAAATTGGTGGTTAAGTGGGCGGGTCTAAACTGATGAAGACTGAATGAATGTACCACAATACAGTATAGTTTAGATAGTTCACACATAACCCACAAAACCTCTTAGATGTGTATTAAGAAAGTCTGAACATAAGAAATGACTAGACAGTGATGTCTGAAGTAGGACTGAGATCTCGGGTCATTAAAATAACATGAAACTGCTGCATTTCTGGTGCAATAACAAACAAACTCAGTTTAGGAGCCGCTCATTTCTGCAGATCTTCACTGTAAGTGTGCAGAATCTCAAATGGTTTTTGTGCTGCTGGTTGAATGGGGTTAGTGTAGAATTATGTACAAAAATCTGAACAGAGAACAGATGAACTGGCCGGTTAGCTCAGTTGGTTAGAGTGTGGTGCTAATAACGCCAAGGTCACGGATTCGATCCCCGTATGGGCCACACCCTCTTTAATGATTAAAGGTAGCATGGCTGAGAGAGAGTCAGGTGAGCATGTGCTGTGTATCAGGACTTTCTAACCTGAGTAATTTAATAACTGAAAGTAAGAATATCACCCTGTTCTTCTACCATCTTTAATTCTGGCTTCATCTCACACGAAGATCTGTTCTGCTCAACAACAGTAAAGCTCTCCATCGTTTCTGTGTGGCAGGTCCTTAACTGAAGGGCTGTCAGTGTAGAATCAGGTATGTGGGTATATGACCTGCCCTTGTACATCGGCCGGTTAGCTCAGTTGGTTAGAGTGTGGTGCTAATAATGCCAAGGTCGTGGGTTCGATCCCCATATGGGCCACACCCTGTCTCTTGGACTTAAACTAACAAACAAGTGAGACTTCTCTAACTAGCAGGTCCTATTGACCTGGGCTTCAAACGTTGTCATTCTGGTAGGACAATAAAAGCGATATACTACTTTTTATTCAATGTATTTAACTACATAGTGTTGTACAACATGACATGTGTACTTAATACTTTTGTATTTGAATACTTGCAAATTTGAATACTTGCATACTTTAATACTTGATTACTATAATACTTTGCATTAATATATATTGAGCTGCTGTAATAAATGATCTATCTATAGATTCATTTAATTTTATCTGTAATGCTAGTGATGGGCTATCCTAAACTATCTTTAGGAAAGTAGATATATCTAGCTTTGGGGTTGTTGAGGCTAAATATTCATGATTGTTGTAATGTTGCTACACAGTCACATTAGAAATCCCTTTTAAAACTAATGTTTGATATTGCAGTGTCTGATGAAGACACTAAAAATCTTATCTGGTGGAGAGTGGCCAACCAGGCCCTCTTCACCGGAAAACAGAATGCAGCGGTTCGAGGGTTTGAGTAAGTGACTGTTTGTTTGACATAACAAAATTTGTGTTACATCTTATGCATAATATTAATTACAAAGGGTGGTATAAAGACAAGTTTTAGTATTCAAGTTTTGCAAACTTTTTCAAAGCATTAAAAACTTTTAATGACTAAACTTTTTTTGAAGCAGTGTATGCTATAAACATTAATAACTGTTATGTGCATTATATTGTAGAGGTGGGAGAACCTCAAACAAAAATACAAAGTAAGCTTCGTTTGTTGGCAAGATCTTCAGTAAAAATATCAGAAAAGATTTGTAATCCAAGTTAAGATCCTTGTACTGTGTCTATGAATCTTGTAGGAACTTAAGTGTCCACCTACTGGGGTAAGTACAGAGGGTGGTGAAGCAACAGCAGCATCCTGGAAATGGTATGCGGATATGGATGAGGCAATAGGTGAGAGACCATCAATTGGCCCACCGACCCTTATTTCCTCATCCGGCCAGGATGCTGCTGAAGCTTCACCATCCTCGAGAAGCATGGAAACCCCAGCCAAAAAGAGATGAGGGGAGAAAGATTTAGTTGAGTATCTGAGGGAGATGGAAGAAAGTGAAAATGAGAGGGAGATAGAAGCAGCAGAGAACGAGGAGAGAAGATGGAGAGAGGCTGAGGAGAGGTAGGAAAGAAGAGAAAGGGAAAGAATAGAAAGAGAGGAGAAGAGAGAGCAAGAGGCGCACCAGAGAGAGGAAAAGCGAGAGCAAGAGACGCGAGAGAGAGAGGAGAGACCAGGAAGCAAGAATGAGGGAGGAAAGCAGAGATAGGGAGGCAAGAGAGAGAGAGAGGAAAGGTTTATTGAAATCCTACAGATTCTAATGAAAAAATAAATAGTTGAAAATCAAAAAGTGTTGTAGTATTATTGCATGTTGTGAGAAAGAAAATGTGTTGGCAAATAATGGACATAAAGAATTTTCTTTTTCATTTAATCTTAATTAAAAATAGAAAAACTGGAAAAATTGGAAAATTGGAAATTGTAATTAAAAAAATATTCAAGTTTTACTTTTAAATAATGCATAAACTGTTAATGTCAAGAGACAATCAAGAACTGTAGAACAAAACGTAAAAACAAACAACATGAACCTATTAACAAAACATTTTTCTAAACATAATCATGCTCATAAAGAGCTGGTATGCTGTGGTGCTGAGACAGCTGCAGCCAGATGCTTTCTTGCATCTTCACCTGATGTAATGTCATTAATTACAGGCTCTGGTTGGTCAACATGCACCTCTGTTAATTCTGGCTCAGTGATGTCTCCATGAGCGATACAGAGGTTGTGGGGCACCGCACAGCATGTAACAACCTTCGGGGCGAAGACAGGGCTCACCTCAAGGGCTTTAAAGAAAATGGAACGCCATCTTGTCTTCATCATTCCAAAAGCCCTTTCCACCACATTCCTGGCCTTGGACAGTTTGCTGTTAAAACAAGCCTGTACAGGGTTCTGCACAAGCTCTCGATAGGGGGTCAGGAGCCGGATGAGTGTATTAATGCAGGGATAACCCCCATCCCCAAGAATGTATTGTCCTGCAGGTGGGTATAAGCACTCTTTATACACAGGGCTGTTCTTTAGTACCCTTGCATCATGAACCGACCCAGGGTAACCAACAAAAATGTCTCTGAACTTCCCCTGGTGGTCACAGATGGCTTGAAGCTGTATTGAGTGGAACAGCTTCCTGTTTAGGTAGCACTGTGTGTTGGCAGATGGGGGTTTTATTCGAATGTGGCACCCATCAGTAGCACCAACTGCCACTCTAAAACATTCGGATCCGGCCAAGTGGGCAAACTCAGCTCCTACACACTCAAGTTCATCACCAGTTGGTAGGGTGATGATCCTCCTGACGAGCCCTCTGACAGCCCTACTCATTCTGTGTACAATGTTGTGCACAGATGATTTTCGAAAAATTATTCTACTGTAATTATTAATGTGTCAGATCTATCATTTTGTCATTTATTTTCATTGTATTAGTCTAATCATGGTAATGTAGTATACTGTTGCTAAAGAGGTACTTACATTATTTCTGAGGTAAAAAATTAATAACTTTCTTAGTTCTCTTCTGTGATTTACTACTCTCTGCCATTTCAGTGTGGAGTCGGGATACATGACTATAGATTAATCAGTAAGTGGCGCAAATAAAGACGATAAATACCCAAAATTTTGGCGAGTGGAGCTTGAAATGAGCATGCGGTCTGTAACTACGGTCACTTGAAGCTGGTAAGATGGCAGACGTCAGGCACGTGCACAGACATTTTTGGGGGCAGGTGCTCAAGCCAAAAAAAGGGCACCCATCGCCAAAATTATTAGTTAAATAAAAAAAAACAGTAGAATATTTAACTTACATATTTATTTTGTTAACACAATCAATACACATCTAATCAAATAACTCAAATTATCAAATTGCATAAATAAATGAAAAACAGGCAAAAACAAGGCCATATTGTGCACGCGTTTTAATAACCAAACATCTCATACTGATACATCTCCCTCATTTGCTTTACTGGTAGATGGCCTAATCCAGGATAAAAGAGAGCTGCTACCCTGAGCTGCTTGTTGTAGTTCCTTTTCTTTCTGCTTTTGTAACTTTTCTTTTCTTGGCATTATGCTGCAAAATTTGTAAATGAGATAAATCAATGTTGTGCATAATAATCAACAGTGACTTACTGAATCTCCATAAAGGGTATACATCATTTTACTGTTTTCTGACAGAGTTGAAGCATTACACTAATAATATACCATTACTAGTATCAATTTACCTCATCAGTCTGTCATGTAGCTCAACTTAAGACCTACCTTTGATTTCAAATCAGAAACCCACTTTGGGTACTTAATGTTAACAATGGGCCTATTATTATGCCAATAAAATCAAATAAACAGCTAAAAAACATTTTCCTATTTATTCATCATTGTTTGTATGCTGTTCTATATCATAGAGCGTTTTATTTAGCCTTCTACATATATTAGTTTGTAATGTTAATTATTCTTCATTTGTAAACCTCAACTGTTGAAGTATAAATGCTTGCATGAAAATAACTTGTTTGTATCTATTTTCAAAACTTTACTGTGAAAGCTACTTGACTTGAAATAAAAGCAGTATTTATAAAACAAAGTTTGTAGGTTGTGAGGGACATTAATAAGTGTATATTAAAAATAGTTTGACATTATTATAATAAATAATCTTAGAGTTTAATAGATTTATTTGTCTCTAATATAAAAATATTATGGATTTACTGATTTTAACTATAAATTAAAATAAAATTAAAATAAAAGCATTATCTATAAATCAAGGTTTGTAGGTTGTGATGAATATTAATATGTGTTTATAAAAATAGTTTGACATGATTCCATCAATATATTAAAAGACTTGAATGGATTTATTTCTCTGTAATAAGTGCAGAGTAAATGTTTCCTACGTTTTTCTGTTAGTTTGATGACGCTCTCTAACGCGTTAGCTGGACTTGGCGCTTGATCAGCGGTTTCATTTAAATTTTTCTTTAAATAAATACATTTAACCCTAAAATTATTATAAAATAGTTTTTGTAGTAAGTAGCCTACTTTAATCTGTGTGAGAATTCTTAAAATAAGTAGGTGTTAGGTGTTTTATATAGATAGGAATAGCGAATGTTAAACGAATGTTAAACAGCTGGACAAGGCTTTGAAATCACGTATTTCATGACTCATGAGTACAGAACATGTAGGCTATGTGTTATGCATGGATGCTCTTTGTATGAAACACTGTCAGTACCTGTCTGTAGTAAGTGTGTTGCAGCGGTTTGGCCTGGAACTTAGCACTGCATGAGTGTAACCGGAGGAGGAGGAGGAGGAGAGAGGGAGAGGGAGGGGGAGGGGGAGGGGGAGGGGGCAGGGCGGGAATCAGATCGGGGCAGAATTCTCACAAGAACTCAAATAAATGCCCGTCAGATATCAAAACACTTTTGGGGGGAATCTTATCTAATCTTCTTCTTGCATTCATTCTCCATTCATCTGACAACGCAGCCCCTACATCGCAGTAGATTAGATAGGTTCTACCATCTGAGGGAATTCCCCCCTCCCACATGTTTCAGTTGGTTTGGCCCATGAGGCGCAAACCATCAGTCGGTGGTGGGCAGGAAGAGGCCAGGTAAAAAAAAACCTGCAGAAATATTGATCATTTAATGAACACAGAAACCTCAGATTTTGGCAAGACAAACGTTTTGTCGCCCACAGAAAGTAATGTGAAAATCAAACAAATAATTTACTTCAAATACAAAGATATGTTTCATAACATTGGTGAATGAAGTTGTGGTGCTATTAGAGCCATATTTAATATTTTGTGTGACTTCCATGAGCTTTAAGGACTGCATCCATGCGGTTCGACAATGAGTCTTACATGCCTCCCAGAGTTCATCAAGATTCTTTGGTTTTGTCTTCCAAGCTTCCTCTTTCATCCTACCCCAAACATGCTCAATGATGTTCATGTCTGGTGACTGGGCTGGCCAGTCCTGGAGCACCTTGATCTTCTTCGCATTGAGGAACTTTGATGTAGAGATGGATGTATGAGATGGAGCACCATCCTGCTGCAAAATTTGACCCCTTTTATGATTGGGAATGTAAGAGGTAGCTAATACTTCTTGATATTTTAGGCTATTGATATTGCCTTCCACCTTGCAAATGTTTCGCACACCCCCATACTGAATGTAACCCCAGACCATGATCTTTCCACCACCAAACTTAACAGTTTTCTGGGTGAATCTTGGATCCATACGGGCTCCAGTAGGTCTCCTGCCGTATTTGCGACGGCTGTGGTGTAATTCAACTGAAGATTCATCTGAGAAATCCACCTTCTGCCACTTTTCTAGCGTCCATCCGTTTAGCAGGCTGTGGGCCTTGGCAAATGCCACACGGTTTTTTAATTGCCTTTTGTTTAGTGCTGGCTTCTGGGCACTGATTCGACCATGGAGGCCATTTCGAGACAGAATCCTACAAACTGTTCTAGTTGACACAGGGACTTGAGGTGACCAGGCCTGGTGGAGTTCTGCTGCAGTGGAAGAGGGGCTGGCTTTGGATTTTCTAACCAACAAACGTTCCTCATTAGCAGTTGTCTTGCGGGGTCTGCCGGACCTGGGCTTGTCAAAAACATCTCCAGTCTCTTCAAATCTTTTTTTTAATTCTTTGTACTTGACGCTGAGACACATTAAAGGTGCCAGCCACCTCTGCAGTGGATCTGGTCTTCAGCCTCTTGATAATCAAGGCTTTGGTCGCAGGGTGGATTTTTGGCATGTTGTCAGAGGTGAAGTTGCAGTTCAACTGAAGGTCTGGGGTGCTGGGGTTCTTTTTATACACACCCACTAATTAACCGATCAATTAGTGAGCACAGGTGAGGCTGTAAACTAGGATTGGGTGCATTATATGACAAGGCGACAAAACTTTTGTCTTGCCAAAATCTGACCTTTCTGTGTTCATTAAATGATCAATATTTCTGCAGTGAAGCAAATTTATTTTCGTAAATTAAACCTCATTTGGCAGGGTTTCAGCTTTCATATGAGTCATTTCTAAAACCAATGGATGAATTTAAAGTCAGGTTATAACTTTTGTTTCCACAACATGGATAAGCGACAGAACTTCTGTCAGGGACTGTACTTACTGTGTGCAGGACCTGAGTCGTATCTGCTCCAGTCACTGGTTGGTGGCATTAAGCTCAGTCAAGAACTTTAAGAAATATATAGTTTAGATAGTTCACACATATAAGAACCCACAAAACCTCTTAGATGTGTATTATTAAAGTCCGTTTCAGCTGCTTGAATGGGGTTAGTGTAGAATTATGTACAAGGATCTAAAGAAAGTACAGCTGAACTGGCTGGTTAGCTCAGTTGGTTACACTCTAAACCCGGATTTGGTTTTAATAAATTTCTTGAGCAGTCATTAATTATTCTTTCATGTTTTGTAAAAAAATATTGCCATTACTAAATCAAACTAGTTGTTAGCAATATTAAGCTGAAATATGCAGTGTAATTATCACGTTAAGCAAAGATAACTCAATATGGTACGTTTTTGAGAGGGAGGGGAGGGGCCTGTTTGAAACGGCAGCAGAACGTTGTGTGAAGAGCCCTGGTTTATGGCCGCTGCACTCCGAAGCTGTGGGTTTTGAAATCAGTGTTACTTCAAATGGTGAGTATGTAAAGGAACTATATTTTAAATTCGACATTTCTGATAAAAAGAAACTTTTCACTGAGGTTGACTCAGCTCGGAACAACGTCAGGTCTTTCTCACAAGCATCTCGAGTGCGTGTGATGGATGAGGAGAAGTTGATCAACGTGAGATTATAAAGAATCTATAGTCATCATGAAACGTTGTCAACTTTCTTCGTTTGAACGTCTTTAATATAAACAAAACATCAGTCACAGAGGTCTTACTTCAGCCGCGGTGCTTCATTTAGCGTGCTAAAGGTAGCCAACTCTTTTTTTATCGGTTCACAGTTTATAGCGTTAGCACATTCCCCCATGCCGCGTTTTTCGCCACCACGCCTCTCGTTGAGTCGTTGTGTAGCAGTAATACAGTTATTACAGCCGAGGCTGATAAATGTTTTGCAGTAGAGTTTACAGAACAGAAGTGCAGCTGTTGAGCTAAAACTTTTTTTTTTTTTTTAACAGGATCTTTTGAAGATGCAGTGGAAGTGTAAGTATTGTGAGTTTATATGTGAAAAAAGGGGTTACCTATTAAAACATTACAGGTTAAAACATGGGGGTTACAATAGAACGGTGCCATTTCCTTGCTTACACCAAGAATGTTTGTGCACATTTAACTCCATTAATGCACTTAAGGTCCACTTATCTAAGATTCATCAGAAAACCCAACATGCACAGCTGTGTAAATCTGACCAGGTAATTCAGTGTCAGTTATGTGATTTTTCTGCACCATGTACAAAAGCAGTTTTTTTTACACACCTGCGCAGTACACATTTAAAAGTTAATCACAGAGTCCCGTGTCCTTATAAAGGATGTAACTTCCATACCAGTGTGTACTCCACATTTAATGCCCACATCAGTAAAGAGCACAGAACAGGCAATTGGACAATGTTCAAGCCAGAAGTAGTCTCTGCTAATATAACTAATGAAACAGTCCAAGAAGTACAGGTGCCTACAAATGATGTCCTTGATTTACAGGACAGTGAGGATTCCAGCAGTGAAGAGCTTCCTGATTTAGAGAAACAGCTTGAGCATAACCTAGCAGCTCTTTTTTTAAAGATGCAGACCACCCTTCATATTCCAGAAAGTTCTGTACAAGAAATTGTACAACAGCTTTTGCAGATATGTAAACTGTCCCAGCCACTGCTACATAATTCAGTCACTGACATTCTGAAACAACACACAGATGTAGATGATTCAACTGTGAGACAGATAGTCAGGGTTGCCTCAGAGAGCAATGTCATAATGAGATTTTGTGGCAAGGATGGCTCCTTATCAACCACTAAAAGGAGAGCAGCATATGTGAACAAAAACTTCACAGTGGTTATGCCAGTGGAGTATGTTATTGATAGAGGGAAAAAATCTGCTGCTGTATATGTTCCTCTAAATGCAATGCTACAGAAATTGTTGAACAGGGCAGATATTTTAGACAAAGCTCTTCCAGTACAAAAACATGTGCCACATGAGTACAGTACATACAGAGATGGTTCATACTGTAAAGAAAATGACCTCCTTAAAGGGGAGGAGTTCAAAATTGCTGTTGGGCTTTACACAGATGAATTTGAAGTGTCCAATCCTTTAGGAACATCTAAAAAAAAACACAAAATGTGTGCAGTGTATTGGGTGATTAGCCAATGTACCATCAAAATATAGGTCCACACTCCACTCCATTCAGCTTGCTCTTTTATGCAAAGCCTCTGATGTAAAAGAATTTGGCTATGCTAAAATTCTCCATCCTCTCATCCAAGATCTTGTTTATTTGGAACAACACGGTCTATATGTTGAGAAGTTAGAAGCATCAATCAGAGGCACAGTGTTATATGTGGCTGCTGATAACTTGGCTGCTCATTCACTTGCAGGATTCTTTGAGAGCTTTGCAGTGGACAAGTTTTGCAGGTTCTGCATGGCGGCAAGAAGAGAGATCCAAGACAAAGAGGTATGTTCAGGCACCTTTGAACCCCGAAATAAAGACTCTCACAACAGACAGGTGCAGAAGGTACAGCAAGATCCTACTGTGGCTAAACAGTATGGTGTGAAAAGAGGGTGTGTGTTGACTGAAAATTTGGAGCACTTTCATGTTGTTCGTGGCTACCCTCCCGACATCTTGCATGACCTTTTGGAAGGTGTTGTTCCTGTTGAGCTATCACTCTGCCTTTCAGACATGATTTTTAAGAAATATTTCACTTTAGAAACACTGAACCATGCTATCAAAACCTTTGCATATGCTTTTGATGACAAAACTGACCAGCCCCAGCTCATTTCCCAAGGCTTCTCCACCAAAGGGACCATAGGTGGAAATGGCCATGAGAACTGGGCTCTAATCAGACTGCTCCCACTTCTCATTGGCCATAAAATACCTGAAGGAGACAATGCATGGAACGTTCTGATGCTCCTTAAAGACATTGTTGAGTTGGCTGTAGCAACAAAACACACAGACGAGTCGATACATTTCCTTGATTGCAAACTGTCAGAACACAGAGAATTGTTGCGAAGTACGTTTCCTGAATACAGACTACGTCCAAAACACCACTTTATTGAGCATTATCCTGAGATGATTAAGGCATTCGGCCCACTTTCAAATGTCTGGACAATGCGCTTTGAGGGAAAGCACAAATTTTTTAAACAGGTCATTCGCAACGCTCACAACTTCAGAAATGTAGCTCTTACACTGGCTGTTAAGCATCAGAAAATGATGGCTTACCATTTAGACTTAAGTTCATTTTTCAAACCCTCAGTTGAAATGGACAAGGTTACTACAGTGCCGATCACTTCTTACCCTGAGAATGTCCAACAAATTTTCTGCCAGAGAGTTCCTCAGCTTTCATCAGTTCTTGTTGCATCATCAGTCTTTGTGGATGGCATCAGATATTGTGCTGACATGATAATATCTGTTGGTTCATGCTCAGGCCTCCCTAATTTTAAGCAGGTCAAACAGATTGTGGCAATTAACACAGAGATTCTGTTTCTCTGCCGGGTGATGACTGCATGGTACCATGAGCATTTCAGATCTTTTGAACTCTGTAACAGCACTAACTCCTCTCTGTGTGTGGTACAACTAAAAGAACTGAATGATGTTTTCCCTCTTCCAGCATACAGATTTGGAGACAATTTAATAGTAACACTTAGACGTTATATTCTGTGTTAAAAAGCAAGTGTGATTGAGCAGTCAATCGGGGCTCAATCGTTATATTCTGTGTTAAAAGCTTCTTTGAGCCTTCATGTTTAAGATATGCCCTTTCCAAAGGATATAATTGGATGATGATTGTTTTTACTGACATGTCAGTTTGCATGGGATTAGTGTAACCTGAGATTATATCTAAATTTTCTTTTATAGAAAGTAAAAGATACTGGAATCTATACTAACATGTTGGTAAAATCGTCTTTTATTGCCGAATTTGAATGCGACTAAAATGAGAAATGTTGGTAAAAATGGTATTACCCCACCTCCTCATGTAAAACTAATTCTGACTGTATGGGGCTAAAGATATACTCTAGTAAATATATTTTAGTATTTTTAGTAAATGTATGTAAATACTTCTTCCACCACTGGCTCTACCAACCACTCAGTGATGTTTTTCCAACCATCTAACAATGGCTCAGCAACTAACTGTTATTGAGGATTTGTGTACTTCTAATAAGCTAATTATTATTTTTATTCCCAAGATGACTGCACACCAGAAGATGACCTTGAGGGTCATTCTCACAGAGGCAGATATAAGAAAGGTCACCCTGAACACAAGGCCTGCTACCATGGAGGATTTAATATGCAAGCTTAAAGAATCACTGGGACTTGATTACAACTGCAGTCTCCAGTACAAAGATCCTGAATTCAATTACGAGCTGTGCAATCTCACAGATATTGAAGATCTTCCAGAAAAACCAACGGTAAAAGTCATTCCTCTACTTGAGCTGGTACCTGTCTCAACACCTGATGAAATTTTGAGTGACACACAGAGTACAGCAGATACAGAAGTCCTCTCACACTCATCCCAGGACCGACAGACACCATGGCCAGAACTATTTTCTATCCCAGCCTTTTCTGTTGATGTAAACTATAGACTAAGACAGGCAGATCTACTGTATCTTAGGGACGGAACACACCTAAAAGTAACAAAAGAGCTAAAACATGTGATCCTTGAAAGTTTGGCAGAGAGTATGTATAGCTACACAGCATACCCAAATAATGCTCAGTTTGAAAGTGTTGCAGCAGCACTGATAAGTAAGCACCCCTGTCTCCAGGAACGAGGCTCCACCAATCACTATAATGGTTGGAAAAACAGCCTAAAATACAAAATGGCTAACTACAGAACAAAGTGTAGAAGATCAGGCTGCCTTGATGTTGCGGTAAATGCAGGTAAACGGGGAGGGCATTCAGCAGAAGGCGAACCAGCTAACAAGAATATCAAGAAGGCCAAGAAAGGCGAGCTTAACTACTTACCCAACTATCCTGAGGGATTTGATCAGTCAGGCCTTGAGGGTGCCCGCAAGCAATTGATTGATGAAATGCAGAAGAGAACTCCAGATGGACAATGTATAAAACAGAAGATGGATGTGACATTTGCATTGAGAAGAAAAGAGGTAGTGGAATCTGAACCTGCCATAAGCAAGATTTTGGAATGCTGGCCTGCTCTTTTCACGGAAGATCAGGTATGTTCAAGAGAGATTATTAATGTCTGACCATTCTGTCACTTTAATGTAATTTTTGACATCTCATTTTAATCTTTTTTAAATATATTCAAATTTATAAATTATATATTTATTCCAAGGATAATATTGCAATTATCCTTGTTCCATGCCCAACCAACTACATCTGACCTAATATCCTACTACGATACATTCTCGTTATTCTTAAAGGCCCATGTGAGAATGAATGGTGGGTGGGATATTGGTCAGGTGTAGTTGGTTAGGGATGAAACAAGTAGGCTAAGAGGGGATGGAACAAAATTGCTGCAGGCCCAGCCACAGTATTAATTAGTTTTGAAATCTGTATTTTTCAGGTGTACATGGAGTTCAACAGGATTGTGGGCAAGAACCTCAAGCAAGAGTTCTATGAAAGCATTGATCAGCACAGTCTTCGTCTCATTGAGATATTTCAATCTAAGAGAGGGAACATTGGGCAGCTTTTGTCACAGCTATCACAGCAGACTAAGGTTGGTCCATATCCATTATGTACTTGCATTGTATTGTTTTTCACAGCTTATGTGATGACATGTCACTAAAAATGCAACTATACTAATTGCACAATCCAATCAAAATTGTGTTTTCTTATTGACCAGTCATTAACTTGTCATTCTACATACATATGTAACTGTATTGTTATTTTACTCTCCAAAAGACCAAAGAGCCAACTGACATTCGGACACTGGTGCTCAGAGGGCTTCCTATTGTCCTTGGGGACAGTCCCGCAGACTTCTACAAAGAATGCTCTGTAAGTAACCTCTTACTTTATCAAAGAGTATCAAATGTCAGCGTAACCTTGACTTTTCACTATTGTTTTATAGTTTCTGTTTTTGACAAACAATGTGAGCATAGTTTTATGTAGTTTTTTTATAGATTGTTATTTAAAGAATTGATTGAATGTGATTATTGTGCTCTTATGTTGTTAGGACTCTGATGACTCATTCTGCCACCTTGACGTTGCTTTGCTCTCCCCATCCCCCCACCTCAGGCCAGCCTCTCTAAAGATCATTATTGAGGGAGAGGTTGTGATGGACAACATTCAAGACCTGCCAAAAGCTATGTGCATTCTGTTTGGACTTACTTACGCCCTGCATCTCAACTATCCCAAATCAATGAGGAACACATTCCAGTTCATCCAACAGGTTCTCCTTTCACTGGGCCACAATGAACTAAAACCCAGATTACAAACTCTGAAAAACCAGCTTGCACTGTAAGTAATTGCTATGGCTAATAGCAATGGCTAAGGTTAATGTGAGAAGGCATGGCTGCTTGTTTTTTCAGTGACTTTTTCCCCACTACAGCCTTGTGTCTCTTTATTCATTGTTACTGTCCGTTCTTTGACACCAATAGCACTAACAACCCTTTAAAATGTTTGTTAAAATACAATACAAATGTCCTTTTGTCACAAGTGATAAAAAAGGAAATGTTAAACAGTTTTGTTAGATTTTGTATTGTGACAACTGATTGAAGTTTGTTGTGGGATGGGAATGTCCAGCCACTTGTGTTCTACAATTCAGGATGTAGAAATTTTTTCTCAGGACTGCATATTAGTGTTCAGGTGACTAGATAAACTTAACACAGTTCATCAGTCAAGTTGATGTTTTAACAGCTTGTATCAAGTTTTAATGTATGGTTTAAAGTGTTTATCTTGTTAAATGCTGTGCATACGGGTTCTGAAAACAAACAAAACAAATTACCAAGCAGTTTTAATGCCTGTTTTTACTTTTACTTGGTTGACAAATTTGTTATTGACTCGGCAACACATGAGAACTGCAACATTTTGTCAATAAAATACATTGGAACACTGAAAAGTATTGTTTAATTTCTTTAAAAATTTGTTGAAACAATTTAATGCAAAGTAATCTAAAAAATGAATTACAAGAAAACATTAAAGTATTAAACATTTTAAGTAGTAATTAATAATGTTATTATTTGTTATATGATTTTTGTATACTTAAAATATTTATTTTCTACAATTTAAACTTAAGAAAAGAGATCATTTAGGTGAACTTATGATTTTAAGTAAAGACTACTAATGTAAACTTGATTTGTCTAATGGATCCATTTAAGAGTCTATGTTAATACGACTTGACTTTATTAGTTTCTGCTTGTGTAAAAACTTAAGTAATTTAAGGCAACGGGTTTCCACGCAATTTTCTAGTAAACTCAACTAATCTGGGATAAGAGTGTGTGTGCAGGGTCTCTAATGGATGTTTGTCCCAATTACAGAATTGATGGTGTGTAAGCGAACCCCAAACTTCACTGCCATATAGAGCAATCGGTTCAATTATTGATTCAAAAATTTTAAGCCAGATTCGAATCGGAATTTCCACGAATGTTTGACGTTTTATGGCGTAGAAGGCCCTGCGAGCTTTTTCTCTCAGTTCATTTACTGCCGGGTTAAAGTTTCCTGTGGAACTGATGTTTAGTCCGAGGTAAGTATAATCTTTAGTGTGCTCAATTTCATGGTGTCCTATTTTATATGTGTGTTTGGTTCCCTGAGATCTGGCTCTTTTCTGGAAGGTCATAATTTTGGTCTTTTTGAGGTTGACGGTCAGGGCCCAGGTCTGACAGTACTGCTGCAGCAGGTCCAGTTTGTGCTGGAGACCCTGAGCGCTGGGGGACAACAGGACCAGATCATCTGCATACAGCAGGAGTTTAATCTCTGAGTCGTGTAGAGTGAGACCGGGCGTGGCTGAGTGCTCTAACATGGAGGCCAATTCATTAATATAGATGTTAAATAGAGTTGGACTTAAACAGCAGCCCTGTCTCACTCCACGCTCCTGAGAGATGAGATGTGTTCTCTTACTGCCGATTCTTATTCCACACTGTTTTTCTGTGTACATGGATGTAATAAGATCGTATGTTTTACCCCCTACACCACTCTCTAACATTTTATAAAACAATCCTTCATGCCAAATGGAATCAAAAGCTTTTTTAAAATCAATAAAACATGCAAATATTTTAGAGTTATTTTGAACTACATATTTTTCGATCAGGGTGTGTAGGGTGTAAATATGATCGGTAGTGCGGTAATTTGGTAGAAAACCAATCTGACTTTTACTCAGGACGTTGTGTTGGGTAAGGAAGTGTAATAATCGTGAGTTAATTATACTACAGAATAACTTCCCCAGGTTACTGCTCACACAGATGCCCCGGTAATTATTAGGGTCGAATTTATCTCCACTTTTGTAGATGGGTGTTATGAGACCTTGATTCCAGATTTCAGGGAAGGAACCGACACTCAGAACCAGGTTAAAGACTTTTAACATTACCAGGTGAAATTTGGAGCTGCTGTGTTTGATCATTTCATTCAGGATCCCGTCAGGTCCTGATGATTTCTTTGTTTTTAGTTTTTTAATGTTGTCTTTAAGTTCTTGCTCAGTAATGAGAGGGTCTAGAGGATTCTGGTGGTTTTTAACAGCCTGTTCCAGTTCCTCTAACTTACTAATAATTTGAATTTGTTCAGGATTTGAATCTAATTCTACATTTTTAAAGAGTGATTGGAAATGGGTTGTCCAGATATCCCCATCCTGAATGGCCAATTCTTCCTGTTCTCTATGTTTTAATTTGTTCCAATTGTCCCAGAATTGATGTGTGTTGATTAATTGTTCAATAATTGTTAGTTGTTTTTGGGTGTACTGAGCTTTTTTGGTTCTGAGTGTACGTTTATATTGTTTGAGGGTTTCACAGTAAAGAAGTCGTGTGTTACTGTTGTTTGGGTCTCTGTGTTTTTGGTTTGATATTTTACGGAGTTCTGTTCTTAACATTTGACAGTCTTTGTCGAACCAGCTGTCATCTTTTGTAGATTTAGGTTTTGATTTAGATTTAATTTTTAATTGAGCTTTATTTGCTGTATTTTTAAAGATCTGATTAATATTTTTAACTGCCTGATTTACTCCTTCTTTACTGTGAATGTACGCAGTGTCCAGAAAGTTGTCTAAGCTAGTTTGGATTTCTGTGCTGCTAATTGCTTTCTGGAACTCTTCTGCGCTGTTCTCTGTAGGATCTGGGGATGCTGTACAGCTTACTGGGCCGTGTGTGTGTGGTGGGGTTAGTTTCTGTCTTTTTGATGAACACAGTAATTTGGCTGTGATCAGACAGAGGGGTTAGAGGTTTAACAGTAAATGCACTGAGAGAGAAAGGGTCTAAATCTGTTATTGCATAATCTACTGTACTATTACCAAGAGGTGAGCAGAACGTGAACCTTCCTAATGAGTCCTCCAGTTCTACCGTTGACGATGTACAGACCTAAAGTTCGACAGAGCTGCAGGAGGGCTTTACCATTTTTGTTAATAACGTGATCATAATTGTTTCTGTGGTTTAGGGTGGAATTAGTATTAAGAATTTGGTTGTTATTGATGAATCCCTGTTTCCCTGATCATTTATAATATCAGGTTGAGTTCCTGTTCTGGCGTTCAGGTCTCCACAGACGAGCACGTTTCCCTGGGCTTGGAAATGGCAGGCCTCTCTCTCCAGCTCTGAGAACATGTCTTCAGAGTAGTATGGAGACTCTGACGGAGGAATATAAATGGCACAGAGAAACAGATCCTTCTGTGATGATAGTATAGTTTTGTTTATTTTCAGCCAAATGTGGTATTTTCCAATTTTCATGGTGTTTATTGGCGTGTGTAGGTGTGATTTGTACCAGATTATGAGACCTCCTGAATCTCTGCCTTGGCGCACTGTGCTAAGTTTTTGGGAGGGTAAAATGATTTCTCTGTAGTCACGGGGACAGTGAGTGACCGTGTCGGCCTTGCACCATGTTTCCTGTAGGATGATGATGTCAAGGTTTTTAATGTGTCAGTGTGTACGCTTTTTAATCCGAAGGCTGAGGAGCTCAGGCCTTGGATGTTCCAATTACTAACGGTAAGTGACATTGTGCAGATTGCAGTGTATAGTGTTTAAAATGAGATAAACTTTGCAAATATATATCAGATATTTTTGTGCATTTGTGTATTTTTGTATATTTATATATACGTATTTTTATCTCTCTATGTATATATATATCTATATCCATATCCATATCTATATATACATATATATATATATACATATATACATATATATATATACATATATATATATATATACATACATATATATACATACAGCATATACATACATATACATACACATATACATATATATATACATACATACATATTGTACATACACATATACAGTGTATCACAAAAGTGAGTACACCCCTCACATTTCTGCAGATATTTAAGTATATCTTTTCATGGGACAACACTGACAAAATGACACTTTGACACAATGAAAAGTAGTCTGTGTGCAGCTTATATAACAGTGTAAATTTATTCTTCCCTCAAAATAACTCAATATACAGCCATTAATGTCTAAACCACCGGCAACAAAAGTGAGTACACCCCTTAGTGAAAGTTCCTGAAGTGTCAATATTTTGTGTGGCCACCATTATTTCCCAGAACTGCCTTAACTCTCCTGGGCATGGAGTTTACCAGAGCTTCACAGGTTGCCACTGGAATGCTTTTCCACTCCTCCATGACGACATCACGGAGCTGGCGGATATTCGAGACTTTGCGCTCCTCCACCTTCCGCTTGAGGATGCCCCAAAGATGTTCTATTGGGTTTAGGTCTGGAGACATGCTTGGCCAGTCTTAGAGGTGTGTTTGGGGTCATTATCATGCTGGAACACTGCCCTGCGACCCAGTTTCCGGAGGGAGGGGATCATGCTCTGCTTCAGTATTTCACAGTACATATTGGAGTTCATGTGTCCCTCAATGAAATGTAACTCCCCAACACCTGCTGCACTCATGCAGCCCCAGACCATGGCATTCCCACCACCATGCTTGACTGTAGGCATGACACACTTATCTTTGTACTCCTCACCTGATTGCCACCACACATGCTTGAGACCATCTGAACCAAACAAATTAATCTTGGTCTCATCAGACCATAGGACATGGTTCCAGTAATCCATGTCTTTTGTTGACATGTCTTCAGCAAACTGTTTGCAGGCTTTCTTGTGTAGAGACTTCAGAAGAGGCTTCCTTCTGGGGTGACAGCCATGCAGACCAATTTGATGTAGTGTGCGGCGTATGGTCTGAGCACTGACAGGCTGACCCCCCACCTTTTCAATCTCTGCAGCAATGCTGACAGCACTCCTGCGCCTATCTTTCAAAGACAGCAGTTGGATGTGACGCTGAGCACGTGCACTCAGCTTCTTTGGACGACCAACGCGAGGTCTGTTCTGAGTGGACCCTGCTCTTTTAAAACGCTGGATGATCTTGGCCACTGTGCTGCAGCTCAGTTTCAGGGTGTTGGCAATCTTCTTGTAGCCTTGGCCATCTTCATGTAGCGCAACAATTCGTCTTTTAAGATCCTCAGAGAGTTCTTTGCCATGAGGTGCCATGTTGGAACTTTCAGTGACCAGTATGAGAGAGTGTGAGAGCTGTACTACTAAACTGAACACACCTGCTCCCTATGCACACCTGAGACCTAGTAACACTAACAAATCACATGACATTTTGGAGGGAAAATGACAAGCAGTGCTCAATTTGGACATTTAGGGGTGTAGTCTCTTAGGGGTGTACTCACTTTTGTTGCCGGTGGTTTAGACATTAATGGCTGTATATTGAGTTATTTTGAGGGAAGAATAAATTTACACTGTTATATAAGCTGCACACAGACTACTTTTCATTGTGTCAAAGTGTCATTTTGTCAGTGTTGTCCCATGAAAAGATATACTTAAATATCTGCAGAAATGTGAGGGGTGTACTCACTTTTGTGATACACTGTACACATTTAGGCAATTGTACATATATGTGCATACATTTTGTTCAGTTTTTTTGTTTGTTTGTTTTTGTTTATTTATTTATTTATTATTATTATTATTTTCAAAATAGTTTTTATTCTGTCCAGTGTTTTACTTTAGTTTAGTCTATTGCAGATGTACTGTAATAATTGTCTGATCTCACCCATGTCATTGTGTTGTGCTGGTCCTCTGAGAGCCTCAGCGTAGCTGCGCTGAGTTTCTGAGGTGTGGGTGAGGCGTCGTGGGGTTTCTGCTGAAGTTCTCTGTTGTTGGTGGTTCGTTGGTGTTGTCGGAACTGGATGGCGTCTGAATGCTGGTTTACTTGGTCCTGGTCTGGTTGGGTGGTTCGGTGGGGTTGGCAGGATTGGAGGGCGTTGAGATGCTGTTCTGCCTGGTCTTGGTCTGGATGGGTGGTTCGGTGGGGTTAGCAGCACTGAAGGGCATTGGGGTGCTGTTCTGCTTGGTCCTGGTCTGGAGTGCTGTGTAGGTCCAGTTGAAAGTGGGTGTGTCGGTGGTCTCCTGATGGGTGTGCTGTTGCTCTGATGTGGTCGCTGTCCTGGTGTGTGTGTGGATCCGTTTATTCCCAGTGCTGCATTTTTCAGAGTTCTTGCGAATTCTCTGATGCTGTATTTATTCAGGTGTACGTGGTCGTACAGGTGATGGAGCGAGATGTTGGTGTGGTGGGCGATGTATATATTTGGGATGTGGGCACATCCTCTGGTAATGTCCGTGTTTACTCTCTGTATGGTGTCGGGGTGAAAGTCTCGTCGTGGTAGGAGAGTAGATATTATAATTTTAGCATTTGGGAAAGTCTCAGCGGTCCTCTTTGCAGCTCTGCACACCATCGCTCCGACTCTCTCTTGTTCCGCCCTCAGGTCGTTTGTGCCCGTATGGATGATTATACACCTGGGCTCACCCAGGGTATTATCTTGGAGAAGTTTGTGAATATCACTTGTCCTTGGACACCAGATTTTGGATGTTTTTTGTCCTGGAAATAGTTTCTCCAGGTTTAAAAATTTGCCATTGGAGTCTATGAGAACGGCGATCTCAGTGTCTGTGTGGGACACAGCTGGTTGGTCATTTTGCTGTGGTTGATCATCCAGCTGTGTGGTGCAGGGTGTTTCCTGTGGGGTGCCGTCCGGTGTGGGTTGTTCTGAGGGCCCAGGGGTGGGTTGTTCTGAGGAGGTGGGTGATGGTGGTCCAGGGGTGAGCTGGGTGGCACATGTTGTTGTGTGCACATGGTTTCCAGAAGTAATGTCCAAAGGTGCTGGAGATGTTTGGATCTTTGTTATTAACGTGTCAATGATCTTGTCACGTTTGTGCATCTCCTGTATGAGTTTTGTTAGTTCTGTTTTGAGGATTGAATGTTCTTTCTCCATGTTCTCTCTGTAGTGTACCAGTTCAGCCTGTAGTGTTTCTCTCTCCTTTATTAAATTTTGGGTGTCCCTTCTCAGTTCCTGTAATGTCCTTTCCAGTTGTCTAATTTGTTCTCTGAGAGGTTCTGATGTGTTATTTTTGATTGTGTGGGTGAGAAACTGTTTTAACTCTGTTATCTCCACTTCTAACAAAGCCACAGAGTCTTTGATCTGGGTGACGGTGGTTTGGAGGTGTGGGCTTGGTGGTGGAGTCGTACAGGACTTCACACCTAGCTCTGTTCCTCTGTCTGTGGTGTGATTCCCACTGTTAGATGTGGATGGGATCTTCACACCTGGTTTTATACTGGTCCTATTGTTTTGTATTTTGGCGGAGGGGGGCGGTGCCGGGGTGTCCATATGGCACAGAGTTTTGAGAGTTGGAAAAACCTCTTCAAACTTCTTCAGATCCCCCTCACTGCCTTTTATTACCACAGATCCAGTATGGTAGATGTTAACAATTAAAAGTTCTTCACCGTTTTCGTAGATATGAATCTGCTGTCCTTTACTAAAGCCATTTTTGGTGATGTTTTTAAAGTAGGAGCAGATCGTTGGATGCCAGGTTTTCTTGTCCTCAGTGTAGAATGTTAGATATGAGATGTTCTCTCCATTAATTATCTCACAGTCTTTAAACAGGGTTTCTGTGTTTTCTTTCATAATTTTCAGTTTGTATTCCTACTTTTTAGTTTTTAGTTTTTAGTTTAGTTTTTTAGTTTGTATCATACTCTCTCACACACACCATCATACTCTCTCACACACACCGTCATACTCTCTCACACACACCATCATACTCTCTCACACACACCGTCATACTCTCTCACGCACACCATCATACTCTCTCACACACCATCATACTCTCTCACACACTCACACCATCATACTCTCTCACACACACACACACACCATCATACTCTCTCACACACACCGTCATACTCTCTCACACACACACCATCATACTCTCTCACACACACCATCATACTCTCTCACACACACTATCATACTCTCTCACACACACACCATCATACTCTCTCACACACACCGTCATACTCTCTCACACACACACCATCATATTCTCTCACACACACGTCATACTCTCTCACACACACTATCATACTCTCTCACACACACACACACACCATCATACTCTCTCGCACACCATCAAGGTGTTTAAAGGAGGACAGGAAGTCAGATTACCTGATTGGCTTACAGCTGTAAGAACAGAGCCTGCACATAAATTGGTCTACAAAAAACATTTAAATCTGGCAGCAGACCTTTTAACAATGACTTTACACTTTTGTTGAGCTTTGTTGAGCTAGCCATTTTATTTCTACTTTCTACCTTTTTTTTACAGTCACTTTGGTTTGTGGAAATAAATGGTAATGAGGAGGACATGTTTTACTATTTTTGTCTATCACAATGAGATGCATTTAGAACATTGAAAGGAAAACTGACAGCATGGGACATACCAGCATGATTCTGGAAATATTATTTTGTGAGCTTAATGGATAAACACTGACAATTTTTTACTTTCTTTTAATTAGCCAGCAGTTAGAAGGAGGTGACAGTGAATGAAGTTTGGGTGCACTGGAGGCACTTTATGCATGTTTTTGTTCCCTAAAAAATTCATATGAAAACTCAAGATCAGTAGAAATTAGACATAGGGATATATTTACTCCAAGAGTACCTCCAACAATCAGAACTGGTCATCCTGGTTGCCATCAGTACAATATACTACATAAACAAATTACCTTCGGTTTGTCTCTTGAAATTCATTGCTAAAGAAAAGCTGTATGCTTTGGAATCATCAGGAGGAAATTATACAGGCACAGACAGCAACTTCAAATTGGTTAACTGATGTGTGTGTGTGAGAGAGTATACAGCAATGTCTGATGCGGCTTTGGCTGACATTGTTAATAAGATTCTTCAAACCACCCCAAATGCAGATGAAAGGTACGTGCTAGGAGGACTACAGTCTTGCAACATCAGAAAACAGCGCTGGCATGCGCTGCAAGTGCTTGACCCAAATGGACATGCCTTCCGTCACGGGCGTGCAACTGGCCAAATAATTTACAATGTTCAAATTCCCAATTAGTTATGGTTATTAGAGTTATTTGTGATAGTAATTAAACTTCATAAAGTATTTCTGATAAATGAAACAATGCAATAATGTAAAAAAATGAGGACACCCCATATAATATTTAGATATTTATTATTAAGTTATGGACAGGTCAGGAAATCACTGTTAGACTGGTTAACAAAGATCTTGTCCCAAGCAAACATATGTTTCTAATTTATTGTTGCATGCAGAAACCAAATATTTCAGAACAGTCTCAACAGCAAATAATCTGTCACTCAGGTGGATTAAGGTATCCTTAGCCCTTGTAGTCATACAATGACTGGTGTGACTGCCAGTGGTACTTCTGTGGTCACTGGATGCTGTGTCAACCTCCACACCACTGTCCTCTAAATACGTGGTGTCAAACTAAAAACAAACAAAACAAACACACACACAATGCATTTAGAAAATGTTGGGAGTTAGCCTATTGCCAAACCATGAAATCTATATGCTACAAATTGCAATATAAACATCTGCTTACATAATTTTTTAATAACTTACCGTAAATGTGTAATAAGATAAGAGATAAGATAAGATAATCATTTATTAGTCCCACAATGGGGAAATTCACATCATTAAACAAGAAATGGTAACACATTGGGAGAGTAGGAGATAAAAAAAAACCAGCAACCACATTGTGCTCCCTAAGGAGCACACTATGGTAACACGAAAAAAAGCTCCTTACAGCACACAAGCACATTTAAACATAAGAACATAACATAGTCACACAACGAGCCACGGGTTAAGGATGTAGGGATAGGAAAAGTAACCAACTACGACAAGCGGCCCCAGCGATTCGCAGCCAGTATGCCGGCGCGCACTGCAGACCCGTCCTGCCGTATTGGTGGGATTAAGCTAAGAGAGTGGAGACGTTGGGTTGGGGTTCGGTAAAAGTTCTGTCAATCCTCCATTCCTGTAGCAAGAAAAGTCTGTACAAAGTCCGCGATAACATGGCTGTCTTACTGCCCAGAATGAAAAAACAGTCAGTGAAGGGGGGTAGGTACATCGCAGCAGGTCCTCTGGGGGAATTTACTTATCAGCGAGGCCGTTGCTGATAACAGGGGAGCCAAGAGCAGAAATGACTGTTGTTTTGTCTGAGCACTAAGAAAAATTTAACACAAACTCTCAGAATGAATGCGTCTCTGGTTCATCTCATTTCGCAAAACCGTTAGTTTCTCCAAGATTGAATCCATATTGTGACTAATATTCACAGTCTGAGTTCCAACGGCTCTGCCCACCATCTCAATCAAGTTGGGCAGTTTCTGGGGACCTTTGACAACTGACCCAACTCTTTTAATTTCCCGATACAGCATGGTAAAGCCTAATCCAATCAGCAAAAACTCCACAATCAAAATTCCGAATAGATAAACATCCTCTACGTCCTCCAACGAAAGAGGTGCCAGGCACACGACCCTCCACTTCCCCCACGAGTACATCGCGTATCCTGCCATCTGTGTTCCGTCGGGGCATGTGGGTTCCCCCGAACCCGAACTTCTCGATGAGAAGATGGTGTCAATAGCATTCAGAGACTATTTAACCAATTCCATAATTTGTTCTTTGAGGAGCTGTGCTAAGAAAAAACTCTGTAGAGTAGAGTAGACGAGACAATACAATCCAGGAGAAGCCAAGCAGGGAAGATAGGGGAGGAGGAGGGAAGAGTGCGTTCGTCTTCCACGAGAGCGAAGTGGTCTACTGTACACTGCCTTTGATGTAAATATCTTGTGAATCATGAAGCCATTTAGTTTCTGGCCCTCATGCAACTTTGGTGAAACCAGTTTGTTTCCACATGCCATCAAAAGTTCAATTCTGAAAACACAAAAATTAAATTTAGTTTCAAAACCAGTTTATAGCAATTCACCCAATACAATCAAATATTTAGAGAACAGTTACTCAAAAGAGCTTGGTCTCAACCTAAAATGAATTACATAACTTTTCTGTAATAAAAGAAATATAACAAACTTTAATAGTACAAGTGACTAAGTTAGAATGACCACTGAAACAGATTTTGAAATGTTAGACTGTAAGTCTGTAGCTTTCCATGTGCAGCAGCTTGTTTGTGATTGTGTACATAAAATGAATCTATATTTTATTTTACTTATCAAGATCACCTACATAGGGAAAAGTCTATATAAGTAGGTATACTGAGTGATGTTACAGAATACCCACAGTGTGGTGTGAGACAGCTCATGCAGTTAGCAATCAGAATGAGAAATAAAAACATGTAGCTGTTTTAGTGATTTTTTTTTCTAAAAAGAAAACAAATCTCTTAGTTCCATGTAATTCGACCTAAAAAAAATCTAATGTAGTGACACACCAATGTGGAGCAACTACAGCCATCAAAACGATAAAGTAATTTTATTTATTGTTCTTTAAGAAACCTTCCAAAACAGAGTTTCTCATAAATTTGCTTCATGAGAACTCACTTACTTAGTCTGACATTACTAGAACGTTTAAAAATGTCATTTGCAGACGGTCCCTTACAAAGATGAATATTCATTAAATATCCTAATCTAAAACCAAACCTAGCACAAGCTAATTGACTTGTTTCATCATTTTGAGTGAACTCACCTCCTCCCTGACTCTGAAGCCTCTGTTCTCTGTGGTTGAGTCTGATATGGAGGTCACATCACTTGGCTGATGATTCGGATATCATATACTGGTGCTGGTCATAAAATTAGAATATCATGAAAAAGTTGATTTATTTCAGTAATTCCATTCAAAAAGTGAAACTTGTTTATTATATT